>NW_005871076.1:2958159-2960611 GCF_000147115.1 Myotis lucifugus | reverse complement strand
TTTACATCTCTGATTCCTGCACTAAGCTGTCACATACCTCAAACCTTTGTCCATTTCCTGTTCACAGTAGTTTCCTCAGCACGTGGCAGTGCTATTTGTAGGCATTTCATAAATATGGACTGACAAATGAGGAGTGCGGGCAGCTAGTGCCTACATTTTGTGATGAGAGCAACTGAGGCTGAGAGTGGCTTGAGTCTTAAGTTGCTCTGAGGCTACCATTCAAGCCTAGACTTTCTGATTCCAAGTCCTGTGCTCTTCCTGTTGAATCAGCACCCAGAAAAGACAGCATGGTGTTCATTGTATGGAATTAACAACTTTGCAAGAAAGGTAGAAAAATGGGAGATTGCAGTTCCCTCTGCCTGGCGCTTCCTCCCTCTTTCTGCCCTTGTTAATGTCTGTTGTCCCTTTGAAGATGCACTTGAGCTCCTCCAGGGAGCCTTCCCTGACCCCTCGCCCTTGACTGCACCATGGCCCACTTTTCAAAAGGTGCTATCCCAGTAGCCAGTGCTTATTTCTGTCATTGTACTTCACAGCAGCTGCTGCCACCCATCAGAGGCTCCCTTGGAGCCAGACACTGAGCTGAGAGCATCACATTCACTCACAATTATTTAGGAGGGACAGTGTTAATGACCTTATTTCTCAGGTGGGGAAACCGAGGCTTAGAAAGCACAAGGTCACACCATTTGTTGTGGCAGACTGAAAAATCCATCACATGATTCTACTCTCCTAAACCCACCACACAGCACTTAACTAAATGCATAATACTCATCTGTTTAGATCCCAAGCTTCTCCACTGGACAGCGAGCTCCTTAAGGGCTGAGACTGGGTCTTATTTCTCTTTGGCATCCACTACCTTTCTTGGCATCAAGGTGGCTTTCACTAAATAGTTGTTGGGTGGAGGAGCAAGAAAGGCAGTGAGGGGAGAGCTGTGGGACCCCAAATGTAAACAGTAACCATGTCAGCTTCTTGGACCAGCCCATGACCACCTATGAGGTATTGCTGTTCATGACTGTGGCTTTCTGATCTGCTGGCTGTGATTGCCTCTGCTGAATGCTGCCCTTGCTGCTCAGGACGGACACAGTGAGCTGCGCCTGACATCTAGCACTCCAGAATTATCTTCCCTGAACCAGTACGTGGCTTACCCAGAGTGCATTAGAGTCATTAGCGCCACACTATTGGGTGGCCACTCCAGGAGGCATTTGAAAGGAGAAATCTTGGGAGGATTTCTTTGACTTTTTTCTTTTCTTTTTTTTTTTTTTGCCTGAGATAATTTTCTCCAAAATAGCCCTTTTATTTCCCATTTTAAAAATTTGGAGTTATTTCCAATGTTTGGAAAATCCACATTTAATTTGTACTGTGGGGAAAGTCCTAAGATACATTTTTTTCATCCCTACTCTTGAGACTAAATATAGGCCTTCCTTTTTCCACCCTCCCCACTCAGCCTGGGTTTTGTTCCCAACGACCCTGCTGGTACTGCTCTCACCAAAGTCACCAGTCACCTCCCTGTCACGTCTCACAGGCCCCTCTCAGCCTCGTCTTACTTGATTTCTGGCAACATTGGACATGGTCAAGGGCCCATCTGTTTAAAGCCCTCTCTTTGCTTGTTTTGGGTGACACCACTTTCTTTGATTTTCTTGCTCTCTCTACCTGTCTCCTCCAAGGGATCCTTTCCCCTTAAACGTTCTTATTTCTTAGGGTCTGGTTTTAAATCTTTCCTAACTCCTCCATTGAGCACATCCCTTTCTATGGTTCCAATCACCAGCAACATGCCAGTGCCAGGTGACTGTCATGTGTGAATGCTTCCTCTCTCTGCCCTGCACTCCCACCTGTTCCTCACCCTGTGCTTTCTGTTTCCAGGAATTCCACCCATCTCCAGCTGGTGCCCAGAAACCTGGCCAGCTTCCTTTACTCTCTACTTATCACTGACTTCTCCCCAGTGATCAAGACATGTCAAGTCTGCCTCTCTCACATCAGCCACTTGTCTCCCTTCCTGCTCCCTCACCCAAGCCTGCCCATCTTGTCCTCCTGACCATTGACTATCTCCCCTCTCCCCGCCCCCACCCCCAGCTCACTCTCTGTGCTGTAGCCCTCAGGGTTGTTCTAATGTGCAAACTTGAACACAGCACTCCCTCTGCCCCCTTCAAGGTCTTTGATGGTTCCCATAGATACCAGGAACTCTAGAATCCTTTTATTGGAGAGACCTGGATAGTCCACCCCTGCTTGATACCACAGTCTCTGTTTAAACTCTTCATTTGGGCCCTACTGAGCCTATTTCATTTCCTAATCTTGCCCTGTGTCTTCTCACCTACAGGAAGATGAGATGTTGTTATTAAACATCACTTCTTTCAGAAAGCCTCTTTTGATCCTTCCTCCTCTACTGGATGGGGTAACCCCTGCACATTAGGAAAGCATTTACCACCCCCCTCCCAGTACAGCATTGTCACAGTGTGTT
>NW_005871076.1:2956764-2957975 GCF_000147115.1 Myotis lucifugus | reverse complement strand
TGTCACCACCCGGGTATTTGTGTCATTCTCTATGGGCCAATGCGTGTTCTCTCTACTGAATCTCCTTAGCACCCAACACAGTGCCTAGAACTTAGTAATAAAAATTTGTTTCTTACATGAATGAGTAAACACATAAAATACATTGAAAGGGATTTCTAGACAATCAGTTTTGCAAAAAGTGGAATTTTGCCCCCCCTCCCCAGGAAATTACACTATCTTTGAGATTTTTCAAGGAGTTTTGTTTTATAGTTTTAGTTTTATGTTTTTGAACTCTATAAATACATCAGAGGTTTAGCAGTGCCTCAGATTCAGGAAATTGTTTCAACTCTCTAGTGTTTTTCAGTTGCACATAGAGTGAGATCTAACCTCTTTCTCCTGGGTACATGGCCTTGCTTGCCTTACCTAAACCTCCCAACCTCCCTTCACATGCCTGTGCACCCCCACCACTCATATGCCTGTCCCCCTTGCTTGCCATGCTCCTGTGCTTATTCTGTTCCTTGTGCAAACCAAGTTTATTCTTGCTATAGAGCCTGCTGCCTTAGAAGGTTCTTCCCTGATCCTCACATGCCCCAGCCTACTCTTACCCCTGCCCATTACTGTTCACCACATCACCTGTTTTATTATCTCCATAGCACTTGGCCTCTAAAATCTTCTTTCCTGATAATTTACCTGCATATTGTCCCTCTCTCCTCAAGATACTGTAGGCCCCATGAGAGTAAGGACCATCCTATCCTGTGCCTCCCAGGATTCCTAGAGCCTACCCAGGGCCTGGCTCGGAGTAGACACTTCATAACTATTCATTAAAGGAATCCATTTTAGTTTTTTTTTTTTTTAATGAAACTTGGTTTGTTGATGAGTTCAGAATTCCTTTATCTGGAACCCATCATTAACACAGAAGATGCACAAGATAAGCTCTTGTCGAACGTAAGTAAATGGCCTAAGAAATAATTCACATATAATGGAGTTTTTTTACTTATCACTAAATGTCGGGCTGGTATGTCCTGAAGTTTCCTAGAAATAGAGACCAACCTTTTGCACTCTCTGTATGGAAACTGTATGGCCATGCCAGTTCTTAACTCATTGTACGCCATAAGCCTGTGTAGTCGCAAATGGCAGACCTTCCCCACACGCCACGCGTTTCTATTAAAAAAAAAATGTTTCCCCAAGTGGCAGCCCTGACCAACTTTAAAATCATTTTCATGAGACTTTTC
>NW_005871076.1:2925192-2956664 GCF_000147115.1 Myotis lucifugus | reverse complement strand
GGGGGTTCCATTCTGGACGTGTGGCATTTAACTGATTAAGTAAATAGTCACTCTATCTTTAGCTACTCGTTCTCAAATTCAGATTCTATGTAAGTAGTAGCTTCCATAAATCATGTCAAGAAAACTATTTGATCATAGTCCATCTGATCCTTTATAACACAGGTTCTTTGGCAGGTTGATGCTACCCGTTGCTAAGAGCCCTGGTCATCTAGTTTTGTTGATTCTATCTGAACTACACGTTGGCAGCAGGTTGACGACTTTGGTTTTAGAGTTATTCTCTTTATGCTTCATGCAATTTAAAAGTGACAAATAAGCTAGTTTCTCTTCCTAGATAAGGCCTGTAGGGGAATTTGGACTGTTCCTGGTGGCAACATAACCACGCAAAACATGTGTAAACAGAGTACTTGGCCGAGTCCTTGCAAAGTGAGGGGCAGGAAATGGGTTGGTGAAGGCAAAGCGTAATACGTCCTGGAAGGTTTTCTGTGATTTTCCAGAACACCAGATATACGTGGGGACTGAGGAGATCATGATAGCACAGCACCCTGTGGTCTGCCTTGTAATGAGCCCTCAGTAAATGTTCACCTTGACTACTGTTCACTCATCTCAGCTCCTGTTCTAGATGGACACGCAGCCCTGGGTTTTGGCACTAACCCCCTGGGAGTTTGCCCCATCCTGAGTGGTTGCAAAACTCACCCATAGTCCATCATCGGCTGAGGAGCAACTTGCAGAATGAGCTTGCTCCAGACAACTCATTTCTCGAGCTCTTCCCTGCCCACACGCATATGCGTTACCCAGAAACAGCAGCGGCATCCACAGTGGAAATTCCCCCAGGCCACTCGGTGCCTCTGGTTTGGGCAGAGGCATACCAGGGGCAGGGCTTTCTTCCCCCAGTCCTAGGTGTCCAGCTGAGGTCTGCAAATACCAGTGCAAGCCCAAGGCTCCTCGCAGATATCAGAACAAGCCTCTCTCTGCAGAGCTTGTAAGGCACAAAGTTCGGGAAGTAAAGGACTTGGGAAGGACTCATTTTCTTAATTTCAGTAGGATTTCGGATGACCAGTGGTTCCTCAAGATTGTTCTCTCTCTTTCTCTGATAGCCACATCTTTTGAAGTTCCCTTTGCCACTGGTCAGAAACTCTGAGTCTCAAATAAGAGGGTAAGACATTCAGATTCTGAAAGTTCAATGGAGGGAAAAGGGTTAAAGGACAACGGCCCTTGTGGGTGTGCACATGCTGACAGTCTGAATATTACGTTATCTGTTTCAACAAATAAACCTTAGACCAGACCGTCTGTCAAATACAGAGACAACATTGATCTTTCAGGAGGAATTTGCCAACTCCAAAATGCCAGCTGTCCCTTCCTGCTCATTGGGGAGTGAAGAATGCCACTTTTTAATTGGCTGAAGTGGAAATGCCCATTACAAATAGGGTAGTCTCCAACCCAAATTAATTTATTATTGCATATTCTTTTCTCTCCCCTTAAAATAAAAGAAAGAGCAAGGATCATTCCCCTTGATTCCATGAGGGTTATGAAAGGGCGTTTTACCTGCCAGAATGTCTCCAGCATCGCAGCTGGAGGTGTGATTGGGGTGTCTGTGCATGTGTTTATGCTCAGCATGTGTGTCCCTACTATTTGTAAGCTCATTCATCCCCTTGCTGTAATCCAGTGTTGAGACTCAGCCTGCTGATTGATGGACTGGAGGAAGCCAGTCATTCACAATTCAGGAGAAGAGGCTATGGGAGAACAAGCCTACCCCGCCTTTCTCTCACCGACCCCTTGTTCTAAAACACTGCAGTGTTCAGAGCAGTCTCATTTATTTTGGAGGAATGATGTGAACCTAGATTAGATCAGCCCCATTTTTGTCCTAGTAGTCACAATTGGCTCATTGGACAAAAGCAACAAAATCCATATACCCAAGAGACCAAAGAGGGTGGGGGTAGAAGGAACATGTGTGAGGTCAAACAGCCCCACTGTGGGTTTGATTATAAAGCCGCATGTCCTTTCTTGGAAGCAATATGGAAGGTCAGAGGCCTTGAGATGGGCTTACGTTTTAAAAATATATATTTTTTATTAATTTTTTTTAAAGAGAGACAGGAAGGGAGTGGGAGAGAGAGAAAGAAACATTGATCGGCTGCCTCCTGCACGACCCCTACCGGGGATGGAGCCTGTAACCCAGGCATGTGCCCTGACCAGGAATCAAATCAGCAACCTTTCCGTGCATGGAATGATGCCCAACCAACTGAGCCACACCGGCCAGGGCAGCTTACCCTTTGACTCAGCAGTTGTACTCCTAATATTATCATAAGGAAATAATTACAGATACATGCGAGGGTAGTTGGACTTTTATCCAAGTATTATTTATAATAGAAAAAAAAGAATTTAAATGTCCAACAATGCTGATGACTTGGTAGTTATCACATAGCCATAGACTATAATGCAACTATTAAATATTATTTTGCTGATAACTTTTATTGTCACGGGAGTATTTTCATAATGAACTGCTTTGTGGGGGAAAAAGCAGAATAAAAATTATATGAAATGTACCATCTTAATGCACAAAACAAAATGCATATGGATGCATATATCCACACTAGAGGCCCAGTGCACGAAATTCATGCATGGGTGGGCGGGGAGAGTATGTCCCTCAGCCCAGCCTGCACCCTCTCCAATCTGGGACTTCTCGAGGGATGTCTGACTGCCCTTTTAGGGATGTCTGACTGCCCGGTGTGGGATTGGGCCTAAATGGGCAGTCAGACATCCCTCTCACAATTCAGGACTGCTGGCTCCCAACTGCTTGCCTGCCTGCCTGCCTGATCAGCCCCTAACCACTCCCCTGCCAGCCTGATTGACACCTAACTGCTTCCCTGCTGGCCCAATTGCCCCCAACTGCTCTCCCCCTGTAGGCCTGATCTTCCCCAACTGCCCTCCCCTGCTGACCATTTTGTGGTGGCCATCTTTTGTCCACATGGAGGTGACCATCTTTGACCACATGGGGGCAGCCATCTTGTGTGTTGGAGTGATTGTCAATTTACATAGTACTCTTTTATTAGATAGGATAAAGGTTCTAGAACAATCACCAACATGTTAACAGTGGTACCTTAGGGCAGGAATATTGATGGTTGGTTTTGTTTAGTTTTCTGTTTTGTTTTATTGAGGTATAATTGGACATATGACATTATATTAGTTCTGGGTATACAACATAATGGTTCAGTATTTGTATATACAGGGTAAGGCAAAAATGGGTTTACAGTTCTGAGTATGTGAAACAGTTTATTCTTCTGTTATTACTAATGACTTATTGTATTATTTTCCATGCAAACAACTGTAAACCTACTTTTACCCCACCTTATATTGTGAAATGATCACATCAATCTAATTAACTTCTGTCACCTTACATAGTTATAAAAAAGTAGTGATAATTTTTTTGGAGATCTATTCTCTTAGTAATAACGATGCAATACAGTCACCATGCTGTACCTTATATCGTTCCCCTGACTTATTTATTTTATAGCTGGAAGTTTGTATCTTTTCACCCAGTCACCCATTTTTCCCATCCCCCACCTCTAGCAACAACCAGTCTGTATTTATGAGATCAGGTTTCTTCCTTCCTTCATTCATTCCTTCCTTTCTTCCTGCCTTCTTTCCTTCCTTCCTTTCTTCTTTTAAGCTTCCACATATAAGTGTGATCTATCTGACTCATTTCACTTAGCATAATGCCCTCAAGGTCCATCCATTTTATATATATATATATATATATATATATATATATATATATATATATATTCACATCTTCTGTATCCATTTATCTGTTGATGGACACTTAGGTTGTTTCCATGTCTTGGCTCTTGTAAATAATGCTGCAGTGAACATAGGGGTGCAGCTATCGTTTCAAGTTAGTGTTTTCGTTTTCTTTGGATAAAAACCCAAAAGTGGAATTGCTGGATTATATAGGAGTTCTATTTTTTAATTTTGGGGGCTTTTTTTAGTTTGGGATTTTGACTATTATTGTTTCTTTGTTTTCTACATTGAGTACAAATTGCTTTTCTAGATAGAGACAGTTCTTTATTTCTGTATTTAAAAAATAAATATTTATGTATTAAAAATATATTAGGGACATCCCTCTTTTTGTTTTTTGTTTGTTTGTTTGTTTGTTTTTTTACCAAAAACAAGGTGGGGAGCAAAAAAAAAGAGAAATAAGCTGATTTGAATATTTGGATTAAACAGAGCCCTGGCATCCTTCTTCCTGATTAGTTTTGCTTAGCTTTTTATTCCTTTTTTTTTTTTTAACTCTCCTATCAAATTCAGTAAGTATCAGTACTTATATATTAAGTCAGGGGTACTCTCTGTGCCGGAGGCGGTGCCCAGCCCTGTGTGTACACTGATGTAGTCCTCACAAACGCCCTTTGGGTAACCTTTTCCCTGGTTTTCAGATGAGGAGAAGAGGTGGAGTCAAGGATTCTCACCCTCACTCCACCTGCCTCCGCCCTTGTTCTTTTCTCACACCCTTATGTTCCCTGCAGAAAGCTTCCCAATGAGTCTCCTCTAGGCCTGTCTTTTAAAGGAGCCCCGCTGTTAAAAGAACCAGTACGTAGTCTATTGGCAGAGGTGAGGATGGCAGGGCAAGGGGAAGTTAGATGTAGACAGGCCCATGGCGTAGAAGGAAAAGGAGGGAGGGAAATGGCTACCGTGACCCACCTGCACCCCAAGAAATGCAGCCATTCATTGCCTCCTAATGTCCAAGTATCCATTCTGGCCTCCCTTGTCCACTGTAGTGCTGACAGCTCATTGCTGCCTAATTCACAGGATAGTAGAAGAGTGAGCAGCTCCATCCCTGACAGCATTTGTCTGAAACCTGCACCATATTGCTTTGGAGAGCGTGGAGTCGGCCCTGAGGAAAAAGCCCATGCCACAGAGCAAGTATTATGACTGTGTCCCGCACGCCCCCCCTCCCTCCCTCACAACCTGCCCTCTCCATGTGGGCTTCTCAAGAAGCTGTCCACAGCGCCCTGGAATTCCGATCCTCTCCACCGACACCCCCAGAATGAACTTGGGCTGGTGGGTATTGCCTGTCCTCCCATCTTCCCAGGCCCATGTTCTGCACCATCCAGCCTTCCAGCTTTTATCTGAGAGAGCCAGCGGAAAAGCAGAGGTCTCCTGTCGGCCTGCCCTGAACAGAGACTGGGCCTTAATTAAGGTCCAGAGCTGACATTGACACCTCCACCTGGACATGAAATGCTGGGCTTTGGGCACAGGTTATATGATACCTGCAGACCTCCCTGCCACGGTAACACAATACGAGCGCCTGTGAACTTGCCTAGGTGTGTTTTCCACTGGGGGCTTTGCTGTGCAGACGCAGTAACAGGGCTATGCTAAGAGGGGAAGTCATCCTAGGATGAAAGCCCTAGAACCTGAGGCCTATTACTTTGTCTCTTTCCTTTCAGATAAGTGATCTGCCGTTTTCTCTTCATTTTCACTTCTGTTTGGATCTGTGCCTTAAGTTTTATAGATGGCACAAGTCCTTAAAGGCCAGTTTTCATTTTAAAATAGAACCATTTTTCTTTTTAGAATAAGTCAAGCATATACTAATCATAACACTTACCATTTACTGGACTCTTACTGTATACCAACCTTTTGTATACTATCCCTATGAGGGATAGTTATTATTAATCATCACTATTTTAAGCAAAAGAGGGAAATGAGGGACACAGAAATTAAGTGGCAGAACCACTATTCAAACCAGTATTGGAGGGTTCTGTCTGACCCCAGACTTCTGCACTTAACTGTTAATTCACTATTCTTAATAATACTGTTTTCATTTAGAAGTCATTTTATCAATTATGGCAGGTGTTATCTGAAAACAGACAGCCGATAAAAGTACTGAGAAGCCTCCAAACCATTTTTTTCTTTATTTTCTATTTAACGTGATTTATGAGATCTTGGAACTGGGTTTTCACCTGTTTCAACAGGTTCTGGGGCGATTCAGGCAAATCCTCGTTAAGTCAGCTTGTTTTTCCTGCCTGAGGCCCGCTGGCCCCTTCTGTCCACCTGTGAAGTATGTGAAGTATGCCTGCTGGGCCGTGTTAGGGAGCCACGGAGGGAAGGCCCAGAGGACAGCAGTGGGCACGGGCGGGCGTTCAGAAGAGCCCGAGGTCTGGAGTCAGGCTACCTTGGTTCGGTTCTAGCACAACCACTTTCTGACTCTAAGAAAATTACTCAGCTTTTCCAATGTGCCGCTCAACCCTCTGCAAAATCAGGCCAGCTCTTGCAGGGTTACTGGGACAAGTCAGTGACAAAAAATGCTCGGCCCAGAGCCTGGCATATCGTAAGCACTGTGTACCAGAGGGAGCTGCTTCTTTAGAGGTGAGACGTGGTGTTGTCCCTGCGTCTTGTCTCAGTGGAATGGGGGCTCCTTTTGCCCTAACACTGACTCTCCTTGCCCATCTGTGAGCATGCCCACAGCCTCTCAATTCCAAAATGGAAAATGGGAACACTCCAGCTCATGGGGAACTTTGCCAGTCCTGCAGCTTAAGCTGATCCCTCTGTTCTCAGAACTCCTTTGGTTCCTTTGACCAAATTATAGATTAGCACTGAGAGTTTATTAATTCATTGGCTAAAAAGTTGACACGTATTAGCCAAGCCAAAATTAATAAGAAAGTCCACACAAATAAATCAAATTTTTGAAAGAACAAAATAATCACAAACATGTTTTGCTAGTGAGCACCTGGTGTGTTCACATTCCAAAGCTGATGTGGAACCTACAGAAATAAGGATCCTGGTTCCCGTCTCTGCCTGCTTGTCAGAACCACCTGGCTGGGGTAGGGGCTAGTGGGGAGAGCATTTAAAAAATACAGATTTTTAGGCCCCAACCCAGCCTGACTCCTTTCATTTTTTGAGGGTGTGATGCCTTTTCATTGTGGAAAATTCATTTTATTTCCTTCCATTTTTGTAATTTGCTAAATTGTGATTTGCAATATTCTTCCCTCGGGAGGATTCTCCTTTCCTTCTCACAGTTTCCTGGGAGAGCAACAGAAAGATTAAATCTGTGCAGAGTGGCATTTTGTCACTGGAAGCCTGGGTGGCAATAAGATGAAAGAGCCAACAGAGACTGGTGTGGGCATTGGGGGATGGCACTTGGAGAAGGCTTATCCTTACAGTGCAGGTGGGTGTGTTTGAAAATATAAACTGGTGATTTCTGAATGGGCTTGTACTAGTAATACTGAAAACCTTTGTAAGCAAATGGACATAAATATATTGACAAAAAGTGAGTAGAACTTCAGAAATGTTATACCTCAGGTAGTGAAAGTCACAATGACCTAGAAAAAGGATGTGTAATAACTAGGGCATTTAACCATGGACATGGTCGGTAGAGACCTGGAAATGTGGCAACTCACACAAAGCAAGAGAAGTCTCCAGGCTGATTGTTTGTGGCTTATATAGTTCCTTTCTTCCAAGGAGGAACAAGCAACATACTTTCTTTAAAAATATATTTTTAAATTGATTTTAGAGAGGAAGGGAGAGGGAGAGAGAGATAGAAACATCAATGATGAGAGAAAAATCATTGATCGGCTGCCTTTTGCACGCCCCCAACTGGGGATCGAGCTCACACCTGGGCATGTGCCCTTGACCGGAATCGAACCGAGGACCCTTCAGTCCACAGGCCAACACTCTATTCACTGAGCCAAACCAGCCAGGGCTAAGCAACATACTTTTTAAGGACTCCTGGAGATGTCATTGAAAAGCAAACCTTTGTCTCCCCAAACAGAATGACTTTTTTGCTTTACCAGGAAACAATTTCTTGTAGGAAAAGTATGTTTAGCTGTCACCAGCCACTACTGGGAATTCTGCTACCACCAGGCCAACATTTATTACTAATTTTCTTTCAGTAGTTCTTTCCTTCCAAATAGGACCCTTTCCATTAAGTTCCCACAGTATTCTAGGAAACAGCTCAGTGATTCAGCAAAAAGACTTTGAGAGAGCTTAGGAGGAAATGGGCCTTGGTTTTGGTTTTAGTCACAAATGGTTAAAATAAAAAGATGCAGGGATGTTTAGAAATATGAGCCCTGAGCAGTCTAGTTTGTTGAAGTCTCAGCTCAGAGGTTACTCCTGAAAGAAGTGGGGCCCATCCACGGAATCCAGATCACCTCCAGCTGCCTTCTCCACCCAGGCACTCGCTTTCACACCGTCCCGCTTCGTAGCTCTTAATTCGTCATAGTTCTTTGTATCATCTAAAATGATCTTATTTGTTTACTTGTCTGTTGACTGTTACACACAAAAACACACACACAGTCACACTCATTCACACACACACACACACACACACACACACACACACACACACACCAGTGTTTCCTAAACCATTTTGATCACTAAAATGACCAAAATATTATCAGAAAACAATATTTGGGATATATACTTCCAATATGTGTTTCTTGTTTTTATTTACTTATTTATCAAGTACATACCAACCTTACTAATTGACATATTACACGCATCAGAAAACATAGGTAAAATACAATCTTACAAGGAGCAGACCGCAAAGGCAGAAGTTTTTCCTCCCAAGCGCGGCCTGTGCTCTCGCACCCTCCCCTGCAGTTCAGGGCACTTGATCAGAAGCTGCTTGAGAGCAGAAGCTTCTCTCTGCTCCCTGTGCCTGCACCTGCACCTGCCGTGGAGCAGGTGTGCAGTCAACATTTGTTCAGTAAATATGTGTCGTCCAGTAACAAACAAGGCTAAGGTACCACTCACTCTGCCAGGCTCTGAAGAGCTGAGGTTTTACTGCGTCTTCCCAGGGCAAGAGGAGAATAAACCCTTTTAAGGCTCAGAATGCCTTTCTAATACAAGATGTGCTGAATAAAGGATTTACTGTAATGATTCAAATCCTTCACCAAAGAGGTAATTACAATTTCCTTGATAAGAGCAGAGCTCAGGCGGGCAGACAGGTGGTTTCCAGTTTCCCATATAACAGATGGCACAAATGGACCAGCTTTTGAGGCTTTGGAGGAAATTTAATTTGCTCATAAACAGCCTCACTTGTGTCTCTTAGTCCACAGAGTCAAAAATACTTACCGAGTGGTCCTTTAAGAGAAATTTTGCTGACCTAGAGAGCACTGAGGGCATGAAGACAAGTTCTATGTTCACGAAGTGCATTGGGGCCATGTTGTGAAAGACCTTGAAATGACAAAAACTCAACTAGCTTCAGGAAAATGTGGAAGTTGGAAACTTACAATTTAGGGAACTCTCGGGGTGGATCTAACCTCTAGCACAATTGGTTCTGGAGCCCAAATTATTATTTTACTTGGCTCTTCTTCCCTGCTTTTTTTTTTAACTTTACTTGCAGACAGATGTTTACCATGTAGTGGGATAAAGAGCTCTGGTCACCCTAAGCCAATACATTTAGGGTTTGTATCCAGAAGGAAGAGCATTCATATACTAGACCCCATGAATGAACTGTGATCAATTACATGTTCATCCGTGACCCTGTCACTGTGGCCAGGGGAAGGGGTACTCTGAGTGGCCAGCCTGGATCACATGCCTGCTCTGCAATGAAATTGGTGGGATGCTGTATCACTTGGAGCGGAAAAGAACTTCTGCAAATGAACCAGAAAGGGAGTGGGAAAAGCAGTAACTACATATGCTACTATACCAGTAGGAAATTTGTTCTACATTCAGTAGGTAATAGGGAGTTTATGAGCAGGAAATTGCTATTCATTCAACACCTAGTTATTAAGCTATGTGTTACAGGGGTGGGCAAACTTTTTGACTCCAGGGCCACAATGGGTTCTTAAACTGGACCGGAGGGCCGGAACAAAAGCATGGATGGAGTGTTTGTGTGAACTAATATAAATTCAAAGTAGGAAATTTGTTCTACATTCAGTAGGTAATGGGGAGTTTATGAGCAGGAAATTGCTATTCATTCAACACCTATTTATTAAGCCATGTGTTTAGGAGGTGCATGTGGTTATGATGTGCACTAGCATGGATTGGAATGCT
Source organism: Myotis lucifugus (assembly GCF_000147115.1). Classification (NCBI taxonomy): domain Eukaryota; kingdom Metazoa; phylum Chordata; class Mammalia; order Chiroptera; family Vespertilionidae; genus Myotis; species Myotis lucifugus. Next base: position 2,946,677 of record NW_005871076.1, on the reverse strand, counting down.
AAAAGGCAAAGAAACCAGGATAGAGATTCTTAGGTTAGTCTGGAAGGCCTTGGTCTTCATTCTAGGAGCAAGGAGGCGGGTGTGTGTGTGTGCATTGAAGTGTTTACAATCAGATTTGCCTGGTCATTTGAAATTATCATGAAAAATGGTCCTCATAAATTAAAGCATCTATGTTGAAAACCTTATTTACAGTGTAATTTTTCCTAGTAATGTGAAGATTGTCCAAGGTAATTTGGATCTACCTCAGATTTGGAAAACAAAAGAAATTTTAATTTTGTGAGATCAGAATTAATGGTGTTTGGTTGTGTCAATTTTCATTGACTTCTCAGTGGGGGTTTGGTGTTGGAGTGCAAGAACTAAAGCAGCATATACAAATCCTTTTCCTTTGGTGTGTTTTTACTCACAGATGTTAGAACTCTTTTTTTTTCCACTGGAAAGGGTGACTTTGCTGGAAAATCATTTAAAGTTTTTTTCCAGTCGAGTCAATAAGCTCCTCAGAACCAAATGAACAAGGGGTGAAACTCACCGTGGAGCCTAGTGAGGCTGCATTCCTTCAGTGCAGCCTGAGCCAGCACTGTAGAAGGAGCCTGGTCATGGGCGCATGCGGGTTCTGTGCATGGTCACACGATGGAGCAAGGCCAGGCGTGGAAGATGCAAATGTAGTAGACAAGACGTTTGTGTCGGTCAAAGTAGATCAGAAACTATTTTCCATATGTTTAGACTGTTGAATAAGCACTAGAATTAGAGCGAAGACAGCTATTTGTTTGGAGTAGGGTGGGATCAGAGACTGGCCTTTTCATCAAAGTTCATCTTTCCTTATCTCTCTGCCTTATATGCCTTTTGTGGTATTCAGACCAAGTTTTGTAGGGTTACAGGACTTTAACTTAATTGACCTGGATATTACTGTTAGCAGGAGTGCTTTCTTCTATTGCTGAGAGTTCTGAACACAGTGAAATATTTTAGGTTCTTATTCAAGGAACCCCCTTTCCCCAGGGTTATTTTTAAGCAGAAGTATCTTAGGCCAACACTGCTAATTTTAGATACTCCTTTGTTTTCAGCAGTGGTCATTTAGATTCTTATTGAATCCTTTTCCCTCCTCTCCCCCGCCCCCTCCTGCCTAGTCCAAACAGGAAATATCCCCTGAAAGCAGACCGTATAGAAAAGTATGCCAGGTGGCCAGTGACTTTCAGCCAACGTTGTTAACACGTTGTCCAGCTTACTCAGTGTGACATCGGAGATGTCCTCCTCAACTTCCCCATGCACAGGGGGAAAGGAAGACACCATTGATTTACTGTAATAACTTTACCAAAATAAAAAATAGTCTCTAGAAGAGCCAACCTTATTTTTCAGTGAGGGGAAAAGGATGAAAAAATTAGTTCTTGCCTGTGGAAGGTACTCAATAAATATTTGTTGATTGTATTTGACTGAAAAAGAAGAGAAACAGTACAAACAACCGGGAGCTGCCAAACTGTATTATGCAACTTAAACCACAGATTAGTGCAACAAACACTGAACTGTCATTTGCCCCCATTAAACACCCCTCCTCTAGAGAATAAAAGTAGCCTTTGTATGTAGGGAGATTATTTTTTCTATTAAAACTTACTATTTTTGTTTTTGTTATAAATGTAACCTATTAACTGCAGAAAATGTAGAAAATATTTTAAAAGCACAAAGAATAAAAATTACTTTTAATCTCATTACCCAGAGAATGCTGTTAATATGTTGGTATACTGACTGTCCATAAGTAAGTTTTAAGGTAGGTTTGCGGATATTTTTTGTTATATAAAAAAGGCATGAAATATAAATATACAGCTTACATTTGATAAATAAAATAAATTATTATTTAGCAAACACCCACATAACCACCAAAAAGGTTAAGAAATACAGCCTTTGCCAAGATCCTAGAAGTGTTCACATTTCTTGCTTTCTCCTTCCCTATTATAATCCTCTTCCCCTCTCTACAAAGGTAACCACTAATCTGACATTTACAGTAATCAGTTCCTTGTTTTTATTTATGCTTTTACCTCTTAAATACAGATATTCATTATGTGCAGTGGTTATGTTCAGTGACGTCACCGCAGACACAGGATGCTACTCCTAGGGGAAATGTAGGGTGAGGTTCCTGTGAGCCTTTCGTCACAACATTTTTGTCAACTGATCAATACATAACCTTGTTTTATGTGTGTGTCTGTTTAAAGACATCTTATTTAATGTTATTAACAGTGGCGTCATGACCAGCAGCATTAGAAGTCATGCTTGAATGAAGCTCATTTAGCATGTTGTCCCCATAAGGCACAGCACACACAGCCTCTTGCAATTAGAAACAAGAAGGCAGAGCATCCTTTGATTGGCCTCAGTGGAAATGTGAGCATCAGGTGACTCAGAGTGACTCAAGTGTTTCATTGTTGTACATGTGTCTGCAAGGAACTATGAAAGCACCGTAAGTATTGTTTCTGGGGTTACAAATAAAATTTAGCAAGTAGATGAATTCGCAAACATAGAATCCTATATAATAAAAGGCTAATATGCAAATTGACCCAACGGCGAATGACCAGTCGCTATGACATGCACTGACCACCAGGGGCAGACGCTCCATGCAGGAGCTACCCCTTGGTGGTCAGTGCACTCCCACAAGGGGAGCGTGCTGCTCAGCCAGAAGCCGGGCTCACAGGCTGGTGAGCGCAGCAGCGGTAGCATGAAATATAAATATACAGCTTACATTTCAAAAGATCTGAATGGTAGCTGAGAAATCCCAGCCTCTCCCGCCTCTGTGGCAACGTTCAGGATGTCTGACTGACATCCTGTGGGGAGCGGGCCTAATCCATCAGTTGGACATCCCCCAAGGGCTCCCGGACTGCAAGAGTGGCTGAGGGGAACCACCCCCCCCCACCCTCACCCCCTCACCGAGTGCACAAATTTCGTGCACCGGGCCTCTAGTCTACAAATAATGAGGATCATCCTTGGAAGACATTATTTTGTTTTATCATTTTGAGTCTGTTTTCCTTTGCTCAATGATTTTAAGTCATTAATATACCCGTAGTTTCTTTATTTTCATTGTAGTAGAGTGAACCGTTATATTAAAATACTAAAATTACTTCTCCATTCTACTTTTGCTGAACTTCTAGGTTGTTTTCAGTTTTTGCTTTTACAAATAACTTGGTTACATGTTCTCATATGTCTTCTGGTGCACACATACACACTGTGCTCTAGGGTGTATGTCTGAAAACGGAACTGCTGGGTCATATTGAATGAATGATATCTTCACCGTCACTAGATAATGCCAAACTGTTGTCCAAAGTGGGTGTAGCAATTTACATCCCTCCTCCAGCAAAGTACAAGAGTTCCAGATGTTCTACATCATGTACACACTTGGTATTTTCAGCATTTAGATGTTAGCTAGGGAGTCATTTTGGTAGGTGTGCAGGATCACCTCACTGTGGTTTTAATCTATATTTCCAGCCTTACAGAAAGGTTGAACAACTTTTTTTTGCATTTTTGTCTTCTAAAGTTCAAGTTTCTTGCTCATTTCCCACTTGGTTATCAGTCTTTTTCTTGCTGATTAGAAGGTATTCTTTGTGTAGTTGGGTTATGAGGCCTTTGTGTACTTATATGTTGTAGGCTATCTTTTACTCTCTCTTAACGTTATTTTTGATAAATGAAAGTTCTTAATTTTAATGTAGTTGAGCATATCAGTATTTATTTTTATGACTAGTACTTTTTATGCCCTATTGGGTTAGTTCCCAGAGTAATTCTCTTCTAAAATCTTTGTTGCTTGCCTTTGGCATTAGATCCATAATCCACCTGGAAATCATTTGTTAGGTATGATAGGAGATAGAGGATCAAGTGTCACTTTTTCCACACAGATGTCCAATTATCCTAGCACCATTTATAGAAGAGTGCTTTCTACTATTATTATAAAATAATATAAGCTCATGATTTTTAAAATTCAAACAGTATAAAAGTAAAAACTAAATGTCCATTACATGCCTGTGCACCAGGTCCCCATTCTCGATCCCCCGAGACAGGTACAGTTCCTTGCTTGCAGATTTTATTTTAAGAGTAGTGTTTAAACATTCCTAGCATTTGAATGGTGGCTTTAAGTTATGCCTCAGGACAGTAGAAAATTAAATCTAGAGATCTGTTGCTTTTCTTTTCCTTTTAAGTTACAGTGAATTGATTTGTTTTTGTAATATCTCCATTATATAGAGAACAACAGTTGTACTGCATTCAGTTTAAGATAGTAAGGCTGTATTGGGATTTCTCAGCAACCATTCAAATCTTTTGAAATAGCAAATCTTATCATTAGATTCTTTGTAGTGCCCCAAAATGCTTCAGTGTTTCCTTACAAATAACTTCATAATTTGTTAGTTGAAAGAGAGTAAATACATTTTAAGGACCCATTCCGATGTACCTGAAATGTGGTATTGAAAAAGATTGAGGGGCTATATTCAGATTTAACAGGAAAGAATATTGGGCTCAGTACATACTGTGCACCATGGAGCATGAGAGAGGCATTTGTCCCATTTAACCTCATTGGTCCTTTCCGTTGGGGTTGTTTCCTGGGGCAATGAGTGGTTGAACTGGGACTCTTGTCTGTATCTTTCATTCCAATTCACAGTTTCTCCTTCTACCTCATATTTCTGTATTATGCTATACGAAGATGTTTGCATGATTTACTTGGGGAACCTTAGCGATGACAGAGGCCCTATCTTGAATTTTGGATTTTATTTAAATCATGGAATTATTTGCCATTCCCACCACACTCCGAGACTTAATTTTATTTGAAACTTGTACTTCAGAACAATTTTTTAAGCTGGAAAACAGAATCACTGCACTTAGACTAGTCGAACTATTTTTAAAGCAAATAATTTAAAAACTATTTTAAAAGTAATTGCGTATAATTGCTAAGGCCTTAGGGGGAATTACACCAGCTCCTCTCATTAAAAAACATCACGACTCTGTCATTGTCTGATTAAATGCATATGAAATTATGCTAGATGAGGGGAAAGAATCTGTAAGTACTTTACACACCGGTAAGAGTCAGAAAAGAACACAGAACAGTGCAACCTGGGGGCACGTGGGTTTTCCCATTGTAAAGTTGTGAGGCACATACTGAACACTTGGGAGGGTGGGACCTGTATAGGATGTCTGTGTTGTAAAAGCTTCAGTGGACACTTATAAAGAATATATGTGTTCAAATTTGCAACAAATAAAAGTCAGTTTTTGTATAATATGCTCTGATTCACCACTCTCCAGTTTACCAGTATTTCTTTTGGCCGTTTCCCTGGCTGAAGTTTGAGGTTCCTTCTCTTTTTATGGTACTTTAAGTCAAGACGTAAAGGGATATTTTCCAAAGCCGAAGAATTCACTAATTTTGGATTAGACTAGACAGGTGTTCATGGAATTTTCTCTTCTTTTTCGTTATAGGGGGAAAGGAAAAAAAATACAAGCAGTCCTCCTTGGATTTAATAGCAGCATTCCTAGCCCAGGTCTAATTGGGAAGGAGGACTGAGGGAGTATTTAGGTCATCCCTGGGCCAGCAATCCCACAGCCCAGCCCAAGCCTGAGGTCCATGACTGGGAACCTGGGCTGCAGATCACAGTTTACTGCCTGGCAGAGAGATATAAATACCAGTTTTGTGACTTCTCCACAGTATACTGCTGGCTCAAGACTCTGGCTCCACCTGTGTACATCATCCCTCTTATTTAGTTCAATCTTTGAGAGTCCGAGACTAAGCTAACCACCCACCACTCCCAGTTCCACTCGGAGCAGCCATACCAATATTTGACCAGGTCTCACATACCTAGTTCTGTTTGTCTGTCTTTCTATCCATCTTCCTGTCTCCTTCCCCACACTACCTCCTTGGCAGAATGCCCTTTGGAAAATTACCATTGCCTCCAGATGGAAACAGAACACGGGAGGAGAATTAAATTCATTTTTATATCATTGGAAATGCTAGGAAGAGAAAAATCGAGGTAACCTTAGTGAACTGGAAAAAACAAAGCCCCATCTGAATTTTTATAAATGATAATGCTCCATGCTGGTGGGGCCATGGTGAGAGAGAAGAGGCAGCCCCCACACTGTTGGTGGGAATGCAGTTCAGTAGAACCTTCTGAAAAGCTTCTTGCTAGGATGTACCATAAAAAGAGAAGGAACCCTTTAAAAAAGCCTCCTAGACTTTGACCCACTAATTTAACGTCTAGGAATTTATGCTAAGGAAACAATTGGAGACACAGACAATGATCCTCAGCAAGGAAGTGAGTGGCAGCACTATTTATAACAGTTAAAGGGGATAATAATGTGAGTGTGCACAAAAAGAGAATGGTTACATAAATCACGTAGACCCCGTAACCGAATGCCTGCTGCCATTTTAAAAACATGATATCAAAGGCTATTTAATGACACAAGAAAATGCTTAACTAGGTGAAAAAGGTTATAACTATGCACAGTGTGAGGCAAAAGTAGGTGTACCTTTGTGAGTATGTGAAACAGAGTTTACTCTTGATTATTATTTATTAATTATTGTATTTTCCATATGGAAAACTGTAAACCTAGTTTTGCCTCATCCTATATGTAGTATTATCTCCCCACCCCCACCCCACCCCCCAAAAAAGAGGAAATATGTCAAGATGTTAACAGGCATTATCAGGGGTACAAATTAGGTATGATTTTATTACTTGCTTTTTGGTATTTTCCAATTTTCTACAATGCCATCTGTAATTTTGAGTATCAACATTTGAAAAAAGAATAGTTTTCTTCTTTAAGGTCAGCTTACTGCTCAGCCCCTAGCAGCTTAAGTTTTCACTACTGTGGTGTAGAGACCAGAGAGGGGCTGCCCCAGCCATGATCAGATTGGGAGCTGCTGGGCAACCCCGTCCACAGTATGGCAGGCAAGCTCTGGCCAGTGCAGCAGACATGCCATTGTTCCAGTGAGTCACCACAGAAGGGTGTGAAGCTCATGATATTGCATGAACTATCAGCCACAACCCAGCATGCTGCCAGGCCTTTGAGCCTTATCTTCCTAAACCGTTATTTCTTCACTGTCCAGTGAATGTCAAAGGGATTGACTGGGACTTTTGAGGACACTGTAGACCAGCAAACTAGAGCTGATGCAAGCCTTCCTCTTGAATCCAAGTCAAATGGGCAAGTGTTCCTTCCATGCTAACATTTAAGCTGTTGCTGTTACAGTTGAGCCTTGATATGGGGGTCTGGCAGAACCTCAGGAATATTTAAGATAAAAAGTGTGCTGGGGTGTTCAGCTCAGAGACTCCCTTCCAGCTGGTCTTGAGGGCTGCAGAGAGGCCTTGGGGGGTCATCTGCTAAGATTATAGTTATAAAATTATTTTTTTCCTATCCTGTTATCTTTGGCCTCATTAGTGGGAAAAGAGTTTGAGAATTTAATATTGTAGGTTTCAGAGGCAATAGAAAAGCTGATCATTTTTTGTTTGTTTTGTTTTGGACATTTGGGGTGCTGTTGTCAGTTTTAAGTAACCTCTAGCCAGACACTTCTGGTGTGAAAGATGATACAAAGAGCCTCGGGCCATTCTCCTCCTTGTGCACCTTATTTCCCCCTTTGTGTTTTCTGAGTTGCATCAAAACTAAAATATAATGTGCTGCCTGTTCCTTGGAGGAGCATTAATATGTTTATAGTCATTCTCCCGCTACAGGCATCAATCATTGTGGTATATAAAAATGTTCAATGGTATTGGTGACAGGTCCATCCATGCTGTCACAAAGAGTAAGATTTCCTTCTTTTCCTTTTTTTTTTTTTTTTACAGCCAAGCAGTATTCCATTGTGTAAATACCACAACTTTTTTATTCACTAATCTACTGATGGTCACTTGGGCTACTTCCAAATCTTGCCTATTGAAAATAATGCTGCACTAAACATAGGGGTGCATATAGTCTTTTGAATTAGTTTTCCAGCTTCTTCGGATATATTCCCAGAAGTGGAATAGCTGGGTCATAAGGCAGTTTCATTTTTAATTTTTTAAGATAACTTCATACTGCTTTTCACAGTGGCTACACCAATCTGCATTACCACCAGCAGTGCACAAGGGTTCTCTTTTCTCTACATCCTTGCCAACACTTTTTTGTGGACTTATTGATGATAGCCCTTCTAATGGTATGAGGTGATAGCTCATTGATGTCTCATTGTGGTTTAATTTGCATTTCTCTGATGATTATTGACGTTGAGCATCTTTTCATGTCTATTGGCATCTGTATATCCTCTTTGGACAGGTGTCTATTCAGGTCCTTTGCCCATTTTTTAATTGGATTGTTTGTTTATTTTATGTTGAGTTGTATAAGTTCTTTTTAAATTTTGGATATTAACCCCTTAGCAGATGTACCATTGGCAAATATGTCCTCCCATTCAGTAGGCTGTCTTTTGATTTTGTTTATGGTTTTCTTTGCTGTGCAAAACCTTTTTAGTTTGATATAATTCTATTTGTTTGTTTATTTTGTTTCTCCTTCCTGAGGAGATATATCAGAAAAAAATATTGCTATGAGAAATATACAAGATTTTACTGCTTATGTTTACTTCTGGGATTTTTATGGTTTCGAGTCTAATGACTAAGTACTTAATCCATTTTGAGTTTATTCTTGTGTATGGTCTAAGAAGATGGTCTAGTTTCATTTTTTGCACATATCTGTTCAATTTTCCCAACATCATTTATTGAATAGACTATCTTTACTCCATTGTATGTTTTATCTCCTTTGTCAAATATTAATTGACCATAAAGGTGTGGGTTTATTTCTGGACTCTCTATTCTGTTCCATTGATCTACTGTTTTATGCCAGTACCATGCTGTTTTGATTACTATGGCCTTGTAGTATGGTTTGATATCAGATAGTGTGATTCCTCCAACTTTGTTCTTCTTTCTCAAGATTGCTGTGGCTATTCAAGGTCTTTTGTGGTTCTATATAAGTTTTTGGAATATTTGTTCTAGTTCTGTGAAATATGTCATTGGTATTTTGATAGGAATTGCATTGAATCTATATATTGCTTTGAGTAATATGGACATTTTAATGATGTTACATCTTCCTACCCATGAAGTGGTATATGCTTCACTTATTTGTATCTTCTTGCCTTTCTTTCTTCATTATAATTTTCCAAGCACAGGTCTTTTACATCCTTGGTTAAATTTGTTCCTAGGTATTTTATTTTATTTTTTTAATATATTTTATTGATTTTTTACAGAGAGGAAGGGAGAGAGATAGAGAGTCAGAAACATCGATGAGAGAGAAACATCGATCAGCTGCCTCCTGCACATCTCCTACTGGGGATGTGCCCGCAACCCAGGTACATGTCCCTGACCGGAATCGAACCTGGGACCTTTCAGTCTGCAGGCCGACGCTCTATCCACTGAGCCAAACCAGTTTTGGCTTATTTTATTTTTTGATGGCAACTGTGAATGGGATTGTTTTTTTAGTTACCCTTTCTGATAGCTTGTTATTAGTATATAAAAATGCAACTGGTTTCTGGATATTTACTTTGTATCCTGCTACTTTATTGAATTCATTTATCAGTACTAGTAGTTTCTTAGTGATCTTTAGGGTTCTCTATATACAGTATCATACCATCTGCAAATAATGACAATTTTACTTATTCCTTTACAATTTGAATGCCTTTTATTTCTTCTTCTTGTCTGCTATGGCTAGGACTTCCAATACTATGTTGAATAAGAAGAGTGGTAAAGAGGACATCTCTGTCTTGTTCCTGGTCTTAAGGGCAATGCTTGTAGTGTTTACCAATTGAGTATGATGTTGGCTGTGGGTTTGTCATAAATAACCTTTATTATGTTGAGATATGTTCCCTCTATTACCTCTTTGCTGAGAGTTTTTATCATAAATGGGTTCTGGATTTTATCAAGTGCTTTTTCTACATCTGCCAATACGATCAATGGTTTTTATCCTTCATTTTGTTTGTGTGGTGTATCACATTTATTGATTTGCAGCTATTGAACCAACCTTGCATCCCAGGATTAAATCCCACTTGATCATGGTGTATGATCTTTTTAATGTATTGCTGGATCCATTTGCTAATATTTTGTTGAGGATTTTAGCATCTGCGATTGTTTTTAAATCTGTGCCATCTTGTCAAATATATCATAAGCTCTTGAAGTTAGGAACCTTGGCAAATACTAACTTGTATTCCACTTTTTTGTCTTGATCACACTAAATTCTCTCTAACTAGTCTTTGCTAGATTAATGGGAGAAAAGGCCATCCTCTTCTAATTTAATCTCTCATATTTTATGGATTTTATCTGCTGGATGAATCTAGCAGGCAGAAGACTGGAGGCAGGATTGGGGATTTTGTTGGAATTACAATTTGTTGAGTCTTATTGAGTCTGTTACTGCATTCCCAATTTCCTTTGCAAATGTGTTGGCATCTAAAGGAAAGTCATAAATCAGTGATTCAGAAGGCTTCTAGTGCTATGGCTGAGTCTGTGAAGACACTTGGCATAGTATCGAGGAACGGAGCAAGTCCTGTTATACCAGAGGCTTGGAGTCAGGGATTGGGGTCTGAACCTCTCAGTCTTGTAACTTACAGGCTGAGCATCTTCAGACACGCCTCAAAATGGCCCAAGCTTCCACATCTGTGTAACATGAATTACAGTAGTGCCTTTTGACTTGTTGGGTGGGTTAAACAAGATTCACTAATTCACTTAGTAATTGTTTATTGAATACTTCAGGCACTATTTTAGACTCTGGAGATAGAGCTGTAAACAAAATGGACAAAAATCCCTGCCTCACAGCATTTATATTCTAGAAGTGTAATACACATAATGGCACTTAATAATGTTTCATTCAATTAGTATGAGGCTATCTGATGAACTCACACAATGGGTTTTTACTGTATATTGCCATAGGAATTTTTGTTGCAACTCTAGGTAATTAGAGCCGTAATTGAGTCTCGTGTCTGAATTGAGTATGTCCCATTAAGTAGTACATTTATGTGTTCTTGCTAATTCCCACTATGTTGAGAAAGTCTGTTCCCTGCATGGGAGTGCTGTCATTTTCCCCTCTACAAAGTACTTGAACCAAACAGTCCAGCGTTGGCTGAGGCCCAGGGGCTGCAGGTGGTGGTGTGGCCAGGTGGTCCCCACATTGTTTTCTCAGTCATTAGTGTTTGCACTATCTGTGATTTCATGCAATTTTACAGAGTTGCTAAAATGTTTGTTTGTTTGTATATGGAAAGAAGTCGAAGGGCTAGCATGACCAATTAAAGTCAAACCATATTTTAGTGAGTAATTTCAACCTTTCCTCTCCAAACTTTTGATCAGCCAGTGACTAAAGAACAAAATGACAGATTTGAGGTTTCCATTCCTCTTTTTGTTTTTACTGCCTCCCCTCTGGGGTTTTTCTTTGAGCATCAAAATGCCCAGGACCTCTGAAAAGAGAAAGAGCAGACCTGGAAAGCAAACCTCAGAGGAACAGCACACTGCCCGTAACTACAAGGCCTCTCTCAAGAGGCGTGTGTCCTTTCCAGACCCATCCTCCATCCGCTGCCATTTTTCTAACGCGGTACTTCTCCGGGTCTCCAATGGCAGACAGCCCATTTAGTTAAAAATGTAAACAGGAAATTGTTTTCTGGCTCAATAGCCTGTGTGGCCTGGAAAAAATGGTCATTTTTGCTGAGACACGACTTTAAAAACACTCATGCAGTAGGGGAAGCTGAAGGCTGGTTATAAGCTAGCCCTGCCCCAGACAGAGGCCTGGGATAGGCTGTGGGTGTGGGAACTCACGTATGTGGGTTCAGGGCATTTATCACCTGTGGCCAAAGGCATAATGGACACAACTGACGAAGCTCCTTGCCACGAGAAAGCAGTTATCCTGCAGGGCAAGGAGACACGGTAATGCTCCCAGGATTACCGGACAAGCATTCGCTGGAAGAACTGACGGGCACTGATGACACGTCTAGTTGCTCCAGCTCCCCATCATGTGGCCTTCCATGGACCTCCTGTGCTCCCACTGTGGTTTCCCTGTGTGCTGATGAGTTTTCTGGTTGTTATGTCTTGCAGCCCCCCGAATCCAAGCCCAACTTCACCCCTCTCGCCATCTTGGCCCATGTTTTCGGCGCCATCCAGCCCTATGCCCACCTCATCCACGTCCAGCGACTCATCCCCCATCAGGTCTGTGGCAGGGTTTGTTTGGTTTTCTGTTGCTGCCGTTGTTCTCTCATTGGCTTGGTCCTCTCTTCATGCAGTGTTCAGCCTCCTCGTCAACTTTGTTCCCTGCCATCCAAATCTGCACTTGCTTTTTGACAGGCCAGAAGAAGCAGTTCATGAAGACTCCAGGTAAAGTCACGGATCGTGGCCAATCCGGTCTCGTTTATCCAGAGGCAGTCAGGGACAGCGGGTGGCCAGCCTCTGCACCCCCACCCCCCAATTCCAGCCTAAGAGCCAAAGCTGGGAGGGACCATTCTCATGAACCAGCCTGGCATTTTCCACACCCTTCTGAACCTTCCTTAATTTGAATTAATAATCTGTGATACTTGCCCTGCCGGTGTGCTCAGTGGTTGAGTGTTGACCTGTGAACCATGAGGTCACGGTTCTATTCCTGGTCAGGTCACATGTTCAGGTAGGGGGCTCGATCTCCAGTGTGGGGCATCTAGGAAGCAGCCGATCAATGATGTTTCTATTTCTCCCTTCCTCTCTGAAATCAATGAAAATATATTTTTAAAAAATAACCTGTGATACTTGAAGTTTGGGGAAAGAGTGCCTCCTGAACGGGTTTCTGTTTGGCTCACTCTCTGAATCATGGAGCTGTCTGTGCTTTGGTATTAGATGATTTCAGAGGGAACAGTGCCGAGACATGTGCTGACTTTTTCTTCCCTCATTTTTATTAGGTAGCATCAGGCAACATTTGTTTGTGGGCACTGAGCACTGACACCTAATTGCTGAGACCAGACCACTGGGAGAGAGATGAATATAAACACAGAATAGGGAACCCAAATATGAAGTGATTTCTCTTTAAATTGTTCATGGCCAGCTCCTTCCCTCCATGCACTCCCAGGAATCGTCAGTGCTCCCAGCCTACTCCTGTCTCCATGTGTAATGAACCATTAGCTCTCATGAGAGCAGCCAACACCTCTTTCTGAGGGTTGACCTAGTTCCTCTCCCCAAGGCCCATGCTATAGTTTTCCCTGCTTTGGTCCCGTCCAGACTTAATTCTCTGCACTTGAGTTCTTTGGAGAAGAGAAGCTATTTAAATCCAGGAAAATAATTAATTAATGAGGACCCTGCAGGATCCCTCTGCTGTACAGGTCCTTGGCATGTGTGTGTCTCAAACTTAGTCTCTGCTGTCCGACAGCCAAAATGTAGAGCCCAATTATAAGCATCATAAGCATTTTGGGCCTTGGCAGTATTTTCTCGTCCATCTTTTTCTCCTAGCTCAGTGGTCGGCAAACTGCGGCTCGAGAGCCACATGCGGCTCTTTGGCCCCTTGAGTGTGGCCACGAAGTTTCAATCGCACTGTACATGTGCGCCCGCACGTGGTATTTTGTGGAAGAGCCACACTCAAGGGGCCGCAGTTTGCCGATCACTGTCCTAGCTGATTTTTTCCTAAGGGGCGGGTCCAGCAGAGAGGCTTAAATAATTTATAAAGATGAGTCTCACTTAGAAAAACAACAACTCGGTACTATTTATACACAGATGTATATATATTACTTTATTCTCCACATACTTTTATATCTATCATTTCATTCTATCCTTGTATGAGAATGAGAGGAGAAGTGGCCTGAACCCTATGACAGGGAGAGAAAACTAAGGCACAGGGAGGTGATTTGTACAGTCACGTGGCTAAACTAGAGCCAATCCAGAATTCAGGACTTCTGCCCTCAAACTAGCACTCTTTCTGCCAAAAATATGGGTGGTCCCAAATTCAAGGTTCCATGCAACTTTCAGCCCAGAGCCTGGCCTGGTCTTGTAGGGTTTCTACCTAGCTTTGTCCCAGAATATGAGAAAGATAACTTTTCAGTATATCCTTTTATCTTCACCCCAGGAATAAGGTAAATATTCAAATCATATTTTCCTGACACTCAAGTTATTTTCTAATTATTTCTTAGACACATTCTGGGTACTTTGGGAAATGTAAACTTTCTAGGACACCAGATATGGCATTGATGCATCTGATCAGATCACTGATTGTCCATGAGGACCTGAACCAGAGCAAACCACATTGACCAGAGACAGTAACCTTCCAAATACCTCCCTCACTCATAACAGAGACTTGGTCGTTTTGATCAAAAAGGAGTAAAAATTCAAGACATTGGCTCCTTGGACAGGATAGGTTAGGGGACTCAGGATAGTAGAATCATTCAGCTAAAAACCTGAAATGTACTCTCTGCTTTGAGAGTATTCACTTTTTTGTGTCTCTGAGCTTTGGGGCCCTGTTGCCTATCCAGTAGTTCGACCTCTCCACTCCCTCTCACTTCCCAAGATATTTCCCTTTTTTTGTTTGTTTGCTTGTTTGTTTGTTTGTTTGTTTTCTTTAGCTACTCCTTTCTTCTCCCAAGGATTTCCAGATTGGCAGAGGACTGTGGCAGTAGAAGCTGCTTACTGCTGTTTGGGGTCATGGTTACTCAGCACTGCCTCCTCTGGCCATGGTTAGAACAGCACCATTTGAAGATCCTGTCCCACAACCCTGTAGGAAGCTACCATTTTGATATATGCAAGGCTGAGTAGGCCTTACAATTAGCTGTCACTGAGCTAAATATGTATGCCAAGGTGAGCACGGATACAGACAGTAGTGGGGAGCTAGCCCATCAGAGCTCACCAACAAAGAGCTAAAATCCCATAACTGCTATTGCAATATAGAGCCAAGAAGTGGGGCGTATACCCATTATTCAGGCTCAATGGGGCCTTCCCCCAAATCTACTTCCAGAATGTGAACTTCAGATTTCCTTTCCTAGGAGAGCAGATAAAAATAAGTACTTTATTATACCTAATTAATGGTCTCCTAAATGTCTACATCGTCTGCCCTGGAAGTGGCTTCCTCTCCCCTCTTCCAAGCCACTTTAGTGCTTGTTAGTTCAAGCTCAGAAACAAAGCTGCCTTTCACAGCACCTCAGAGAATGGGTTCTGCAGGGACATTCCCTTTACATTTCCCTTTCCTTTCATTCGTAACCCCAGAAAAGCACCCAGCCCCAAACCCATAACTTGCATTTGCACGGGGGCCCCTGGAAACAGTGCCTGAATGATTAAGCCATTGCAACCTGCCAATCTATCTGGCCCCACCTCCCTGTCATGCCATACAATGGAGAGTGGGTCGTCATTTTGATAGGCTTGCAAGGGCATTTGAGGGAAACTCCTCTGAGTGCTTTCCTGGCCTGCTGCCATGCTCAGAAGCAAAGATGAAAAATTAACTGGCAAAGGATTCCAAACTTTTTCATGCCCTTGAAGGCCCAGCTAAGGTCTGAAGGGCACTGTTACAGGAGCAGCCGAAGGCACCCCAGGCTCTCTATGTTCAGTGCTGAGAGGCACTGTGGAGAAGAGGGAGCCAAAGAACTAAAGATGCTTGTTGGGGATTTTTTATTTTTTTGCTCAGAGCCAAATCCTACAAACACTGCCTCTGTGCCAACAGGAGCTGTTTGGGTAGGAACCCTATCTAAAGCAAACTGCTCAAGGCTTTTGCAGGGAGTATGGCATGGGACACTGGACTTGCTGGACTTGACAGACTTTTAAAAATGATAAGACTCTTCCCTGGTTAGAGTTGCCAGATTTAGCCAATAAAATGAATACCCAGTTACATTTGGATTGTAGATAAACAACAAAAGATTTTTTTTTTAGTGTAAGTATGTCTCCTGTAATATTTGGGACATACTTATACTAGAAAGTATCCCTTATTGACCTGAAATCCAAAGTTGGCTAGGTATCTTGTATTTTACTTGGCAGCCCTTATCCTGGAGAATGGAGGTGGTCCCTTTAAAAAACACTCTTTCTGTCATCCCTCCCATCTTCGTGCATGTTCCAAAGCGGTGGGAGAAGTCACAGGGGAAGAGAGCTCTCATAGACCATCAGTCACCTACTAATTTGGAAAAAAAAAAAAAAAAACAAGGCCCTTTCCTGACCTTTGTATGTATTTATTTATTTATTTATTTATTTTTACTTTTTTTGTTGTTGTTGTTTAATCCTCACCTGAGGAGAGCCTGCTCATTGATGTTTAGAGAGAGAGAAACATCGATGTGAGAGAGAAACATGGATAGGTTGCCATCTGAACGTACTATGGCCGGGGATTGAACCTGCAACCTTGGTATGTGCCCTTACTGGGAATCAATCCCACCACCTTTCTTTCAGTTCTTAGGACAACGCTCCAACCAACTGAGTCACAGTGGCCAGAGCTGTGTTTATTTTGATTGTACTATTTCATTGTCACTTCACTATTCAATTCCAAAAGCCTAATATTAGTGGAAAATTACTCCTCTTGAATGATAATCTTGGGCACCTTTCCCTCTGCTTTCTTCCTGCCAGATATCCCAGTTGGTTTCCCTGGCTTGCCCCTATTTGGTCCCATTCCCTTTATTTAATGAGGTTAATAAGTAACCTCTATGAAAATCCAGCTGGAGGGGCCTGGCCTCAGCTGATCTTCCCCTCACCTTCTATTAACCTCTACGCCAGCGGTTCTCAACCTATGGGTCGCGACCCCTTTGGGGGTCGAACAACCCTTTCACAGGACCTAAGACCATCAGAAAACGCATATATAATTACATATTGTTTTGTGATTAATCACTATGCTTTAATTATGTTCAGTTTGTAACAATGAAAATACATCCTGCATATCAGATATTTACATTATGATTCATAACAGTAGCAAAATTACAGTTATGAAGGAGCAACGAAAATAATTTTATGGTTGGAGGTCACCACAACATGAGGAACTGTATTAAAGGGTCACGGCATTAGGAAGGTTGAGAACCACTGCTCTACGCAGTCTCTTTGCACTCTCCTCACCTGCTCGGCCCTGTCCTCAAGGTGCAGTGACCTGGCTAATGTCCACTGAGCTCTCCTTCCACCTTCCATGTCACGAAGGGCTCTACTTACTTGTCAGTATGGGGTTTAGGTGATTTAGCACTTTTCACAGCCAGGTGACTTCTCTCTGCTCCCCACTCCTTCAAAAAACAAAACAAAACAAAAAAAACCTTTTTTTCCTTCCTGGAAAGTTGCATGTGGGATAGTTGGCCCTTGCTGGTCAATGCACCGACTGGGTTTGGTCAGCTCACAGAATGTGCCCCTTGTTCTGAACCTTATTCTGTTTAATGATAATTCCCCAGGAAGAGCTGTTTTCCATTGAAGCTGATGAATTCTAAAGGCTGTTCTTTCCCGCATTCCCAGAGGTCCCACTTCCTTTTATTCTGAATTTCCCAATTTTCTCCCACCTGGCCATCAACTCTTGGCTACTAGAAGACCAGAGAGAATGCAGTGAACTGCACCCTGGCAACAAATTCTGGATAGTGATTTACTCTTGTCATTCTGCACAGTAGACCTTTTCAGCCTTCTTTCCTTCAGTTTTCATGGAGCCCAGACTAGAAGTTCTAAATGCCCGGGCCTGGGATGGGTTTCCAACCATCCAGGGCTTCTCTTTCCCAAAGGGAAGCTGTCTTGGTGATTCCAAGAAATAACAATTCCAGGATGACCCACCATGCCCCGCCCCTTCTGAGTCTGTCTGGATTTACCCGACACTAGCCATTCCTCAGCTGAATCTCATTTGGTCCCTAGAAATTGGTGCACCATGGGAGGGTTAGCACCTCTGGCTCCTTGAGGCTGCCCATCAATCACATGAAGATGAAATAATACTATCTATACCTCAGTAATTATCTAACCCAGAGCACCTCTGTACTCGTTTGTTATTCCGCCCTGGAACTCCTACATAAGCTTCCTCAGATGGCTTGGAAGGAGAAGGAAATTGCTTTTATCAAATAAAGAGCCAACTTGACTGTTAAATGTAATTTTTCTTATGACCCTGAGAATTCCATAGGTCATTTGGAACTAGTTGGGATATCAGGATTTACCTGTTTTTATAGTTTACTCTCTGGAACAGGAGTTTGCATTCTGTGGTCCATGGGTCCAATCTGGCCCACCACCTGTTTTTTGTAGTCAACGTTTGATGGAACTCAGCCACACATACTTGTTTACATGCTGTCTATGGCTGCTCTCAGGCTACAAAGCAGTGTTGAGTAATTACACCAGAGACCATGTGGCCCACAAAGCCTAAAACATTTCCTGTCTGGCCCTTTACAGAAAAAGTTTGCCCACCCCGGCTCTAGAACAATGGTTCTCAGCCCTGTTGCACACCAGAGTCCCTTGGAGACCTTTTAAAAATCCTGATGCCTCTCTTTATATCTGCAAGTCAGGTTCGAACCCAGCCATCTGCACTTTTTTAAAAGCTCCCAGGTGATTTTGATACACAATGAGAGCGGTTGTCAACACTCATTGGACATGAGAAGGGGAAATAAATGCATTGTGCCCCCCCCTTCTTCCCACACTCCCACACATGTTCACGTGTGTAACCACTCACATGCATACCTTGTCTATTCCCTGCCCTCCCTGGTGGTCAGGGACTTCCAGCTCTGGAATCCTTTTCACCAGCCCCATGAGAAATAAGTAACATCTGGAGAAGCTGATGTCAGCCTGTGGCCCGGAGTGGAAACCTGGCTTTGCTAGAATTTCTCCTTTTTGACTCACTGAGCATTGCCCGCTCTCAGCAGGCTCTGCTGGGAGTGTTCTCTGTGCACTATGGAAGTTCTCTCCACCCCTCCCTCCCTCCCCCCCAGCCTGCCCTCCCACTGTTCCGCTGCTGTAACTCCTAGGTCAAGTTTTAACATGGCACAAGGTCACCCCACAAGAAGTTCGGTTTCTCAGGGCTAAGGGCTTTTCTCTGAATATTTCTCATTTTTTCCTGGTGACCTTTGCAACTTTTCCACCTCATGTTGCATCCACTGGCTGCCTGGTTAGGCTCTTCCCACCCCAGAGGATCAGGTGGCTCACAGTGAAGGGGAAGAAGAGAGAAGAACTATCTGGAGCTTTCAGAGGGTTTTTAAACATTGCTAACTAAACTCCTGTCTTCACACAGCACTCCGTTCCGGAAGGAAAAGCCTTGTACGCTTGCAAAGCTGAGCACGACTCAGAGCTCTCATTCATCGCAGGCACGGTCTTCGATAATGGTGAGTTTTCTTGTCCCCTCGCCAAGATGGGAGCAGCAAATAAATAACTGGAGTTTTCTAAGTTCCTACCTAAGGAAAATCTCAGTTGAATGGATAATACTGAAAACGAGTGCCTTTTTCAAAATGAGAGAGCAGCAGTGGACCTTCAAACTGAAGGGTCCCAGGTTAGATCCTGGTCAGGGCACATGCCTGGGTTGCAGGCTTGATCTCCAGTGGGGGGCATGCAGGAGGCAGCCAATCAATGATTCTTTCTCCTCATTGATGTTTCGATCTCTTTCTCCCTCTCACTTCCTCTCTGAAAGCAATAAAAATATATTTTAAAAAAAAGTGTGGTCAGCCAACCTGGACAGTCTCGGCATAGGGTCACGGACCACCCCTCCTACCACCTGCCTGAGACCCAGAAGTACAGGGCAGCCAAGGCTCCCAGGTGATGCTGGAGAACAGGAACTCTAGATTCAGGCCACTCTAACTCAAGTCCTGGCTTGATCCCTTCCTCCTGTGTGACCTCAAGCAGAAAACAGAGGGTTGTGAGAAAATCGAGATAGTGCACATCACATATTTAAAATAGGTCTCAACACACACTCCGCGTTCAATACGTTATTTTTGTGATTATTGTCGTCATTCCATCCATCTTAGATAGGCCCTGACGCTGTCATAGTTCTTGGTGACGGTCTTTCCTTTTCAGCTGGTAGGACCCAGGCCTGGATCTTGGCTGGGTAGGAGGTAATCACCTTGACTCCTGGGCCCTGGCTCTGTGTTAGGGCCTCGAGGTCCAAGCCAGATCAGAGATGGGCTCCTGGGACCAGCCTTGACTGCATCCGAATGCCAAGGAGCTGCCCTGGGGTGCACGGCCCCTGCGCTCATCATGGCAGGGATTCTGAGCAGGCACGGGTGGAAAGCATGGGGAACTGGTCACAGGGGACCTGGGAGTTCCCAGCCCACACCTGGAGCTGGACCTTCTCAGCCAGCAGGGCTCGGTGTGAGCCCATAACTGCACGTGGCCTGCAGGGCCTGTGTCCTCTTTGATGGTCCTCAGAGCCCCCAAAGCACTGTCCTTAAACCTTTGCTCCATTTTCATGGGCCCTTTGCAAGTCACAGCGTATGGCCAGCCACCCAGTCACCTCCCCCATGAGCAGCTGAGGCTTTCAGGCCCCAACAAACCTGCAGGGAAGTGGGTCCACTGAAGGCTGTCCAAAGCCATGTCATTGACGAGTATCCCCCGAACAGGCCCACATGGCGGAGTCACAGCCCAGCCATCACACGACACAGCTGCCACGGCAGACAAACCAGAGTGGGCTGCGTACAGGATTCTGTGTCCTGCTCTGTCTGCAGGGGAGGGGCTGCCCATAGATGCGCAGGATTTGAGAGAGCCCCACCTTTACTGGTGAATTCAGTTTAAAGGTCTGTCCTCTAAACCCCAATTCACTGTTCCCCTGGGCAAGGGACTTGCCATGGTCCTACTAGCTCTTCACTCTGACAACACAGAGGACCCCCTGACTGCAGGGACAGAATTGGTCTAAGCTCCCAAAAGGTATGTGAGAGAGAGAGAGAGAGAGAGAGAGAGAGAGAGAGAGAGAGAGAGAGAGTGTGTGTGTGTGTGTGTGTGTGTGTGTGTGTGTTATTTGTGACTCCTTTTCTTGAGTGTAGCCTTCTTCCATTTTTTTAAATTTCTACATTGAGATACTCACAATCCATAAAATGTACCCATTTAAAATGTACAACTCGGTGGTTTTTTTTATATATTCAGAGTTGTGCAACCATCACCACTAACTAATTCCAGAATCTATTCATTACCCCCAAAAGAAACCCTGTACACTTTAGCAGTCAAGCCCCAGGTACCTCTAACCTACCCCATCCAGCCTAGGTAGCCACTACTCATTCTGTCACCATAAATTTGCCTGCTTGGATAATTCATATAAATGTAATTACACAGTATGTAGCTTTTGTAGCTGGCTTCTTTCACTTAACATCTTTTCAAGGTTCATCCATGTTGTATCATGTGTCAGAACTTCATTCCTTATTATTGCTGGATAATATCCCAGTGTATGAATATATCACATTTGATTAATCCCTTCGTCAGTGAATGGACATTTTGATTATTTCCACTTTTTGGCTGCTATAACCAAGGACATGTATTTTCCATTTTGGTGGTATACCCAGGAATGGGATTGCTGGGTCTTACAGTAACTATGTTTAACTGTTTAAGAAACTGCCAAACTGTTTTACAAAAGGGATGCGGCATTTTACATTCCCACCATTTGTTTTTAAGTCTTCTGTTTGAAGTAGTTTAGCTAACCACAAAAAGAAAAGAAAAGATACG
>NW_005871076.1:2921385-2923960 GCF_000147115.1 Myotis lucifugus | reverse complement strand
AGATTGCCTGGGTCCATTCATCTCCTGGGTCCAGGGTGCAGTGTGAGTACAAGGCAGGGCTGCCCCAGGTCTCCTTGGCTAATAGGGAACTTCACCAGGGCCGCCGAGCCACTCAGGCAGTAGGGTTGCAGGGGGTTCCTCTGTGGAGTCTCCAGCCTCCCAGCCCTCTCTGCTGCCAAACCCAAGCTGCCTCCATCTCTCACCTGGTGTTTCCACCAGCTGCCTAACTGGCCTCGACATGTCCACTCTTGCCCTCATCACTGTTCTCCACACAGCAGACAGGGTGACCTTTGGAAAATGGAAATCACATCATATTATTCTCCTGCTTAAAATACTCCAGGGGCCTCCCGTTGCTCTGAGAATCATTGACGAGGCCCTCCACAGTCCAGGGCCTGCCCCTCAGGCCCCCTCACCCTCCCTCCATACACTACAGCCTCACAGGCCTTCTTGATGTTCTCAGGTGGGGTCAGCCAACTGTAACCTGCCAGTCAAACCCAACCCACTGCCCGTTTTTGTAAATAAAACTTTACTGGAATACAGCTACCCACACCTCTTTCTTTACATATCATCTATGGCACCACAGTGGCAGAGTGGAGTAGAAACACAATTTACCCTATGGCTCTTTAAGAAAAATTGCTGATGACCGTTCTAAAACCACACCAAGCTGTTCCCCAACTTCAAGCTCTTGCACTTGCATCATCCCTACCCAATGGCTCCTTCAGGTCATTTAGATTTTAGTTTGTTGAGCTCCTCCTCACTCACCCACATCCCCATCCCAGTCTCTTTCTCTCCACTCATCTCTACCTAAAAGTATATGCTTTTTTATTATAGACTAGAGGCCCAGTGCACAAAATTCGTGCACTTGGTGGGGGGGGGGGGTCCTCAGCCCAGCCTGCGCCCTCTTGCAGTCCAGGAGCCCTCGGGGGATGTCCAACGGCCATGGAGGCGAGAGAGGCTCCCCCCACCGCCACTGTGCTTGCCAGCTGTGAGCCTGGCTTCTGGCTGAGCAGCGCTCCCCCTGTGGGAGTACACTGACCACCAGGGGGCAGCTCCTGCTTTGAGCGTTTGCCCCCTGGTGGTCAGTGTGTGTCATAGCGACTGGTAGTTCTGCTGTTCGGTCGATTTGCATATTAGCCTTTGTCATAGTAGAAAAATATTTGTGTATGGAATTGTAACATCCTCTTTGGATAATACAGCCTTTTATTATATAAGATTGTTTACCCCCTCTCCCAAGAGCAGAATCTTGTCTGCTTGCTCTGTACTATGTGCAAGGACTTAGCACAGTGTCTGGCACATGGTAGGTGCTTAATAAACATTTGTTAAAAGAGTAAATGCATCCAAACTCCACAGGGGTCTGTGCCTCTTCCAGCCCATGCTGCTTCTCCATGGGCAGCCAGCCATTAAGGGATCTTAGTCGCACACTTGTGCCTTGTCCACTGTGAGCGAAGGAGGGGAGAGAACATGAGCTGTGTATACAGGGGTGTGTGGTGTATATATGGATAGAGCTGAGAGAAAGTGGTTGGCAGGAAGTGCGCCCATGTCAGCAGCAGCTTATATTTATTATATGCTTGCTGGGCTGGAGTGCTGCCCGGGCAGCTATCCGCAGCATCGTGTGTGTTTATATAGCGCGTAGGACACTGGTGCAATTCAGAAGGTTGGACATTGGTATACAGTTCAGCCCAACAAGTACTTATGAGCATCTTTGAGGTCCAAAGCATCGGGTTGAGCCAGAGTGGTCGTGGTTAAGACCACAGACTCTGGGGTCAGATATCCTAGCTTCAGTTCTACCTCCATCATCTACCAGCTGTGAAATTTGGGGCAAGATACTTAACCTCTCTGAGCCTCAGTTTCTTATCAGTGAAATGAGGATAATAACAGAACCATCTCTGTAATCATTCTGAAAATGAAAGTGGGTAATGCTGGCCAAGCACTTAGGAAAGACGCTCCACTTCGTACAAGCATGTCAAACTCGCAGCCGGCGGGCCGCACGCCTCATTTATTTAAACGAGTACATGCTTGACTTTGTATGTGCTCCACATATGTACTATCATTCTCATCCTCAAGGATCACATTCTCTGGTAGAATAGAGGCATAACATCATAGAAAAGGGCTTAGGCTCTGAAGTCAGACAAGCTGGGTTCAAATTCTGGCTCTACCATTGTGACCCTGCACAAGTTAACTTGCCTCTCTGAGCCTTCATGTCCTCATCTATTAAATAGGGGTATTTAAGGTCAAATGAGTCAATAGATATCTAAAGCTTTGAGCCCATGGCTGTTTCCCAGTCACCATTTCTAGGTGTTAGCATCTATCATTTTAAATTCATCAGGCACAGAGGAGGAATGACAAATGTTGAATGATATCATACTAGTTAGGGAAGCAAAGGTGGGGTGGGGATCTGGTGCTGTCTCCCTCCTCTGTGACTTAATGAAAATTTGTATTTCAGTTCTTATTGCCACCCTCATTACAGAGGCATTTTGGTACAGAAAAGTTATAACTCTTAACTTTCTAGAAATGAGTTAAAATACAGGTTCCTAGGCCTCATTTCTTAGATTCTGCTTTACTGATGTGCCATGGG
>NW_005871076.1:2782126-2919425 GCF_000147115.1 Myotis lucifugus | reverse complement strand
AACCGTTTGAGTCCCAGGGGGTATTGAAAAAACACTGTCGAAGAATCCCAAACAGCGCAACCGCGCTTTCTCTAAATGAGTACGAAAAGACCCAAACAGCGTGATAGCGCTTGTTTTATTTTATGTCGAGAAATATTAACGGATATTAATTAAAAGGAGCTGTGTGATGTACTTGCGTCAGTAAATCTGAGCGCGCGACTTCGACAATCGGTAACGCACCGTCAGCTGTCCACAATGTTCGAAATGTGCTGGGTTTTCTCGACATAAAATCTCAGCAGCGCGATCGCGCTGCTTGGGACTCAAACGGTTAAGCAAGTCCTCGGATTATGTAACTTACTGAGCAAACTTCCTTCACCCTCACATCCGCAGAAGCAGCACACATCCCCCTCCCGCCCTATCTGTAACATCATCTCTTCTTGCTCTCTCCCCTTCCTGTTACAGTTCACCCGTCTCAGGAGCCAGGCTGGTTGGAGGGGACTCTGAATGGAAAGACGGGCCTCATCCCCGAGAACTATGTGGAGTTCCTCTAACCGTGGGCCCAGCAGAACTGCTGAGCTTTCCATGGTATCCATGACAACTGCTGAGTCCAGTGTTGCAGGGCATTTCTCTGCCACCGAGAAGTGCAGGGTGACTGACTCTGCTGCTCCCTGTCAACACCAGTGTTTCTGTGAACTTTGGTGTCACCCTTCCCCACGATCATCTCAGCTGACCTGTGGTGACATTGCAGGAAACAGAAGTAAATCAGCAGGGGAGGCCATTTGATTTTGAAAACTGAGAGAAAGGCTGGCGCAGCCATCTCTCTTGTTCAGCACCCAACTGGGGAGCACTCCTTTTGTCTCAACAGCCCCCCCAAATTCCCAACCTTCTGAAAGTGGAAGTAAGATCCTTAAGAGCATGTGGGGCTGGGTCACGGCTTCGAGATCCAGGCTGGGCCATTGCTCTTGTTTACAGCAGACGCTCTAACCCACCTCTCCATACTCAAGACCCACAGGGCTCCAGGCTGCTGGGGCTGTTTGTTTGCATGCAGGATGGAGAGGGCTTACAGCACTGTTTACATAAGATCCAATCTCTCACCATCTCCAAAACAGCCTTGGCCCAGCATCAGCAGAATTCAGTCCAGTCCTCTCATGCAAGGGAGCACACACACCCCACATTCCCCTCCTCCCAAGCTAGGAACTTCTCTGCCACCGAGGGCTGCCATCGCCTCGTAACCATGGCAACCCAACCTACTCTAAACCAAACCAAAAAAAAAAAAAATAACACACTCTCTTTGCATCACATATTTTTTTTCTCCCCCCTTTTGGATAATTTTTTGAATGGTTTTCCAATAAACTAGCGCAGAAGATCAAGAAATGAGCGTGGTCTGCTTTGGGCAGACAGAAAGAATAGCAACTGGGAACTGTTTCCTTTCTGATTTATTTCAGCAGCATCAGGATATATTTGGAGTAAACGCTAGTAACCTCTTGAGGTTAAATTACATCCAGGCTTAATATTTCTGTTCTTCCATGTAACTGGTGTTTGCTTTCTAGAGGGCAATATGCCGTCTCCCAATGGGTGACACCCTCCCTTTCCTGCCTCAGTCCCTAATGGCGTCCCGTTTACCTGTCCTTGCCCCTGCCCTCGCCTGCCTCTAGCCCATCACTGACCACCCCTGGCAGTTTTCAGATGCCCTGGTGGTTTTCAGGGCCAATTCCTAGTCTAGCCCTATGGCCTATTGTTTAAAAGGACATATATGTTCACTGCCATTCAGAAAAAGGGAATTATTTCTCAGGCTTTTGAGGCATGAGATTAATGTCATGAGCCATTGTGATTCAGGAGGACACCAAAAGCTTGAGGCATAGAAGGTGGGCATTTCCTGGTCCCCCAGGGGCTGGGTCTCGGGGCAGACTGCCTTGGGTGGGGAAGTTCGGCCTGGACACTTCAGATTCACTTGGCCTCCAAAGGACAGAGTCCCCAGGATCTTCCGCACTTGAATGTCCTTGCAAGAGTGGCTCTGGGCAGACAAACTTTAGACTGATGGACTGTCAGGCTCCCGGACCCCTCCGATGGCAGCCACACTTCAGAGTGTATCCTGCTCCTGGAATTCCTCTTTAGGGAAGTTGAAAGAAGAAAAGAAAAACTTGAATGTGTTGGATTACTGTATCTTTTACATTTTTTTGAAAAGATAAACCTGTAAATAGAGTGATTTGAAATAACTATATGGCAAAGTTTTATATTTGATATTCTTGAAGCTAGTTGCCCCACACATTTTAAGCTTTTATTGCTGAACAAGTGTGTATAAGAAGGAAAGATGGGTCTCAATCTCGAAGGGAGTCAAGGTCATACCTCCTGGCCTTGAGGAAGGAGAAGGTATTTCTGCACATGCTCTGCTGGCTCTTGTCAGTGGGCATAACACATTGATGGTGTCCAGTCTTCTTTACCCAGAGGTGGTTTTGAGCATTTCTTGGGCTTTGGGTTTGGAGATGGAAAGAGCATCATCGGGTAAAGAATCTTTCCAAGAACTCCTGCTCCTACTCAGCTCAGGATTAAATAGATGGGGCCAGGGCTTAGACATATTTTTTTCATTTTTATTCTCAGGTGTGTTTCTTGGTATCCCAGGATATCAGGACAGAAGGATATAGGATAACTGCATACTCCTTTTTCTGCACATCTTCTAAGACTTTATGAATGAAGCCAAGTGAATTTGTAAATGTTGTGTGTGTCCAAGTTCTGAGGAAAACTGGCTTCTTAGGATCTTTTATTCTCAGTATACTGTGGCTTCTTCTTTCTCTGGACATGTTCATGCCCTTCCTGTTCATCTCAAATTTCCTGTAACCCCAAACCAGGGAAAAAACTCCAAAGAGGATTGGAGAATGTGTGGTTAGCGCTTTATAGCTGGTTTCCAAGTTACTGGGAGTTTGCCATCGTGACTCAGTTCGTGGGTTCAGGGTGACACAGCGACCACCCAGGAGCTCCCCCAGCAGCAGTTGAGACACTACCACGGGGTCAGAGAGCAAGGAATAAGACTGGGCAAACGCGGATAGGACTTGGGAAAGCTATCACTGAAAACCCAAGAAGGAAATTTATGAATAGGCTCCACCTACTCCCTGTGGACTTGGAACAGCCTAGGGACCTGTTCCAAGGGCCTGAGGGGACAAGCACACTATTCCGCTGTGCTTCCCAAATAGGAGGAGTGCAATGTGATGCTTTTAACACATTTCATATTGTCACCAGCCCGTGGAACCTTGACTAGAGCTAACATGGAGGAGAAAGGTGCAGGCCCTGGCCGGTAGTCCTCACTGGAGCATACCAGTGGACACTTGGCCCCGGCTTGACCACTTGGAAACATGTCCCTCCCTCCTCAGTTGGCCCTGATTTGAAGCCAGGGGGAAATAGAGCTGCTGCCAACGGGAATTTTTAGGTAGATCCCTTCCCAGCATCCCTGTGGCCATGCTGGACCTGTGGCAGATGGCTGCTCCATCTCTTGGCCCAGTCAGGCTTACTCCTCCCCATTTGCTACAGAACTGGAAAAACTGCATATGAAGGGAGCTGACAAATAGGAAGTATTCTGGAGACTAAAACTAGATTTTCCCATCTTCACTGTCTCTGCCCCCCAACCCCTTAAGGCTCTGCTTGAACAGGGAACTTTAGGACATATTAGGGGTGTGAACCAGGCATTAGAGTGGAAGACTGTTGACCAAGGTCCCTGAGCTTCCCCAGGGGCCTAGTTTTTTTGTAAGGCCCTGGGATCTGCTGGGCATACAGAGCCTGAGCCTTTGTTGGGTAATAAGATCAGTCTCTCACTCCTTCAGGTACTCACAGAAATCTATGTCTACAGAATACCATGTCCTAAGAAGACAACTAGTTTCAAACCCCTGCCCCCAGGCAAGTAGGTTCCTGATTCACTCAAGATTGGTGATATTCTCTTCTCTTTTCAAAAATAAACGTATAGGGGTAGACCAGTATAAGCCGCCTTCCTTGGTATCCTTAATTAGAGCCAGTTTTTAGCTTACTGTTTTAGTATTTCAATGGCCAATGTGTTTTCTTGTCAGACCAAATGTTTTGTTCAGCCCCATTCGAGTTTATCCACTCTTGCTGAGGATTTTGTATTAACAGAGGCAGAGAGAGAGAGATCAGGACAGTCAAGCTCCTAGGGACAAGGTCTCTCGGGCATTGGTCAGGACCCCACGATTGTGTGTGCCATATCTAGCTTGAAAGGAAGTCCTTCTACCAACTGCATTTGTGTCTCCTGAAAACAGCAACCCCGGTCTCACCAAAAGTTCAGTCCTGACTCCAAAAACATCCATGATTGAGCGATAGGGAGACAGAAATGATTGATGATAACTTCATCACCTATTAGTGACTGTCTATTGGCACCTTTCATCCCCTGGCTTCTCTTTCCAAAAACAAGTCTGGACCACCCATCTTTGTAGACACAGGACTGCCAGGTACAACAGTGGCCATCGTGGCACCTGCAGTTTCCCTAGTATTGAATGTCTGATGAGCCACCGCATCACCCAAGTGGGTCGCCAGCACTGAAGAAACCAAACAGCCTCTCAAGCTGCCTGGCTTTCAAAGGAGTGTCCTAGGCGTTCTGTCCCAGGAGTTATCTGTCATCTCTGGCAAACTCGACAGTAACCAATTACCTAGACAACCCTGCCCCACATCTCTTTAAGTTAGCTGGGTGTCCTCTCACACACCCTGTACTGGTGTTTTAAAAATTTATCTTGTGCTCAAATGTGTTTGGCAGCCACGCTGATCTGCCAGGTGCAGAACTACTCTGTAATTGTAGCGTCAGAACGACAACAGTGGCAGTGCACTGTGCACAATTCCACAGCGTGCCTGAGACAGAACCCAGCAGGTTGTCTAACTAAAGAGCTCCCCAAAGCAGAGGGAGGGACCCTAGAGAGTGCAGACGTCATTCAGAGCCAGTCCTGCTGAATTGTGGTCTTCCAGCAGAAGCACATGGATTCTTGGGAAAGTATTGGGTGAAAAGCAATGATAGGAGCAGAGAAAGAAAAAGGCAAACCGGACTGAAGAACTTTGAGTTTTTTTTAAGAGTGATAAGTATAGTTCTTAATACAGGAAGAAAAAAAATCGATCACAAAAAAGTTCACCACTGATGTGTTTACAAAAGTTTTACAGGACACGACAAGATAGAAACATCTTTGAAGGTGGAATGGTTTAGAGAGCAAAGGCTTGGCATTGCCCTAAACCCCATATAAGAGTAGCAGTTACTATTAGGTCAAAATTCTCCTGAGTGTAGTAAGAACCAGAGTACTGGTCATCAAGATGTTGGAATAACCTGGAGACATCAAGACATTCTACGCCATTCTGCATGGACCATCTCTACAAAGTTGTTCAGACACCTGTGAGCGCCTCCTTGGGGATCCAGATGCCAGAGTCAACCTTGTACCTGTGAAAGCAGCTCCTCTGACAGTTCTAAAGTATACATGTATCAGTATGTGTCTGTGGATGTATGTATGGTGCACATTTGCACATGTAAAGATACTCATAGAAACTCACTAACCTGGCGGTCGCTGAGCCTTCGCAACCTTTAAGAGTTGAAGGTTGAGAATTCAAGAAACAAGAGAGGCTGTTGATTGACTATCAAAATGACCAGACATGTAAATGAAGTGCCATTTTAAAACTTTGTTCATATTAAATGATTACTATCTACAGCTGTATTCCATATTAACTTATTAAAAGTCATCTTGAAAAAAGATCAAACGCGTAAGTGTTCAGTAGCTAATACTAGACTAGTGTTCAGAAGCACTCTAAAAGACATTTGGTCCATATTTTGGAGAAGAAAATATCTGCATGTTTAATTCATAATTTAGGCTACCTTTGAGTATATTATAAAAGTGCAGTGTGGTATAATATCAATAAAGTACTTAAAAATGGCACTTTAATGTTTTTATAAATCATAAATAATGCACTGTTTTAAACTTCAGTTCAGTATTGAATATTGACTGGTGTGTAGAATCCAATTCCGTAATTAAAAAGTAATTTGTGACTAGAATAGAACTTTTCTCCTGTTATTAATGAAACAGTTTTGCCATGTTCAAGCTTTAAAATAATGTGCTTTTGCATCACAAAGTATATCTATAAAGAAGTACAATTTCGGTTGAGTGGCCTTGAAACTTGGCCTTCGTACATTTGTTTGGTTTACGTGACAATCCCAATAAAACAAGTGGAAGTATGATTTTTGAATTAAATGACTTTTCCATTTGATAGTCTGTTTTTTTCTTATGCTTCTGATAACTTTTTGACGTGCATATTTTAATATATCTTCAAAACAGCAAGGACCATAATCAGAAGTCACCTGGCCCTAGCCGGTTTAGCTCAGTGGATAGAGCGTCGGCCTATGGACCAAAGGGTCCTGGGATCAATTCTGTTCAAGGGCACATACCCTTGGTTGCAGGCTCCTTCAGCCCAGGCCCTCGTTGGGGCTCATGCAGGAGACAACCAATCGATGTGTTTCTCTCACATGGATGTTTCTCTCTGTCTTTCCCTCTCTTCCACTGTCCCTGAAAATCAATAGAAAAGTATCCTGGGTGAGGATTAACAACAACAACAAAAGTCACCCACCTGGGCTCCTGTGGGTCTGGTGACAATTCATTCTGATGTCTGACATGCTCTGAGCTTCGGTTTCCTTAGAAAGAGGTCAAATGCCGGTGCCCTTAAGGAAGAGCCATCACGCATGTTAAACAGTTCAGCCCCAAAGAATCGTATCCCAATAAACATTTCTGACTTTATCTCCTAGAGTACATATTGGGGGGTTTTTCTTCATAAATTTGATTTTCTAATCAACCATTTTCTGGAACTTCATTGCCGTGGTGTGGAATAATCAAAGAGCCAGAACACAGGCAGTCCCACCAACAGCTGGGCATGACCCACAGGTTTGCAACTCAGTTACTTGCAACATGAATCCCGGGGTCACTCATATTATTCAGCCTTTTTATTCATTATATGCCTTGCCAAGTACAGTGGGGCCTTGACTTACGAGTGTCCTGACTAACGAGTTTTTGAGATACCAGCTGTCTCTCGCGATTTTTGCATGAGTTGACAGAGTAATTTGAGTTACGAGCTCTTGGTCTCAGAACCAATTAAACTTGTAAGTCAAGGCCCCACTGTACATACTGAGTTGGAGCTGGAGGCCCGGGTTTACAAGGTGCACCTGGCTTCTGCAGGGGGAGCAGAGGATGGGGAGAGAGAGGGCAGGGGGAGCCTGGGCTAGAGGACTAGGGGTGAAGTTTCTGGTTCCAGAAACTTGCCCCGGGGAAACAGGAGTCTAGGCTCCCTTGGTGCCTGGTTCTGAAGGGGTGGCCATTTGAACGCACGGTGATGTGTGAGCTGTTTATACCAGTGATGGCGAACCTTTTGAGCTCGGCGTGTCAGCATTTTGAAAAACCCTAACTTAACTCTGGTGCCGTGTCACATATAGAAATTTTTTGATATTTGCAACCATAGTAAAACAAAGACTTATATTTTTGATATTTATTTTATATATTTAAATGCCATTTAACAAAGAAAAATCAACCAAAAAAATGAGTTCGCGTGTCACCTCTGACACGCGTGTCATAGGTTCGCCACCACTGGTTTATACTTTCTCATTTGTCACTTAACAAGGCACTGGCTTACCCCTATGAACAGCCCAGACTCAGTACCTGCTCCCTTCACTGAGCTTGCACCTGGCCTGGAAAGTTCCCCCAGCATCTGAAGCCTCATACATAGGTGAGGTCACCAGGTACCTCCACAAGGCCCATGTATCTGATGCCCACCATGCAGGGAACAAAGAATACGGTATGTATTTGTGTGTGTTTTATGCTTTGGCCTTTCCAACAGATTTTTTTTTTAACAGAAAAGGGTTTGTGTTCTTATGCTTTTTCACTCTGCTTTTAGCAGCCACTCAAGGCCAGAGCTCAACTTGTGTCACGTCTTATGGTTTGCTTGGTGTCTCTCACCTGTTTGTTCTGGCTTTGTGATTGGTCATAAGAGCACCTTGTTTAGAAATGGGCTTGATTGGCACTTGAAATGAGGTAAATAAGAGATTTTCTCAGGCCCCAAACACGTTTGCCGTCTTGGGAATTAAGTCGGGGCTTTAATTCTGTCTTTTCTCGGTTCTTTTTCAAACTCCACTCACATGCACATCTCTCCTACCCAAACGTGTCACCGTCATTGGCTTGCCCTGCCTTTAGTAGCACTAAGCTGAGCTGCAGCTAATTAACTCTACTGCGTGAGTCAGGATGGCCTGAGTTCAGGCTGCACATCAGCCAAGGGAGCCTCTAACCGAGGCAGTTACTGCTCAGGGTGCGTGAGGCTCATTGCATAGGAGAGGGAGGAGCATGCCCCACTAGGGCTCCACCCTTCAGAATGCCACCCTGCGCTACCCAGACAGAGCCAGGCAACGGAGACCAAAGCAGGAAGGTTTTAGGGTGAAATGATCAAAACCTCGACCCACTGTATCTCACAGCACTTAGCAACTCCTCTCACGTGTGTAGCTGTTTTTTGTGTGTAATTAACCCCAGGAGGCCAGTCCGAGCCTTGATTTGCTAAAACCCAGGTCGCTAATAGGCTTTCCCAAGGCCAGCTAGCGAATTAGTCAGGACTTGAATTCACAGGTCCTTTCTCTAGGTAACAAATCACATTTTACCCTCCAGGCCTTGTGCCCACCCGAATGGGATGGGAAGGCTTGCCTCACCTGTGTTAAATGAGAGGAAGGAATGGCAGTAAAGAACAGCAGTCTTTCTTTCCCACCTTTTCTCCTAATCACATCATTTTGCCCCTTTGTAGTACTTTCTACCTGTAATTAATTATTTGTCACAAAATGTTTGGGGCCTGTTTTTCTCCTAATAAACAGCTCAGTGAGGACAGAGACCAGGCCTTGTTGACCCATCGCTGCCCAGCACCCAGCTCAGGGCCTGGCACACAGCAGGTGCCCAACAGCAAGTGAAAGAACTCAGGTAAAGCGCTGCTCTCAGCTATAGTCCCTCCCTGCTTTACTCAAAAGTTCTGGGGGCAAGAAAGAAATTGGGCGTCATTAGACTTGGGTACTTGAACGCAAGGTGACTTCATTGCCCTTGGCAGGCTACTCCACTTGCTCTCGTCCTGGGATTAGGGCTGTTGGCAGAGACTTCCCCGCCTCCATTCAGGCACACACAGCCACATTCTTTCCCAGCCTCCTTGCTAGGCTCTTGGCACAGGGAACCATCTGGAGAACTGATTGACCAAAAGCCAAAAGACCCTTTGCTGTCACCTGAATTACGTATGGTTTATTTTACAAACTTCATACCAGGCTGGGGAACCTGCCTTCAAGCAAACCCACATCAGAATTACCCCCAAAATAAAAAGTATTCATTTTTTAAGGACCCTTAAAGAAAATTCCACACTGTCCCATGGGAACTTGGTCTGGGATCTAACATACCATGAAGGGAATCCTTTGATCTAACTGAAGTTCCCAGGGTGCAGCTTATGTCCATTTACTTAGTTTTTCCTTAGCGTGGAGAACGACTGGCCATCACCTTTTTAGAGCCATCACCCACCATTTTCATGTTTCCATTCAGCCAACACTTCTTGGCCATCTCTTGTGCCGGGAGCTGCTGAAACCAGGAGGCATAGATGCCATCTCTGCCTCAGGGAACTCACCGTTGGCCTCGGTGATAGGCACGTGTGCACGAGACCGCATTGGCCACGTGCTGGCAGGTAGTCTTGGGCTCTGAGGAAGAGTGATCCTTTCTATTTGGGAGGTGGATACCAGAGAGAGCATCACCGAAGAAGTGACATTGGAGGCGGTTCTTGAAAGAGTGAGATGCATTTGCAAGTGGAAAAGTGTCCCACGCACAAGGACAGCAAGGACCAAGGCATGCGGGAGAGAAGGGGAGAGGTGAGTTCACTATGAGCAGAGCATGAGGGCTTCTGGGGAATTGTCAACTATTCACCCTCTCCCACCCTCCACCTTAGCCTTTTCTCTCAATGACCAACAATATCAGCCAACATGTCTTACTGTTTTACTACGTACCAGACACTACGTGCGTTAACTCAATCTTGAAAACATGAATGAAGTACTGAAATTACCCTTATTTTATAGATCAGGGAGGTCACACAAGCTAGGGAGTGGTGAAACTAAAATTCCAACATACTAATAGGTCTGCTTCTATAGCCTACATGCTCTTAACATCTTTAAAGTTTCTTTATAGCTATATACATAATTTTACATCAATGCGTAAACACTTTTTAATTGGACAGAAGTTTTTCCTTCCGTTTTTGACTTGATTCTTCCAACCTCCTCCTTTTCATAACCGATGTCAAGAACCTCATTATGCCCGTTCAGCCACGAGCCCTTCAGAAAGCACAATCTCTGGCAAACACTCAGCTTTGGCTTTGCAGTGGCTGGAATAAGAGCAGGGCATGTTTTGATTGAAATCCTTCCTTCTAAAAGCCCTTTGCTCACTCATCTTGGGTGAATAGCTCCCCATTTATGGAGCTCCATGCAGACACTCCTGGTTTTCTGGGCAGCTCCGGGGACTACAGCTGCAGCCTTTGGCCAGTCCCACTGCCCCTGAGGATCCAGCCAGGAGGCAGCTTCTATAGCCATCTTTTGCTCACTGGAAATATGTAATGTGCAAATTTTTTTTAAAAAATGTAACAATTTAAAGACAGTCCGCCTCCCCACACTGATCTGCTGCCAGTGACAGACCTTTAGGGGATTGCCAGGGAAATCCCACGAGCGTGTGTCTTCTTGTGGGACAGGCATTGTTTCTAGCCTAACCTGCCAAGGCTAAAAAGCAGAGAATTTTCTTGGGATTTTAACCCCCTCTTGATTTGAAAAAGAGCCAGAGGAGAGAGCATGAGAACTCAAAGCATGTGCTGGGCAAGGAACTGCAGGGCACAGAGAGCATCTGCCTTCCACTCAGGACTCTTCCCAAGTGAGACTCTCCCCGGCGTCCCACAGTGAGATGGGCTGGCCTGTCCCATGGCTGGTGACGGTGATGAAGTAAGTCTCTTTTATGAAGCACTTGCATTGTACTAATTGCTTTACATGCATCATCTCATTTAATCTTCAGATCAACCCTATGGGTAGATACTATTGTTACCTTTCTACAGATAAGGAAGCCAAGTATTCGATTGGGTAATTTGTGCAAAGTCACTGGGCTAATAAGTAACAGAACAGAGATCCAACCCCAGCAGGCTGACACCAGAGCTTACACTCATTACCTCCCATACTCCCCCTGCTCTGGGGAAGGTCTCAGGTGCTCCAGCCCTCAAATGTCCTTCCCTTCCCTCACCCAAAGGAATATTTGTTGTCTTTGCCTGTTTGGGATCCAGTACCCCTTCTTCTGGAAACAACATCTCAGTTTTTCTTTGGGGAACGCCCCCCTCCTACTCTCAGGTTCTCAGGTTCCATGGGTTGGGGGAGAGGAGCTGGTATCAACCCCTGACCCAGTGATGACGAGCCTGTGGCCCTCCTCTGGCCTGTGAGATCTAGTGCCCCGGGTCAAAGGGATTGGTTAGCTCGGGAATGGGCATAGGACCTGGTTAAGTCCACAGTGCAGGGCCTCATCCCGTTCCGGGGCAGGTATGCAGGACACAGCAGGGGAGTCAAGCTCCCACCCTCAAAGGACTTCCTAGCAAGAGCTCTGTCTGCCACTTGTCTTCGTTCGAGGGCCCTTGTACCTTATGCTGAGCATTTCTGTATTGAGATTGTAATAGCTTACCTCTTGGAAAAGTTGCTTCAGAGAGCAAGCAGAGATATCAATTGCAACATCACATGGACAAACACAGTGTGGTCAATCCTGGAATGAATTCACCCAAGGAGGAGCTTGATGCGCACACGGCTTGTTTCTAAAACTCCGGCGTTAGTTCTCCAGTTTGGACCTGAAGGAGCCATGGCAGGATCTCATAAGACTAGGGAAGAACTGCTGTTCAGGGCCCGCTGTGCATGCTTCCCAACCGCAGGTGACTACGTTGTCCCTCAGTGAGGTGGCCCATCCCAGGGGAGCATTAGTGCTGAGACACTCGGTCCTGGGATTCTCACGAAGGACCCCCCCGTCCGATGTAATGAAGAATGGCAGTAAATCATGCTTAATCAAGATGTGGGACTGGGTGGCATAAAGCGCTCCTCAGTGAAGAAAGATGTTCACACACCCCGGGGGCCGCACCCAGACCTGTTCAACCATCTCACGAATGTGAGGCTGAGAAGCTCATGTCACCAAGTTCACCTTCACCTTCCTTCGGGTGGGGCCGCATAGCTGGAGGCCCTAAGGGGGTGGGTGTATCGAGTCAGAGGCAGACACCCTGCTGCTGCGCTTCCCTGGGGACCTGTGCACACACAGTTTTCTTGCCTCAAGGACTTCCCCAGAAAGGGATTCCAACCCACACGGGAAAACCTGCACAGGCGGGCGGCACTCGGGCCCACCAAGGGTAATGTTCTCAGCGTAAGTATGTCACTTTAACATTTTCAAGTTTTTTCTCTTCCATAATTTTAACCATGGAACGACCCTGATCCAAAAACCTTCGGCAGCTCCCGTGGCCTGCAGAGCACCCCGCCAGTGTGGCCCCATCTTTTCTCCAGTGTCCCTTTATGCATCCCAAGTCCCAGAGGCACCAACTCTTCTTCTTTCCACAACAACCTGAACGAACATGCGTTCATTCAGTCATTCGTCAATATTTACTGCGCACCTACTATGTCCACACCCAAGGGCTGGGTGCTGTCTCCCACTTGGACCCTGAGTTTAACTCGGGCTCAAATGCCCTTCATTTTTCCCACCCCACGGGGAATAGCTGTTGTTTTTGACAGTTTGGCCGCCATTACCCCTTCTTGTGATAACAGCACCTCAGGGTTTCTTTGGAGAGCCAGCCTTCCCTCCTCTCAGGTCCCGTGGGTCTGGGCTCAGAGTCAGAAAACCTAGCAATAAGTCTGGTTCTGCCCTTTCCCAACTGTCGGACCTTGAGGTATCAC
Organism: Myotis lucifugus; assembly: GCF_000147115.1. Taxonomy (NCBI): domain Eukaryota; kingdom Metazoa; phylum Chordata; class Mammalia; order Chiroptera; family Vespertilionidae; genus Myotis; species Myotis lucifugus. Next base: position 2,906,485 of record NW_005871076.1, on the reverse strand, counting down.
ACATCTTCTCAGAGTCTTAGTTTCCTCATCTTTCAAATGGACTGAAGGATGCTGACCTTCTAGGTTGTTTCAATGAAATGAAATAACAATGCACTTTATAACATTTGCTGTCCTCAAAAATCAACAATCTAGTGAGACAATATGGGTTTCTTGAATACCTTGCAAAGAGCTGGAAACTCCAGATGTTTGTTACTTGGATTCTTAGCCATTAGTGCGGTCAGCCTACCAGCCCAGGAGGCATCTGCAGCTGGTGGGCCTCTGCCCATAGCCCTACATGTCCTGTACTTCCCTCCACTGGCTTCCCCAGTCATGACCAAGAGGACTGACTGCACATGGGCAGTCACCTAAGCCGAAGGGTGTCAGAATGCAGTGTCCTGAGCTCGCGGGGCTGGGCTTCGCGCATGCCAGTCAGTTTGACCTCCCAGGAAAATTGTCCTTAGAGATGCGTGCATGAGAGAGAGCTCCTGATGCCCGACTGTGACTGGTGGCCATGCTGAGCTGGGAACAGGTTTAAAGACACAAGGAGCCTGTCTTCAGAGAAAGGATGTTGGGACAGAAAGAAAGAAGGGCTGTCTCAATCTTGAACCGCGTTGCATTTTCCTAGCGCACCTGGGTGTACTGCATGCCCTCTTCTGGAATCCCACAGGATCCCTACATTCTTTCGTTCTTTCCGTCAGTGCCTGGCTGTATTGGGGCCGTTGGAACAGCTCCCACTGCCTGCAAACGCCAGGCGCTCCTTAGAACCCTTGAGTCCCAATTGCAATGGGAGCCAGGGGCTCCGGCCGCTAAGTGAGCGGCCCCCATCACTAGTGATAAGAGCTGTAGCCGCTGGGCTCTCACTGGTCTGCAGCTCTTGGACTAGGGAACCCTCTGAGGTTTCTCTACACCAGGAGCGAGGGCAGCGTGTGCACCTTGTGCCACCTCCTTTCCAGCCAGTCAGGAAGGATGGCTTTCGAAACCGGCATGCGTTGGGCTGACCACTAATTCCACAGACTAACTTAGTCTCTTTGTAAACCTGTTGCCCTTGAAACATGTGCCGCAGAGGTGCAGGGAGAGCCAAGAGGAAGTGACTGCCTTCTACGTCCTCTGCCTACTCGACCTTCTTCCCATTGGTGTGACCTGGGTGGTTCTCTCTAAAGGCAAACTGAGCACCCCGAGGCCTGCAAAACCTCATGCCCTCCATCATGTCGCTGTGCTCAGACGCTGGGGAGAAAGGTGGGAATCAGGCAGGACCGGGATTTCCTCCCCTGGGCTGTTGATTCACAAAGCAGAGCACTGCCCGGTGCATCCTCTGTGCTACAGAGGAAGTAACCCCTCCTCCCCTCCCTGCACAGGCGCTGCTAAAGCTGATGAATCTTATTCTTAGTATTGTGCAAGTTCACAGAGCTAATTGCTAAATAATGCAGAAATGCTGAATCAGTTGTTAAGCTGCCGGGAGCTTGAAATGGGCCACGGTGGGAGTATTGACACCAAGGAAATGAACCAGTGCTACCAATCCGCCCTCCCCCAAAGGGCTGGTGGTTGGATCTCACCAGCCCACCACTCACTGCCTAGTCTACTTGGGAACTGACGTGATAAGTGACCAACGCACTTGGTTCGGTTCACAGCCTAGACTGGTTTCCGCCTCAGTGCAGGCTGGGGGCGCGGAGTTGGCGAGAGGCTACAGACACCCCACCTGGAGTTAAGTGGGTCCCTGCTCAGTGATCTCGGGCAGGGGATAAAGGCAGCTTTCCTCAGCTCAGGCAGTGCTCTGCTTTGTGAATCAACAGCTGGGTTTTGTTTATTTGCACTGGCTTTAACCAGAGCCGAGAGAGGGGTTTGGCTCGCCACCCCCACCCCTTCAAAGCAGCTTCTCAGAACTGCTCAGGACTTCCAAGAACAAGCTGCAGATCCTGTGCATCTAATACTTGGGGGATGATGAATTCCCTCTGCTGCTCATTCCCCTGGGAGGGGGGAGATGAGAGCTCGCCCAGGTTCGTTCCCCAAGGGCAGCGGAACAGGCAAATTCCACATCCCTTCCCGTGGTGATTGCTGTGGGAGGCAAGGCAAAGGTCAAGTGGCCTCAGGGCTGACGTGGCTGGCACGGCGCCAGCATTGTTGTGAGCCCACAAGCTCCAAGCTTGGTCCCAGGCCCAGCACAGGCATTCCCATGTTAGTGAGCATCAGGAGCCTCCGGAAAAGTGGGGTAAAAACCGAAGAATTCAGGTTTGGTCACTTTGGGACAAGGCCCCAGACTCTCTGTGTTTATAATGGGTACCTGCGTGATTGTAAGGCCCATGGTCACCCCTGGTCAAAGCTGGACATGACTGATGCTTTCATACACACATTTCCTTTTCAATTAAATGTCAAAATATTCTGGGCTCTCTTTATGTAGTTACTAGAGGCTCGATGCATGAAATTTGTGCAAGGGGCTTGGCCCTCACAGCCCCGGCTTCATCTGGAAGGTTGTCTGGAAGGACGTCTGGAAGGTCGTTTGGCTGTCCAGTCTAATTAGCATATTATGCTTTTATTATTATAGACTAGAGGCCCAGTGCACAAAATTCTTGCACTGGGGGGGGGGGGGAGGTGGTTCCTCAGCCGGGCCTGCCCCTTCTCACAGTCTGGGAGCCCTCAGGGAATGTCCTACTGATGGCTTAGGCCCACTCTCCTAAGCCACAGTCTAGCCTCCCTCTGTGGGAAGTGACCAGCCAATCAGGGGAAGGCACCGCCCCCATCACTCCCTCGTTGCTGCTGCCTCTGGCCTCCCTCTGCGGAAGGCGACCCTGCGATCAGAGGAAGGCAATGCCCCCATCATGCCTCTGCTGCTGCCACTGCTGGCCGGGAGGCTGCCTGAACCTCGGCCATCACAGCCACTGTGGCTTGTCTGAGCCTTACCTGGCCCTCATTGCCTGAGCCTTGGGCCCTTGCAGAGGGCCCAGCAGCCATCGGCAGGTTTCCGGAGCCCCGGGCCCGCCCTGGGCAAGCGGCAGCAGCCATCGGGAGCGTTCACAGCTGCCACCGCCATGTGGGGAATACAGGCCGCCCTCCACTGGGCCCCGCCTACCCCACCCGCATCCCCAACACTGCAAGTCCCTGCCCACACCTGCTGTGCAGGCAGCCTGCTGATCAGTCATTACGTGATGGTGTCCCGACCAATTTGCATATTACCCTATTATTAGATAGATTAGCAACTTTCCTGGGCTCACAAATTCATGAATGATTTCTTCACTGTTCCATGATAAACATGAGCATAGTAATAGCGAAATCCCTATTTCCATAAACCAATTAGAGGGTAACTCTATTATTATGAAAGACCTCACCAAAGTTTGCCTTTAAATACGGGAATGAACGCATTCACTTTAAGAGATTAAATCCTCAATGACTATTTTGCCATAAACTCTTTCAAGAACAAGGATTCTGGCAAGATCTGGTTTGCCACCACTTCCTAGCTTGGGTGCTGATTAGAATCAGGGTAGCTCTTAAGCCAAAGCAGAAACTGCTACAAATACAGGCCATCCATTAAAAAAAAAGCCAAAAAAAAGCCAGTGTCTCCTTTTACCTCCTTTGTCCTAAATAGAATTAAATGAATGGCCACAAGACAGGTGCTTAAGTGTACTGTCTGTAAAAGGAAAGTTGTCTTAAAGGGGCCTTGTGATCCGCTGAGAACAACATGGAATTTCCAATAAGCCTCTGAATTCTCAGCAGAGCCTTTGCAAATGGTTACTTCACCTCTCTGAGCCCATTTTCTCATCTGAAAATGGGAGGGGAGAGGAGGGGATAATGCCTCTGTGGCAGGGACATCGGGAGGTTGGGGGTGGAATATATATACGTTATATGTACATCAAGCATTCAGCACAAGAAGTTTGGAGGTTCCACCAGTGAAATGTGAAGGGTGATCTCTGGGCTGCAGCTTCCTCTGCAGAACAGGATCATCATAATGCCCACCACATGGAGTTGTTTTGAGATTTAAATGAAATAATTTGCATAAAGTACCTGGCATCATCTGGGACAATTTGATTATCAAAATAAATATGAGCCCTGGCCGGTTTCTCAGTGGTTAGAGTGTCGGCCAGCAGACTGAAGGCTCCAGTTTCATTTTCGGTCAAGGGCAGTACTCCAGTTTTATTTTTTGGCATGCATCTGTCCAGTTTTCCCTTCACAACTTGTTGAAGAGGCTGTTGTTTCTCCATTGTTTATTCTTGCTGCCTCTGTCTTAGATTCATTGATTATATAAGTGAGGTTTTATTTCTGGGCTCTCTATTCTGTTCCATTGATCTATGTGTCTGTTTTGGGGCCAGAGCCATACTGTTTGGATGTTATAGCTTAGATAGTATGATACAAAAACAGGGAACATGATTCAGCCAAGTTTGTTCTTCCTCCTCAAGATTGCTTTGGCTATTCGTGGTCTTTTGAGGGGCCGGGTTTTTAGGCAGGCTTTTAGGAAATACATACTGGTCATTTCAACAATATTGATCCTTCCCAGCATGTACCTTCTATGAGGCAGTGGGAAGAACTCTTCATGTCTTCCGTGACACTCCTAAAAAGTGCACAACTTAAATCTCTCCATGAGAAGGACAAACCACGCTCAGGGTGTTCTACAAAATCAACCGGGCTGTTTGCTTAAAAAAACATCAGTGCCATGAAACAGCAAGAATTCCGGGACCGCTCCAGATGTGCAGAGACACAGCCCGTGAGCGCAGCACATAACCATGGTTTTTCTTTGGCTAGAAAAGACGTTACAGGACAGCTGGAAAAGTCAGAGTGAGGTTATAGGTCAGGTAACCATGTTACATCAACGTTAATGTCATGATTTAGATCGTCGCCTTGTGGCTTTGAGAGGTGGGATTTTGAGGCAGGCTTTTAGGAATTATTTAAGGATAAAGGGCGTCAGATCTACAGCATCTTAGACGGTTAAAGAAAGGTAGGATTGATAGATAGAGCAAACATAGTAAATGCTACCATTTGCGATATGGGGGTAAAGGCTGTTGAGGAATTTTTACTCTTTTAGCAGCTTTTCTGTAAATCTAAAACTAAGATTTTAACAAAGTATGACACACAGACTAAGTAACTGATAGGTATTATGTCAATTAACCAAATAGAACTCTGAGTGTACCCCAAAGAGTTTAGGAGCCAAAAAGAAAATGGTGCAAAAGCAGCACGAAGGTTCACATGTCTTAGTTTTGCAGCAGGAAGTGTAACGCTCACCTGCCTCCTGTGAGTCACTCCATTTCAGCGCCTCTCAGCAGCTGTGGTGCGGGGCTGGGGGCACGGGGGGCCTTACGGGAAGGTCGGCTTTATGCCGTGCGTCCTGCGTAGGTGGGGCTGGTGGGTCCGCTCGACACTATTTCTTAGGCTCGTGTGGAAGGGACTGCGGTGCACCAGCTACCGGCTCTACCTTCGAGCCCCAGAGACTGTGTGGGAAGTTATTTCAGTGAAAGGTTCGGTCTTGGCCCCATCACTGTCAATTTGCAGGACATTAACTATAAGAGAGTGCTCTCAGCAGTCAGAGGGCACGGAGTACGTCCATTACCCACGTGTGCTGGGGAGCCTGTGGCTTTGTGGTGCAGAGGCAGGCGGCCTGCTGCCAAGTCCCAGACACACCGCCTCACAGATGGGCGGTCAGGCAGCCTCTCTGCCTCAATTTTCCTCATCCATAGAATGGGGAAGCCAAGCTCATAGGGTGGTGTTTAGTCAATGAAATCGTGCCAGCGACAGAGGCTGTATGCCCAAAGCCTCTTATGATATTGTTAGGTGTAAAATAGAAAGATGAAGTTACCCTGCAATCATGTAGACTCAGATAATCCTATTGAGATCTGCTGTGAGTTTCCCTCATTCTCCTCTCCCGGTGCTGGCCGGCCTGCATCCTGTAACAGCAAGCACCCATTGCCTTTAGTGCTGATTTTCTCCTGAGGCCGTTCCCACGGGGTTCCTGGGAGGCGCTGCCCCCTCTGGCTTCCTCTCCCACCTCGAGGTTCAGTTTGCTAGCTGGAGCCTGGGCTCCTGGGCCTCCCGTGGTTCTGCAGAGGGCTCTCCTTCCTGCATGAGAAGCTCGCCTGGAAAACGGGGCTGAAGATGGAACTTCAATGCTAGGCTTTGAGCCGTGAAGCATATTCTCACTTTACCTTCTGCCAGGCACACGAGCCAGTGCACAGTCTGGTCCCTGCACAGCGGTAGGGAGGAAGGCCGCCTCGCTGTTAGGACTGTGAGACTACACCCAGGGCCTCAGAACAGCACTCCCCCCACCGATCTGTCCACAGTGGCCTTTGCCAAACCCCAGGAATGGCAGCTCAACAGGAATGTGTCATCAGAAAGATATTCCATCGGCGTCCTCTCTCCCAAGCTCCACACCCACATTTCCGCCTGCCTGCTGGACATCTCTGGCCAGACACCCCAGGCTTAGCATGACCAAAACACCTCACTCCCCCTCCCATGTCCCCTGCTTTGGGGGATGCCACCAGACAGGTCAGAAGCCTCAAAATCGTCCTCCCCCAAACCCTCCTTTTAAGGGGGTCCATTCCAAATCCCAAACCGCTCAGATCCGATTCTTCATCCTCACGGCCTCACATGCGCACATGCAGGCTTTGTGAACTCTCCCGTGGGCTGTGTCTCGGCGGGCCTCCCTCCCTCCCTCCCTCCCTCCGCCTCTCTCCACTCTGGTTCAAGCTTCACAACTCCGCACCAGGAAGTGTGAGTGTCCCCCCCAATGCCTGGGCATGTGTGGGCTCCCCAGTGACTCAGAATGGAGTGTGAACTCTTGAGTCGCCAAGCACAGCCCAGCCCATCTCTCCAGCATCATCTGGCCGTGAACACCCCACCCTCCCACATACCAAGCTGCTCCCTGTTTCCCTGACTGCCTTGCTCTACCGGGGCCTTGGAACAAGATCTTCCCTCCGTCTGGATTCTCCTTTCTCCTTTTCCTCCTCACCCTTCAGACTCAGCACAGAAGTCACCTTCTCTGGGAGGAAGTCTTCCTCTTCTACGTTCCCAGGGCATGTTTCCCGCACCTTTGCGATGATAACATATGAGTCTGTATGTCCTTCAGGGTCAAGGACCCTGCTCTGCTGACCTCCGGACTCCCAGCGACGGAGGTGGATCAGCGTCCATACAGCACAGAGCGCCCTGCACTCTGGAGGCGCTGCTCTTTACTGCAGTTCATCATCTGGCCCAGGGGTCCTCAAACTACGGCCCGAGGGCCACATGCAAATACAAATATTGTATTTGTTCCCGTTTTGTTTTTTTACTTCAAAATAAGATATATGCAGTGTGCATAGGAATTTGTTCATAGTTTTTTTTTAAACTATAGTCCGGCCCTCCAACGGTCTGAGGGGCAGTGAACTGGCCCCCCGTTTAAAAAGTTTGAGGACTCCTGATCTGGCCTCTTGCTAGCATGTTGAGTCTCCGACGGGTGGAGTTCAAGGCTCCAAAGTCACCTTTGTCTCAAACTTCTTTCAGTTGAACTTGTATTCTTTCTTTGCCTGTCTTCCTCATCCCCTGCCTTCTCAAAAGATCTCTGAGGAGAAGTCTCTCTGCCATAATAAAATAAAATAAGATAAGATAAAATAAATAAATAAAATAAAATAAAATAAAATATAAAATAATAAAATAAAATATAAAAAATAAAATAATAAAATAAAATTGTGTTCTGGATTGGCTGGCTGGGAAACTGACCTCCCTATGAGATCAGAGAAAGAGTGGATCCTGTTAAAGGGCTTTAGCTCTGATCCCTCAGAGAGAGGATCCACCGAGGGGAAAACTGCTGTCAACAGCATCCCGTGCTGACACCCGACGTGCTGATTCCCACACGTGGCCGTGTTCTCCTGAGAGATTAGAAACAGGCTTAGACTGACCCTGGCACTCACTGAATAGCCTTCATTCTACTTTCTCCCACGTTGAGTTTTGTTCCAAGTTTCTGATCATTCCTGTGTTGGAGGCTGGCCAAGGTCCTGGCAGCAGCCACGATCACGCCACCACGTCTCCACGCCACCCTCTGCCCTGGGGCCTCAGCCCGCCTCTTGGAACACGTGCACCCCAGCAGGTGCGGGCCAGGCAGGGGTCAGACCCCACAGTTTGGGAGATGGGAGCCTCCTGCACGGGATCTCATTTGTCTCCATCTGCACAGCCATGTGCGGCCTCGGGCTTCGTGACTCACATAGTGACTATCCATCTGCTCGTTTACTCCAGAAAGGAAAAAGGATTTCTTCACACTCACTTGGCCCAGATTCAGGCATGAGCTGAGTCATCATATCACATGTTTCGCAGCCACCTGCCTGACCCACAGACTATAGCAGATCTTCAAAAGAATGGGGCTCCCTGTTGCACGAAGACCAATATTCCTTGCACGCTACCCTCTGTCCTCCTAGAGTAACCCCGAAGTCCCACCCTGTGCCGACCGCGGGGGAGGGCAGCATTGCAGATGCTGGTAGCTCCTGGCTGGATCCCCCGTGCACCTCGCAGACATTCTAATTGATCGGTGGACGCTCCTTGAGCCCCGTGGGAGCCTCAGCATCCATGTCAGCACAGCACTCCCAGCCACAACCCTCATAAGACTTGGCACTAGAGGTGAAAGCGTCCTGACCCCTGGGGGAGATAGGAAAGGGCGGCTGTGTTCTGGGGAGGAGTGTCCTCTCCACAAGGCTGCCTTTATTTGTTTGCACATGTAATTACTTATTGGGCAGGGGGGGCGGGGGGTAGGGGTAGGGGAAGGCAATACCCAAACCTGAGTATACAATTCAAAGGGTATGAAAGAAAAGTGAAAATTATTTCCCACCTCAGTTCCCCACTTGCCTTCCCTGGAGGCAACCCATACATCAGGCTTTCGGGGGTGTTTTTATCTGTGTGTGTGTGTGTGTGTGACATGCACAGGCTGCATTCGGTTACTAGGGCTGCTGAGAGCTACGTGACTGAGATCAAGATCCCCTATGAAGGCTGTGAGGGGGAATCTGCTCCAGGCGCGCTCCCAGCTTTGGGCAGTTGACTGGCGATGCTTGGCATTGCTTGGCTTCTAGAATCTTCCCTGCAATGTCCGCCTCTGTGTTCACATGGCGTTCTCCCGTGTGCATGCCTATCTAAATGTTCCCTTTCTTTTTGCACGCCTTCTATAGGACTCCAGCATGTGAGTTACAGGATCACACAGTGCCACCCATGTCACACCGACATCGGAGTAGATGCTACTCTTTAAGCAACGGGCAGCACACTCTAAACACTATTCTGCACCTTGCTTTTCAAATGGAAGACCCCTGGGGACTTTCCTTTACCGGTTCCTGCCTGCGTCAGTCTTTAATGGCTACATGGAACCGCATCGTTCGGGACTACAGGCGTTCATAGAATCTGTCTCCCAGGGGTGGAAATTTAAGCTCCTTTCAATCGTTTGTTACTACAAGTTTTCACGGACTGTCCTTGAACACTTACACTTTAAAAGCAAGTGTAGCTGTAATATTGATCTCAATGGCTGCTCTGAATTGCCGGGGGAGAGAGCAGAGAAGGTGGGCTCATCAGATTAGCTCATTATCACCAGCCGTGCCCTCAGGTTAAAACTAGGACTCCACGGAGCCCACAGAAGGAGGAGGAGGGAGAGGAGGATATTTCTAGAGTTGGCACTTGTGAAAGCCCATTTTGAAATGATGCCACTGCAGGGCACTTGCCGAGTCTGCTGTAAGACTACCTCCTCACCCCCAGCCAGACTGGGGCTGGGCCTGGGACTGCTGACCTGCCCGACCTCCAGCCCAGGTCCAGAGCAGCACCCACTGGGGGAGGGACGGGGCTGGGGAGGGAGGGGGAGGGCGTAGCCCCAAACACAAAAGAAGATGCTTTGGCCACAGACCAGGCCTCGTGTGGACAGCTTCCCGGGGACATCGGTCCGGCTGCTGTGGATGCCACACCTCCAGTTGGGTTTTGACCAGGAACCCCATTCAGCGGGGGAGGGCTCTGACCTCTGACCATGCCGAGGGTGTGAGAGCAGCTGACTCAGTCGCTCAGACAGCGGCCTGGCACAGCTTTTAACCCGGCTTCCCGCCGGAGACCTGGAGCATGTGGGAGCCTGACTTGTTGGTGAACTTGCTCCGGGGGCCTTTCCAGCCCTCTCCTCATGGAATTGGGGTTTAGTGTTGTTCGGGGATCTAGAAGCATGCCCTTTGTCACTGGAGAGGCGAAGCCCAAAAAATTGAAGGACCGACCCCCGTTCCTATAACCAGGAGCAGCAGAGCCTGGGGTGTGCGTGCATCCATCCACGAGTGCACGCACACAACTCACTCAGCCCACACCCGCGGGCACCAGGCGCTACGCTGAATCCTGGGGTTCCAGGTGTGATTGAGACAGACCTCCTCCCGCTCTCTGAAACCTCACAGTCCTGTAGAGAAGACAGCCATGAAACGGATGGTTTGCATTAGTGAAATGTGCACAAATGAAATTAACAAAAATGCAAGCTGTGAGCGCTCTGAAGGAGACATTCGGGGTGCTGGGAGGGGAGGGGTCAGCCACTGCTCCAAGGAAGAGGGCTCCACCTGTGAAGGACAGAGCTGCTGAGGAGACCTTGTCCCTCGGTCATCCTGTCAGGACCAGCGAAGCGGGACAGAACCCGCCCCCTCACCGGCCACTCCCACTTAACCCCGGGGAGTTGGCTGCCTCAGCTGCAGGAGCCTCACTGCAGGGCACTGGCTGGGTCAGGGCCAGTTTGGCAGCTCATCCAGGAGGAAGACTGTGCACTGCAGGGTCCAGCTCACCTGCCTCCTCTCTGGGGGGAGTTAAAATACCTTGTTTCCATTTTATCCTTAAAACAAGAAAGCAGCCAGGTTTTGGGGGGGGAGTGACAGAGATAGGGGGGCAACAGCCCAGCAAAACAACTGCTAACTCTTCAAGTTCATGTCCCACCTGGGAAGGAGAGGCTGCCGGCCTCAGCCCAGGCAGGGTCCCCTCAGCTGTGTGCTCTGCAGCCTGCCCTTTCCCGGCCCTGGCTTGTGCCACCATAATTACTTAATTTACGTATTTCTGGTAAATCTGTGTGCAGCTCAGAGCCATAAAAGACGTAAGTCCAGATCTGGGATCCAGGGCGTCTGGAGTTGAGCCTGGGCACGGCGGCTGATCGGGTCAGCGATCCGCGAGCGCCCCTCAGACCTCTGCTGCCAGAGCGTGTGCACGTGGAGCCACCGGTCAGGAAGGAGCTTTGTACAGAGTAATCTGGGTTTTGGACGACTGTGGTCCACGAGCACTAAAGAGAGAAGCTGTCTTCATTCCACGTTAGCACCACGTGAGGCTGATGTGATGATCTCCATGTCACAGATGAGAAAACTAGGGCCCAGAGAGTCCCTCGCCCAAGCTCACAAAGCATGTCACCGATGGCGCTGGGACTGGAACCCAGACCTTCCAGACACTGGACCCTGCTTATAAACACGCGCCCAGGGCCACAGAGCCCAACAGATCAAGAGATCTAGTACCTCTGCCCTCCCCACCCCTTCCTTCTCCCCCAGGGTAACTCGTTTCAGCAGTCCATGTTTCAGCCAGACAAAACGAAGGGCGAAACGGCGAGAGTAGCCTGGCTGTGTGTTTCACAGCTAACCCAGGGTAAGAGTGACTAAGGGGAAGAACATGGTGGGGGGATGGGAAATGAAGTGGGGATTTTATTGTTTCCAAAACACTCATCTAACTGTGATGGGAGGGGCGGGTCTAGAGTCTAAATCTTATCCCTCATCAACATATGGGAACGTGTAACTGCTGCTGGCCCCCGGTCCAGAGGTGTCTGTAAACTGTTTTAGGAACAGTCCCTGTCGCTTTTCAACCCCAAGAGCCCTTCCCGGAGGTTGATCTTAAGACGGTGTGCACCAGCGTTGGCGAGCTTTCTGCTCTCTACCCAGCTGTTCAGTCGCGTCCGAGACGAGGACCCAGTCCAAGGGCCAGTGTGTCCGTCTGGACAAAAATAGATGAGTCTTTGAGGCTGACTAATGAGGCCCAGCCCCTGAGCACGAAAGCTGTGGACTGAAGAGCCTTCCCCGCCTGCCCACACCCAGGGACTGCAGCGGCCGTGGGACAGGAGCGGCCAGGCCCACAGAGGGTTTTGTTTTGTGAGCTTGTTTCACAGGTTCCCGGGCCGTGTGTGTCTCCTTCTTAATGCCCCTCCGGACCCGTGCGAGGCAGACCTTGGCCTAATTTATTCCCTTCTTTACGATAAGAAACTTCTCAGTCTCTTATCGATAAATGGGGTGACTGGAGTAGAGGTTCTCTAAGACCAGGTGTAGTTCAACATGTGTGGCTCCTCTTCATCGGTGTTTGTCAGAGCAAGGCAGAGGGGACAGTGGGAGCTGAGTGCCATGGGGCCAGCGGTAAGGACTTGCCTTGGCTATAGAGAATGTAAATAATAAAACTGATGAAAATCTGCTGGGCTTTTTATTATGAGCCAGTAGTTCTAAACAAGTCCATGATAAAATACTCCTCAGGGAGGGGTGTTCTGTCCATACCACTCAGCTCTTGTTGCTAGTGATAGAAACCCAACTCAGAACAGCTTAAATTTAAATATATACATATTTTATTGGCCCACATCAGTGGAAAGGCCAGGAGATGCAATTGCATTCAGAATGGTACCTGCTGCTCCATGATGTCACCCGAGAGCTGCCCTCCGTCTCTGACCTCAGCCTTTGTTTCCCTTCCAGGAAGATGTTCCCCTCCTTGTACCCACGTGGCCTCCAGTAGCTCCAGGCAGACATTGCATCAGCTAAAGTACCTCAGGGCGTCTCTCTGTCCCAAAGTTTTTAGCCAAACTCCTGGGTTTTACCTTAGACCAACTTGGGTTACAAGACCATCTATTGCTGACTCACCATCTGCCTGCTCTGAGCTCAGGGTCAAGGTCGGCACTTGTGCCAAGAACGGGAGAGGGGTTCTTTCTCCTAAGAAATATTGGTGGTGGTGGTGGTGGTGGGGGTGGGGGGTTGTTACTAGAAGGGGAACGAATGCTCAACCACTGAAGCAATAATTGTCCATCATATCCCTGCCTCCACAGATGGGCTCATATTATTTCTCTGGCTTGGTCCCCTTTCCCTCCCAAACTCCCAACCACTTTTCTCCCTTTCTTCATAGCTGAGGTGAAGATCCCACCTCCTACTCCCAAGAAGTCTTCCAGATCACAGCAGCCCATCTTGAGTTCTTCTTCCTTTCAACTCCAAAGAATTATTGTGCATGCCTGTCACTGACAATTAACTAAGCTAGTTATTTGTCTTCAATTGTGAAACTAACACATGTTTATTTTTAAAAAATAGAGAAGAAAAAGGAAGAAACAAAAACATTATCTGTGGCTTCACCCTATTGTGACAACCGCCAATTATGTTTTCTTCTATCCATAATTCTTTAATTAAAGGAAAACATATATATAACCTACTAGAGGCCCGGTGCATGAAATTCGTGCACAGGAGGGTGGTGTCCCTCAGCCCGGCCTGCACCCTCTCCAATCTGGGACATCCCTCTCACAATCTGGGACTACTGGCTCCTAACCACTCGCCTGCCTGCCTGCCTGATCACCCCTAACCACCACTGCCAGCCTGATTGCCACCTAACCACTCCCCTGCCAGCCTGATCGCCCCTAACTGCCCTCCCTGCCAGCTGGATGGCCCCTAACTGCCCTCCCCTGCTGGCCTGATTGCCCCTAACTGCCCTCCCCTGCCAGCCGGATGGCCCCTAACTGCCCTCCCCTGCCAGCCTGATGGCCCCCATCTGCCCTTCCCTGCCAGCCTGATGGCCCCCAACTGCCCTCCCCTGCCGGCCTGATCGCCCCAACTGCCCTCCCCTGCTGGCCTGATGGCCCCCATCTGCCCTCCCCTGCTGGCCTGATGGCCCCTAACTGCCCTCCCCTGCTGGCCTGATGGCCCCTAACTGCCTCTGCCTCGGCCCCCACCACCATGGCTTTGTCTGGAAGGAAGTCAGATGTCCAGAAGATGGCCGGTCACCCGGTCTAATTAGCATATTACCCTTTTATTAGTATAGATTACCTGTGTTTTTCTCTCAGAAATAAAGGGTTCAGGGAGAGGTATTTACACTGTTGAGCATTTTCTCTCTGTGCCAGATGTTTGACACTGACATACATTAATTTATTCCTCGCAAGGAGAGCCTGCCACAATGATGGCTCTGTGTTGAAGAGCCCGAAGCCCACAGCTTGTAAGTGGTGGAGCTGGAGACCTTCTAGTTCCCACTCACAGTTCTCACGGGCTCCATAGTGCTGCCGACACAAGGCTTCATCGCCGGAGAGTGGGTGGTGGCCCCGACCAGAGGACTCCCTTCCCACCAGAGGTATGACCTGTAACTAAACAATTAGAATGTGTCCTCTGCTTTCTCCTTTGTGTGTGTACAGCACTGCATCTTGTTCTCACGGGGGTACATAGGAAACACACTCGGCCAGCTTGCCCATAGAACCTGAGGACACATGCCTTTATCCTATGCTCTGCATCATGGGGTCAAGAGAATAACCAGTCTCTTCCTGTGGGCAGCCTGGCCAATAAGGTTTTTAATTTATCTCAGCTGATCCTTTGCCCAAGATGCAAAACGATGGCAGATTTCTATTGTGTTTCTTCGTAGTTATTTTATTTGCTTTCAGAAGAGTGACGATAATCGGGGAATGTTTAAGAATGGAGTTTGAGCCCTGGCCAGTGTTGCTCAGTAGTTAGTGTTGGCCTGCTCACTGAGGAGTCTTGGGTTTGATTCCCAGTCAAGGGCACCTACCTGGGATGCAGGTTCAATCCAGGCCCTGGTCTGAGCGCATGTAGGAAGCAACCAATCGATGTCTCTCTCCCTCTCTCTCCCCCTCCCTCCCACCCCTCCCCTTCCACTCTCTAAAAAAACAATGTAAAAAATATCCTCAGGTGAGGATTAACAATAACAAAAAAGGCACATACCTAGTTTGAAGGTTCGATCCCCCAACGGGCTCTGACAGGAGGCAACTGATCTATGTTTCTCACATCGATGTTTCTCTCTCTAAGTCAATGAAAATATCCTCAAGTGAAGATTAAAAAAAAGAATGGAGCTTGAAAAATCTCTCAAAAAGTTCTCTCCTTTTACTAAAGTAGATACAAAGGTAGATTGGTAATACTTTTAAAACTTTTTTATTCTTTCACAGAGATTTTATTAGTTGTTTCAAGCATAAGTACACAGACATTTCAATTTGTACACAATTCTTAACACATGTACCAAAAACCTAAGAAGTCATACAGTGATGATTCTTTTCTGAACAGTTATCCCAGTGACTTTCCAGCTTAAAATGCGGAGGCTAATTTTCCTTAACAGAATATCAAGTACCAGTATCTTCAAATGCTGATATGCTGTTACGTCAAAGTCCCACTAATTCACAATTTAATATCATATATTCTACAATCAAGTTTTCAATCTTTCACAGCATGTTAACAGGGTTACTAGGCAAATGACTACCACACCAAAGATGTTACAGATCCACAAAATCCCGACTGGGAGAGCCAAGATCAAGGAGTGGTTTTTTTTTAGGAAACAATTCTGCCAAAACCATGGGAACAGAAGTAATTTAAAATTGTTCAAGACACATTGAATGCACAACTGACTCCAAATTGCCACCTCATATGCTTTGCATTATAGGATATAAACTACCCGCATCTGCGGAATGTTAAGCTGACACCCAAGAGAATCAAAGCTCCCACATTCAACACCCCACTGTTTTCTGGTTGTACCAAAACACAGCGAGCAAATGATTTCACCTTAAAAACAGTATTTACACTTCAAAATGGGATGAGGTGGGATTCCCTCCTTCAAAATGTTTCTAGCGTTACGAAAACACTTGCATTTACAAAACAGTTGATAAAAATGTTCCTCTGCATTATACGAGAAGGGCGATGCGGAGCACTGAGACCTGGAGTATGATATTAACCAGACTTGGCTTCTTTCTCCTGCTTCATCAGAGGCTGACCTCCCTTTGCTTTTCGTTTCTCTGTTTTCTGCAGGTAAATCTTGGGTTTCTCAGCCATTTCTGCCTGTCTTCCCTTGGCTCCTCTTTTGTCCTTTCGTCTGCACATTTTGCTCTGCAGATTTATCCTTTTCTGCTGCCTATTTGTGGCTTCATTTCCACCGTTGCAGGAGTGGGCTTACCGGACAACCTCTTTGAACTCCTCCTTCCCTGCCCCCTAGGCAGGGGCTGACCTTCCTCTTGGGCATCTGGGGCTGTTTCCAGATATTGGCTATTGTACTAGTAAATAATGCTGCTATGAACATTTAACATATTTGCAAATTTTGTAACATTCCTTTGTATTGCCAAATACTATTGTGTGGCTATACCACATTTTATTCATCCATTTATTAGTTGATGGACATTTAGTTGATGTTTCTATTTTTTGAGTATCATGAATAATGCTGCTATGAATATTTGTATACGTTTTGTGTGGATATGTTTTCAATTCTTTTGAGTATATAAAAAAAAGATATAATTTTAACATTCAGCTCAGATCCTCCTCCTCTCATTAATGCTAATTAATGAAATTGAATTCATCTTTATATGCATTCATTACAGCGATAGCCTGGGGAAACTTCATGTGGGGTAAACGATGAACAGGCTGGTTCCTTTTCTTTGTTGTTAATTCTTATTGACCAGGAAAAATTCTGTATAAAAACTAGTTCAACTAAATCTATAACTTTCCTTCTTCTCTTTTGATCTCCACTGCCTTGGCACTGCTCATCTCATGCTTTGAGATCC
The DNA here is from genome assembly GCF_000147115.1 of Myotis lucifugus. Lineage (NCBI taxonomy): Eukaryota > Metazoa > Chordata > Mammalia > Chiroptera > Vespertilionidae > Myotis > Myotis lucifugus. The sequence continues at coordinate 2,889,822 of NW_005871076.1, read as the reverse complement.
TAGATGGAAATGTAAGATGCTTTCTGAAAGAATGCTCAGTGCCTCTGGGTGACCCCTGCCAAGGCCTGACAGCTGGGAATATGAGAAGAGACAATGAAAATGTAGGCCAATAACATAACAGCCTGCCCCAGCCCTATGCATGACCTTTATTAATCAGGGTATGTGAAGTCGGAAATTTGCAGTCCCTGTATTCACATCTCTCTTCCTCATTCACCTTGACTTTTTCGGAACCTTTCTGGGGAGAGCATTGAACAAATGTTCCTTTTCTCTGAAATTTCCCTGAGGATTTCAAAAACAGTTAACATGTCTGCAGCTCTTGCTGTATGATGGGAACTGAGCTAAGCAGCTTCCGTGTAGCTTATCTCATTTGATTCTCACATTCCTTTAAGATGTTGGTATTGGTCCCATTTTCCAGATGTGGAAACAGGTCTGAAGCGGCTGTAGAACTTTCCAAGATTTCAGGCTTAGTAAATGACAGAAGCAAGACTTGAACTCAGATTTGACTCATTAAAGTTGTAACTACTAAGGGCTTTACAGCTATTAACACTAAATGTGTGCCCCACATTCTTGTGTATTTAAAATGAGCAGTCATGCGCTAGGAGTTTTTTTACTTGTCATGTTGGTGATCTCTTTGTACGCGGCTGTTCCTTCAGGGTGAGTACAACATGTATCTCGTTAACTACCGGGGAAATCTGTTACTGTGAAATAAGTAAGCCTTTGTCTGCGCTGCTAACCTTCAGCCCACCCGTCCACATCCCCACAATGAAGACTTCTTCTCAGAGCCTTTCCTGAAACACAGCTGCACCTGCCTGTATGCATTTAACACACTTTGTGCCAGCTCCCGACACAGGTGAAGGGCAATTAAACGTTTGCTTGTCTGCCTAGTACTTTTAAAATATTTAAAAATATACGTAGTTGATATAATTTATATGCCATAAAATTTACTCACTTTAAGTGTACAATTTAACAGTTTTTATTAAATATACTGAATTGTGCAGCCATCATTATAATCCAGCTTTAGAACATTCCATCTCCCCATGAAGTTCCCTCAGGTCTATTTTCACTTAAGCCCTAATGTCACCCCCAACCATAGGCAACCACCGACCTGCTTTCTTTCTCTATAGATCTGCCTTTTCTGGACATCTAAGGTAAGTGGAATCAAATAATATATAGTCTTTTGTGTCTGACTTCTTTTACGTAGCATGTTTTTGAGGTTCACCCTTATTATAGTATACATCATTATCTTTTTTTATTGTTGTTTTTTATTGTATGAACATGTCACATTTTGTTTCTGTATTTATCAGTGGGTGGACATTGGGTTACTTCCACTCCCTGGCTGTTGTGAACATTTGGGTGTTCACTGTTGTGTGTACATATTTCATAGATACACTGGAGTAGAATTGATGAGCACCTTTGATTCTGAACCTTTGACGTTTTAGTATTGCCTTAGTGTTCTTCAGATTGGCTCGTCTGGCATGCCTGCCACAGTGTGGGCAGAGAAACTGGTCAGGAAATATCTATGACATAGTCTCATGTTCCATGAACCCTTGTTTGGTTTTTATGTAGCATCTTCCCTCCTCCCCCTGCCTCCACTTGGAAAGAGTTTTCTTCTTATCTCAGATCCATGAAATCATAGCAAAAATCCTAATGGTTTTGGATGGCCTCTTTTCTTTCCAGCAGAGCCCTGGTATACATGGACAGTACTTCATAAAGTGCCACACTGACACTAACAGAATGTAAATGACTTACATTGTGTACACATTACTCTGCTGACTAGGTATAGATGAGGTATAGAGTAGATTGTATATTTTCTCTTATTAAAGACAATAATGGAGAAAGTGAGGGAAGGTTTTTGGGTGAACTCTTTTGTTTGGAGATTAACATGTCTGTACCCAAATAAAGTAAAAATGTTTCCCTACCAAAGTATGGTTTCATTTTAGAAAACAGAAGCCTGATACAAGAGGGGCTGGGTATTTTCACCAAAGAAATTGCTATAAAGTTATTAATGCTGTTAAAAGCTACTTATTACCAAGTAGGAAAGATTAGTTGAAGGTCTAAAAAATATTCAGCTAGTGTAAATGCCTCTGTATTTTCAACTTCTTTTCTACACCCAAAGCCTGGCTCTGATTTATTCTGTCAAACTAAGAATAAATCCTGACTTGCATCCGTTTTTATTTATAAACATCTTCCTTCCTTCCTTTGAATGCAGCCTATATGCTCTGCTTCGCTTGAAGAAGTAAGTTTGTTGACTTTCCTGGGGGTAGTGGTGAAACAGGTTCCTTATTGTGTATGTGATACAACCAGAGAGTGTTCTTATTTCTGGGCAGCTACTATATTTCACCACCCATATCTCCAGAGGACAGGACACAGGATTTTTAGAGGAGGAAATATCATTGTTTAAATGACTAGATCAAAACTAATATGGCAGCAAAAGGGATTAGATTAAATCAGATTGAAAAGCCTGACATACAATGCTCAATATGAGTTCATTGAACCTGGTTTGGAGCCTCATACTAATAATTTCTCAGTGGTGCTTAAGAGCATGGACTTTAGAGCCAGATGCCATGTTTAAAAAAAAAAAGTCCTACTTTACCACTTCCAAGCTAGGCAAGTTACTCAGTTCTTTAGGCCACAGTTTCTTCAGAGAAATGCAATGATGCTAATAGTACTACCATTGTACTTTAGAGAATTGCTAAGCTTAAATGATAATATATTAAAACTTGATATCTGACACAAAGTGCTCAGTAAATGTAAAACAATGAAATTTAAAAACAGAAAACACCAGTTCCCTGGGAAGCTGGTAGACCAGAGACATATGGTAAATGGCCTCATTAGACTTTCTAGTCAGACTTCAATTAGGTGGGAGTTAGCAGCTAGAAACCAGTTGTTTAAACACTGAGCCTGTTTCCTTCTGAAAAATATTTTTATAAAATGGAGTTAGTGTCTTCAGCACTTTTCATTTCATTCATCCACTGGGTGGGGAGTAACTGGTATAATGTATGAAGGTGTCCTACAGATGTAAGAATAACCCTTGAAGTAAATGGTAAAGTAACAATGTGTGTACATACTGGGGCCCTATCTGGCATTTCTGCAATGTACCCAAGACACTGGGAAGGAGGTTTGTACACACACGTGTCCAACCACATACTGTAAGTGATGGAGGATAGTGATGGGGTTTTTCTTACTCATATGCTATCTTCAATATTTATCAGATAGTAGGTATGTCAAATTTGGTTTTTCAGCCATGATGCTTTTTTCCTTCGTGGAGAAGCGAGTATTTATAGGAAAAGTTTGTCAGATTACCCAATTCATGGATACGACCGAAACATAGTATGTGTTTTGGGGAAAATGAATAGATTGTACAGAATAGTTGTGCAACATTGCTACGACATTTACTAAATATTTATGCCTTTTTTGCAATAATTCATTTTAAAATAAGGTAAGAATTTTGGCTAGATAACGTTTACACAAAATACCATTTTTGTGACAGACGGCTGGATTTGGAGAAGCCTTCCCTCAGCCCCTTTGTATAATTGGCACGTGACCACCTGAGGCATGGACGGGAAATCGGGCCTGGGGCACCAGGGTTAAGCTCCTTTTGAATGTACGCCGCACTAGCACGCAAGCACTGCTACACCGACACGCAAGGGTCCACGTTAGCATATGAAGGTATCTGAAGTGATAGCTCTACTTTCAGTAGAAAAAGGAGGAAAAGGGAGGAAAACTGGAACTGCACGAGTTCTACAGAAGCATGTCGGAGTCATGTAATGAAAAAGCAGGTTTTTTATTATGATGTTTCTCCATATTTGGCATTGCTGTAAATGGCTAACTAACATTTACTGCCAATTCAGTACAAATGTGTGGTTTGGTAATACCAGAACAGCAAATTTAAATGAAAAATAAAAGTTAAACATTTCCACACAAGATTTTACAGTCTGACATTTCACTGCGTAGATAAAAAGACTTTTTTTTTTTACTAGAGATTATTCAGCATGAATAAAAAACTACAACTTTTATTTTTAAACAGGAGTCACTGGTTTTAATTTTTACACATTTTAAAATTACTGTGATAAAAAATAATGAAAAAGCTTCTTAATTATGCCATACACAGTATAATATAGATCTGTCCCCATTATATAGCATTTGTTTAATATACAAAATAGAATATTGACACACTTGAATCTATATGTAGTTAAGCAAGTTACTTGAGGAGGGTCTTTTCATACAGCCTTTCATCAGAAAATAAACTCCTTCTTCCAGCCATTTCCTAGCGAGAGCTGGCCCTTTCCCAAAGACCTGGGCGCTAATCCTGCTGGACCAGGCTGACGGGGACTAGTCAGGAAAACGATGAACTTCCATGCCAAGTGGTTCAAGTGTCCTCCTTTCACTCTGATTTATTTTCCCTTTCAACTCTCAACCCAGGCACATAAGCACACATTCATCTATAGCTACTGTCTGAATGACCGACCGAGTTCGAAGGCCACTGAGGGCTGCCATGGTTCTAGACTTCTGACAGATCAAAGTGCAATAATACTGCTCATTCCATGGAGATGCAGTTTTAGGGTATTTAACAGAGAACTAAAATGATAAGCCTCGATGATAATAGGACGTATAGATAAGTAAAACTGGAACGGCTCCCCGCCCCCGCCCCAATTCTGAAGTGAGGTTAGCATGTGGCTCTCCTTTATCTGCATGTCCAGAATCCATCCTGTGCTAACTACCAAGCTCTCCAGAGACCCTGACCCTGTCAGTTTCCCTGGGGGTGACATTTTCTTTTTCAGGAGAAGGTAGGTACTCTTTTAGGTTCCCCTCCCATAGTCTTAGACAATTGGGTACATATACCCCACAAGCACTTGCATCCCACAGCAAGGCCTGAAAACACCAAGAGGGCCATTTTCCTCTCCCAGTAATTAAAAGTCTTTTCAGGGTTTGTTGGGAGTCACCTAGGCCTGTCACCAACTCTCATTGACATTACAAACTTAAAGAGCTTCAGATGGCAAGATACCACATACAGCGAAAATGAAGCTACTTTCAAATAGCACCTCCTTTTTTTCACTTAAATCCATAATTACAGAGGAACAACATAATTAAGATAACTTCCTTTCCACATATTCAAAAAGGGCACAGCTTATTTTCCATCTAATGCACAGCCTCCTATAGTTTTATGAATGTCAGTTGATTTCTTTTTAACAACAAAGTGAGCATATCATTTTTTTCACTGACCTCTTATTTTTTAAGAGCCGAGGATGCTGGGACTAAAATATGATTAATGTCTGACATGTTTTCTGATTTTAACCATATAACATTCTATAAGTGAATAAGTTACCTTTCAGAAGTTCTTTTTGATTCTTAACACTGTGATTGATAATAATAATCAAGCGGTATTTCTTAGGCACCCAAAATTTCACATCTAGCTGGGTTACAAACCACCTTAAAATACTTTGAACCAAATTAAACCATTACAAAAGGAACATTCCCTTTTAGAGAGCATTCAAAAAGCAAATTATTACATTTTTTATTAAATAATTTCTCCAAAATACTGAAAAAATAACAAATAACATTCAAAAAGCATTCAAAGAAAACATAAACATCCTCATTTTGTTTGGAAATGAACTCTTGTAGGATAGAAAGGAATTAGTGTATTACTGGCAACCTATGAGATTCTGCATTATTTACATATTGCTGGTACCTCTGTGCGTATTATTGCCCAACTTCTCAAGCCTCTGTTTTTATGACACGGCTGGCGAGGCGGCTGTGAAAGTAACCCCGCTCTGAGACGGTGCCTGTCCGTGTGAGTACCACCTTGCTGGCTCCTGCTCCTACGCGTTAGCGCAAGAGGAGGCTGAGTCAGCCAGACCTGCCCTGCCAGACTCACCGCTGGAACGAGAGGGTGGTCATGCTGGGAGGCGGAGGGTTACTCCCTCTGTGATCTGAGATCTGAGCGGGACGGAGCCTCAGCACCAGTCTCCATCTCTCTCTTCCCCGGAGCAAACCTGTTTGGTGTTTGGGACCACTGCTGCCTGTCCTGTATGAATGCTTGCACACACTACAAATCATATAGGTTATCCACCGACATTTCTCTGACCCCTACAAAAAATATATATAACATTCGTGATAAAACAATCTCATCTAAAAATCATTCTTATTTTACACTATACAAGCTATTTTACAATCATTTTAATAAATTGCATGTAAAGCTGCAGTAGCCCTTCCCTTCCCAGATTAGTGAATACCAATATGATATATATCTGAAACTATAACTAAATATAAAAATATATTAGAAGTTTCATATTGTTAATGTTAGATTTTCAGTTTTCTATTACACAAATAATTTGGCCACCTTGAATAGAAATCGGATTTCTTGTGGCTTAATGAGTTTTGAGTTAACAGAAAGGTGGTAAGGTGCACACAGAAAGGGCCACCACAGCTTCTATTCTGTTTAAAATGATTAATTCTCAACAGCGAGGAAAAAAATTCACAAGACTTTTTAAACTCCATGGCACACGGGGATGGGCGGGTGTGGCTTACACACGTGGGAGCCTGACTCGCAGCCTAAGTCACAGGGAGCAGCCGCCGAGCTTCCCGGCGCCACCAGGAAAGGAGACCAATTGTGACAGATGGGAATGTGAAAATGGGTGTCTAGCCACTTCTGCCACTTTAGAGATTTCGTTTTTTGGGTAAAGTGAGAGGAATTGCTTGGTCTGATTAAAATCCCTCAGCTTTGTTTCCGCTGGTTCTCTGGAATCCTAACTTTTAAGAAGTTATACAAACTACAACAGAAGGTCCTGAACGGCCGGAAACTCGCGTTCTTGCCATTAACCATTGCAGGGATAGGGCGTTAGGTGCACACAGGGCCTCTTAGTAGTTTAAAAAAAAAAATTAGTCTTTTGCAACCATCATCTATGGTTTACCCTGCAGGTTTGGACCAGGTAGGTGCTCGATACCAGTTAGGGTGGTTAATTTGCACAACCTCTATAATCCTCCACTGAAGCATATGTATATATATACAAAATGTGAGCTTTTTTTGACAAGAATACTGGAGATTTGAGTCGATTTTTGTGATCTTCTGATAGCTAAGTGCCATCAGGTTAGAAGCACCAACCCATTTTCACACAGAAGATTAATGGTTAGAGTTTATTTAGGAAAGCTATGAACTAGTTGCCCATCATCTTAAACAGCTGTACAATAACTCAAATACAAAAATTAAGTAAGAAAAATGAGCAAGCGTAGTTTACTGAATATAAAGGAAATTGTTAAAACCAGACAGCAATAGCTATAAAAGGCACAGCTTCCCTTTTCTGATATACACTTGTAAACTTTTTTTTTCAGGTTTCCATGCATAAATCAAAAAATGTTATCCTAACTATACAGGGCAAATACACCAACAAAAAGTCTAGAAGATTTTGTCCAGCCAACTGTGATAAGTCTGAGCAGGAAGTTCACTGAGCAGACTGGGCACTGGTGGTTAGAGTGCCACCCTTCTCCGACAGGGAGATGCCCCCCCCCCCCCCGCATTGTTTCTCATTCCTGGGATCCACCAACTATCACTTCCTACTGTTCCCATCACTGAAAAGCGAGGGCTCAACTGCTTCTGTCGCCAAGCCTTGGCCCTCTAGAAACCACATGTAGTGCGTGTTTAAAACAAGACAAAAACAAACACCAGACATAAACAAAAAAGAAAAATAAAACAACATAACCGCTATAGGATAAACGATAGTTTGTACAATAAAAGCTATAAAGTCAACTTTCTTTAAGGCAACCTTTCTGATTAAGGCAGTCACTTTTGATGAAACAGAAGTTTTTTGATATTTCCACTTGAATATTTCGGTAACTGATTGGTGATGATTTCAGCTAACATCTCTGGGAATTCAATACTCATGGATTTATCCAAAAATGTTTGGAAGCAATAGTGAAGGAGATTTTCAACTACCTACAAGAGAAGATATGGTAATGATTAGCCTTAATATCCTATCAGTGGGAACATCTCATGCTTGTTGGCCTCTCTCTCTCTCTCTCTCTCTTTTTTTTTTTTTAAATATCTGACTTAGATAGAATAAACCCAATCTCTGCTGGAATTCCCCAAGTTAAAAAAAAAAAAGTTAAATAAAATGAGCCCTCAGGTACCAAAGACCTCTTAAATCCCTTAAACTGTATGTAGAATTGTATGGAATTAAGTGTTTCATGATGAACTGCAGTACTATAACACAGGAAAGACATATTCTAATTTAATGGATTAATCAAGCAAAGCTAGGGAATTCTATATTTAAAAAAAAAGTGCTGTTGAATTCTGTACTGGCATCAGGACGCTACAGGCACATGACCAGGTGAAATAAAATTCCATAATTCCACAGGAAAACTGTGGGCCAAACTGAAGTCACAGCCTGAACTCAAACCATCATCAATATCCACGAATGGAAAATATATCGGTATACAATTACATAGACTAATTAGAACATAACTTCATATCCCGGAAAACTTTTGACACTTGGCTTTGTGATTGACACTTACCTCATGCATGGAGTCCAAGAGTTTTGTCAGTTGGTAGAACCGCTGCCAGTTCTGACTGGAGTTCCCTTCCCTCTTGACAATGGCTTTCCCCAGCTCTTTGATGTAGGTCATTCTAATCTCATCAAACAGCTCTTGGCTCTTCAAGCCTTCCTTAGGAACTAAAAGATTAAGAGGTAGTCAATTCAATAACCTTCTTGTGATAACTTTTCATATAAGCAAGTAGGGCATTTATTATTAATAGCATACTTCATGACTTAACATTGTCTATATGCTTTTAATGCACTCGATTAAAACATAAGCATTTCAAAGGATCGTGAAACCACAGCCAAGAGAATAGGGGCCAATGGGAAACTGGAGACCTTAACTTTAGGTAAATCGTGCTGATACCTTCCTCTCTAGTTCACAAAGCTGGCTTGAAGACCAAATAAATAATAGTGCCTGCCATTCTGCCCTTCAGTTTAGTTAGACATAATGAAAACTTCAACAACAGTGTTTATCCCACCAGTTACATCCTGGAATATGTGACATCACCTGTCACTTAAACCCTAAAAATCATGCAATGCATTTTGTCAATTAATGCATTAACACTGAGTTGATATGATTCCAATCTAAAGAGAAATCTGATTTTTCATGTAATACTAGAAGCCCGGTGCATGAAATTCGTGCACTGGGGGGGAGGGGGGGTGTCCCTCAGCCCAGCCTGCACCCTCTCCAATCTGGGACCCCTCAAGGGATGTCCGACTGCCCGTTTAGGCCCGATCCCTGTGGGACATCCCTCTCACAATAATCCAGGACTGCTGGCTCCCAACCGCTCGCCTGCCTGCCTGATTGCCCCCAAACTGCTTCTGCCTGCCTGCCTGATCACCCCCTAACTGCTTCTGCCTGCCTGATCACCCCCTAACCGCTTCTGCCTGCCTGATCACCCCCTAACTGCTCCCCTGCCAGCCTGATCGATGCCTAAATGCCCTCCCCTGCCAGCATGGTCACCCCCAACTGCCCTCCCCTGCAGGTCCGGTCCCCCACAACAGCCCTCCCCTGCCAGCCATCTTGTGGCCACATGGGGGTGGCCATCTTTGACCACATGGGGCAGCCATCTTGTGTGTTTGAGTCATGGTCAATTTGCATACTGGTCATGACTAATTAGCATATCAGGGCTAATTAGCATATCCCTCTCTTATTGTGGTTGGAGAGATGGTCAATTTGCATACTAGTTGTGACTAATTAGCATATACCTACCTACCTACCTCCTGGGAAGGAAATATTTGCTTCCCCTTATATACTCAGAATATAGAAAATATCTCATGAATTGTGGATCATAAAATTGGTGTGAAATAAATTTTTTAATATTACTCTTCAAAAACTGACACTAGTGGACAGTTAACCATGGTTTCACTTAATCTTGCAGTGATTGTGACTTCTGTAGAGTGCGAAGTTTCTCCAAGTGCATTCCTAGGAACTCTGGTTCTGTGTTAATGGCCAGGGAAAAGAGGGTCTGATGGTCCAAATTTAAGCAAAGCTAAATGTTTAATCCAAATCGAGGCATATTTCTGAATTTCAAATTCTCAGAGATAATTATGCCGTCTCCAGAGAGGGGAAACAGCTGTTTCCCAAACTTCACTTCACCTGCTGACACCTTAGGAAATGCTGGCATAGAGGAAGAGCAGTGGGTTTAGGAGCAAGAAGTCTTAATTTAATTTTTACTTGCTCTGTGGACTTGTTTCCTACTCTTTCTCACTAAATTAATTTTTTTAAAAAAAATTTAGATATTAATGATGTAAGACACAATGTAAGTCAGGTATACAACACGATTCATATTATATATACTGTACAATGACCCCCACAAGTCTAGTTAGCATCCAGCAACATGCATTGTTACAATACTTTTCTTGTGATGACAATTTTTAAGATTAACTGTCTTAGCAACTTCCAAATATACAGTACACTATTATTAACTTACAGTCACCATGCTGTATGTACATTGTATCCATATGCATGCCTTCTATTTTATATAGCTGGAAGTTAGTACTTTTTAATCCACTTCACCCATTTTCCCCAATCTCAGTCTCTGGCATCCACAAGTCTGCTCTCTACACATGAGCTTGTTCTTGTTCATTTTTAGATTCTACATATTAATGAGATAATCTGATATTTGTCTTTCTTTGACTTATTTCTCTTAGTCTAATGCAGCGGTTCTCAACCTGTGGGGTCGAACGACCCTTTCACAGGGGTCGCCTAAGACCATCGGAAAACACATATATAATTACATATTGTTTTTGTGATTAATCACTATGCTTTAATTATGTTCAATTTGTAATAATGAAAATACATCCTGCATATCAGATATTTACATTATGATTCATAACAGTAGCAAAATTACAGTTATGAAGTAGCAACGAAAATAATTTTATGGTTGGGGGTCACCACAACATGAGGAACTGTATTAAAGGGTCGCGGCATTAGGAAGGTTGAGAACCACTGGAATGCCTCCATGGTCCATTCATGTTGTCACAAATGGCAAGATTTCATTCATTTTATGGCTGAATAATATTCCACTGAATATAAATATCTCACATTTTATCCATTTATTCACTGATGGACACTTATCTTGCTTCTATATATTGGCTACTGTAAAATGATTTGGCAGTGAACATAGAGGTGTATATATATATCTTTTCAAGTTAGTTTTCTTCTTCCTTTGGGTAAATACCCATAAGTAGAATTGTTGAATCATATGGTAGCTTTATTTTTAATTTGTCGAGGAACTCCCATTTTGTTTTCCATAGTGGCTGCAACAATCTATATTCCCACTAACAGTAAAAGATGGTTCCCTTTATTCCACATCCTCTTCAACACTTGTTACTGTCTTTTTTTTTATGACAGCCACTCTAATAGGTGTAAGGTGATATCTCATTGGTGTTTCGATTTGCATTTCCCTGATGATTAATTATATTGAGCACCTTTTCATGTTCTTGGTCATCTGTATGTCTTTGGAAAAATGTCTATTCAGATCAATGCCTATTTTTTTCATTTGATTGTTTTTTGGCTATTGAGTTGTATGAGTTCTTTATATATTTTAGATATTGCCCCCTTATCAGATATATGACTTGCAAATATCTCCCACTTGGCACACTGCCTTTATCTTGGTGGATGGTTTCCTTTGCTGTGCAGAAGCTATTTAAGTTAATGTAGTTCTACGTGTTTATTTTTGCTTTTGGTGTCAGACCCAAAAAATCATCACCAATATTGATGTCAAGGAGCTTACCACCTATGTTGTCTTTTAGCAGTTTTATCATTTCAGGTCTTACATTCAAGTCTTTGATTGATTTTAAGTTAATAATTGGGTGTAGTGTAATACAGTGGTCCTGTTTCATTCTTTTGTACCTGGCTGTTCAGTTTTCCTAACACCATTTATTGAAGAGACTGTCCTTTCCCCATTGTATATTCTTGGCTCCTTCTGTCATAAATTAACATTTTAAGAATATTAACTCTTCCAATGCAGGAGCACAAAATATCCTTCCACTTGCCTCTTCTCCAATTTTTTTCATCAATGCTTTACAGCCTTCAGTGTATAGATGTTTTTCCTTGTTGGTTAAGATTATTCCTAGGTATCTTATTATTTTTGAAGAAATTGTAAATGGAATTATTTTCTGATTTTCCTTTTCTACTAGTTTGTTATTACTATATAGAAATGCACCAGATTTTTTGCATTTTTTATTTTGTATCCTGCTACTTTACTGAATTTATTCAGTTCCAACAGTTTTTTGGTGGAGCCTTTAAGGTTTTCTATATGTAATATTATGTCATCTGCAAATAGAGTTTTACTTCTTCTTTATCTATTTGATGCCATTTCCTTTTCTTGTCTTAATGTTCTGGCTAGAACTTACAATACTATGTTGAGTAAAAGTGGTAAGGGTGGCCATCCTTGCCTTGTTCCTGATCTTAGAGGAAAAGCTCAGTTTCTTACCACTGAGTATGATGCTAGCTGAGGAGTTGTCATATACAGCCTTTAATTGTTGAAGTATTCCCTCTGTTCCCACTTTGTTGAGAGTTTTTAGTCATAAATAGATGTTGAGTTTTGTCAAATGCTTTTTCTGCACCTTTTGAGAATACCATATGGTTTTTATCCTTTATTTGTTAATGTGGAGTATCATTCTCACAGGATTTTGATTAGGATTAGACCAAAGAACACATGAAAATGTTTTGATTTCATAAAGCAATACTTGGCACTTCTAAGATGTCCATATTAATGCAAAAATAAAGGCCACTTAATCAGGAGTGACAAGAGCCTACCCTTAGTGATATGTTAATTTTATACATTACTTATATTACAGGTAATCTAATTACTGTTAATTTTTAAAATAGTGATTGCTTATTTATGTTTCTTTCCTGCTGGTTACCTGAATTCTAAAAGTAATTATGGGAAAATCCCTATCTGATATTTATATTTAAAAGAATTTCATCCATTCCAAATTATCCTTGTAGTTTCATGAATTTTTGCTTTATGTTGTTAGAGGTCATATATTTACAAATATTTTCCTGGTGAGTGGAATGCTTTATGTAATGAGTATCTTTAAATATAGAACTTTTTCTTTATTGCCTTAAAGTCTATTTTGATAGTAATGCAGCTGCTTCACCTTTCTTTTGGTTAAAGCAGTGGTCAGCAAACTATGGCTCACAGCCCAATCCTCACCTCAGCCTGTGTTTGTAAATGTTTTGTTGGAAGTCAGCCAGGCCTGTGTTCCTGCCACAGGGGGCAGAGATGAGTAGCTATACCAGAGACTATGCAAAGCTGAAAACATTTACCATCTGGTCCTTTACAAAAAAGCTTGCCATTCCTGGGTTATACCATGCATAGTATATCCTCTCACTTTAGCTGTTAAATATCTTTATTGAGAGATTCCTCTTGTGAAATTACTGATATATTTGAATTTATCTGTGCCATCTGTTACTTCCTCTGATGATGCTTTTCCCTGCTCCTCTCGTTTCTTTCATTCTTTTGGATTGTTTTTGTTTGTTTGCTTGTTTTTTTTTTTTGTTTTTTTTTTAACCATGTTATCCTTTTTCCCCTAATGCTTTGGAACGTTATATACACGTTGTATTTCTAGTTGTCATCCTTAAAATTTAAACACCCATTCTTACTTTACCAAATTCTCATTTTTGCTTATATGTAATTAATGTGTATTTTAGTTCTATTTTTTAACCCCCCGAAGACATTATTACTGTTATTTTATTCAGTAAAGTTTAGTTTAAATCTATTTAGATATTTACCACTTCCTTTGTTTGTTTTTTACCACTTTTTTTTTTACCTTCTTAAAGATGTCATTACTTCCCTTTTGCCTAAGTACATTTTGTAATATTATATACAAAGTTTAGTGGCAAACTTTGTTTGAGCCTCCACTAACAACAACAACAAAAGACTATTGATATGTTTAGACCATTCACATTGAAAAGCAATTGTCTGATATAGCTGGATCACTGCTGGATCACTGTCTGCCGTGTTTATAGCCATTATCTGCTCTTGGCATTTGTTCTTTGTTTCCTTTTTAATCCCCCCCCCCTTTTTTTTTTTTGCTATTTCTAGTTTTCATTAAGCATTTTATATGACATGTTTTCTCTCCTTTTAGTATGTCAATTATTACTTCTTCTCAAAGTTTTTTTTTTTCATAGAGGGGATAAATGGTGATGAAAAATAAATACAATTTTTGTTAGTGGTTGCCCTAGAGTTTGCATTGACAACTACAGTTGATCCTTAAACAATGTGGGAATTAGGGATACAGATCCCCTTGCAGGTGAAAATACAGGTATAATTTCTGACTCTACAGGTGGCTCTTCCTATCTGTGGATTCAACCAATTGCAGTTGGGAATGTGAAAATACTGTTTTCGATCTGCATTTGGTAGAATCCAAGGATGCAAAACCCATGGATACAAAGGGCAGACTCTACTTATTGAAAAAAAAGAAAGAAAAAAAGCTGTGAATAAATGGACCAGAGCAGTTCAAACCCATGCTGTTACAGTACAACTGCAGTCTACATTAAAACAGAGTATTCCTAATTTCTCCCTCCCATCCCTATTAACATTGTGGTCACTCATTCAACTTACCCATATGTTGTGCTCAAACAATATACATTGTTATTAATACTTTAAACAGTTGTTAGATTAATTATGAAAAAAATACAATTTTATCTTCATCTATTCCTAACACTCTTCCTTTCTATATGTAGATCCATGTTTCTGACCTGTATCATTTTCCTTTCCTCTAAAGAACTTCTCTTAACACTTTATGAAAGGCAGATCTACGAGTAACTGATTCTCTCAAGTTTTGTTTGTCTGAGAAGGTCTTTATTTTGCTTTCACTTTTAAAGGGAATTTTCACTGAATACAGAATTATAAGTTGATTTTTTCCCCTTTCAACACTAAATATGTGATTCCACTCTTGCTACATGGTTTCTACTGATGACAATTCAGCAGAACATATTTCTTGTCCTTGTTCCACCATAGGTAAGCTGTTCTTTTCCCCAAACTGGCTACTTTCAAGATTTCCTCTTTATTTTTTGTTTTCTGCAGTTTGAATAAAATAGGCCTAGGTGTAGATTTTTTGGCATTTATCTTTCTTGGCACTTTCTGAGCTTCCTAGATTTATGTTTTGGTTCCTGCCATGAATTTTGGAGAAGTATTAGCCATTATTACTTAAAATATTACTTCTGTTCCTTTTCTTCTTTTACTAGATATTCCCATTACTTGTATAGTACACCTTTTGTTGTAACTTTCCCCACTGTTCTTAAATATTTTGTTCTATGTTTTTTCATTTTTTTTCTCTTTGCACTTGAATTTTGTAAGTTTCTACTGAGTGTTTTCAAGCTCAATGATTCTTTCCTTGGTGTATCTAAGAGCCCATCCACAGCATTCTTCATTTCCATATTACAGTATTTTTAATTTCTAGCATTTCCTTTTGATTCTTTCTTAAAATTTCCACCTCACTGCTTATAATATCCATGTGTTCTTACATGTTGTTTACTTTTTCCATTAGTCTTTAACATATTAATCATAGGTATTTCAAATTCCCTATCTGATAATTACAACATCTGTGCTATATCTATGTCTTATTCTAATGTTTGTTTCTTCTTACCTTGCAATTTTTTGCAAAAAGCTAGAAATTATGTGAGGTTTTATGTTAATCTGGCTAGGGACAAAGCTGCGTTAAATGTTTGGTGTGGGTATTAAGAGGTTCCAGTTTCCTTTTTATTCCCCCTCCTTTCGCCCCGTTGTCTTTCTGTCCTAAATACCCGTAATTCTGCAGCTCTCTCCATTGTAATTCAGTTCTTCCCACTGGAACCCTGATCATATGGTGGTAAGGTGGGATGTTTAATACTTTTATGATTAAATCTTTTTAGTAGGTTTGGTCCCTGGGCTGTGTCCTTCAGAGATGTTTCTGGACCTTTCCCCCCCTTCTCTTACATGACATAGAAAGGCTGGAATGGCCTACTTCCCCAGGTCAGATAAAGCTTTGTTACAGCAGTTTTCCTTAGTGCGCAGAAACATGAGGGGATCTTTCTCAGGTCTTCACCATGGGAACCTGGTGGGGCTTTAGGTGGTAAACCCCAAGGAAGGATGGGGAGACAAGCCCCCTGCCAATACTGGGTCCCAAGAGTTCTTAACTCTCAGGCTATTCCTCACTGGGTCTCCAGAATTCATCAAAATGACCGAAGTGTTACTACCAGTTACTGGCTCCAGCAGCTTCTCTTCCAGGAAGCTCATGCTAGCTGTGTTTCTCTACATTTGCCTTCTCTACTGACTCTGAGGTGGTGGTTTGCCTTGTCATCTCAATTCTCTGATGGATCTAAGAAAAGTCACCGATTTTCAGTTTGATCAGCTTTTCCTTATTGTGAGGATAGCTCCGAAGCTGTTTACTTGTCAGAGCTGAAACTGAAGTCCACCTTCATTTAGCATTTTAGAAACATCATTCCATTTTCTTCAGTAGCTGTTGTTCGGTTAAATTCCTTCTCCTTTGAAGGTGTTTTCTCTCTCCTGTTCAGTGATTTTCTTGTTAACTTTGCTGTTCAGACAGCTGGATTTTATTAATATACTATGTGGAATTCATTGCACTGCCTGGATATAGGGTTTGGTGTCTTTTTAAAATTATGGAAGCTTTTCAGCCATTACCTCTCTTTGTATAATTACTTTTCTCTTTCACCTTTCATTTTGGATTTCTGATGATTATGTGAAACCAGAACTTTTTCCAGCTGGTGTACGGTGAATGGGTTATCAATGTGTTACGATAATGATTTGCTCTTCTGGTTGCAAGTGGCCTCATTCATTTACCTCAGTGTGCTATGCTGTACAGATGCTGTTTTTATGTTCATTATGACATGAAAATTTCTAATTACAAAGGTGGTTTTATAAACTCTTGTCGTTTTCTAGATAGAATACCTCTGCCCAACAGTCCCGCTCGGATGCTGCATTAGCCAGTCCTCTAATAGTAATCATGCACACCTTGTGTAGGATGAATCTTTTCCCCATAATGTCTTATACATGGTAGTACTCAACGTATAAGTAAAATTTTTTGACAAAGTTGCAATGTAGTAGAAAAACCAAAATCATTCCACTGTTTTAGAGCTCCTCCCTTAATCACTGTTTGCTCAAATAACACCAAGCTCACATCTTTAACACGTGTGCTGCCATTGGTAACCTGAAAGGAGTCTCTAGCGATGATATTTACCTTTAGGTTTTTTAAGGGGTTGTGGAAATTTTTCTAGCCTTGATTATTATTAATACTCCTTAAATCTAAGAACATAAAACAAGTTTTTGTAGAACAAAGAATTACAACAGCTTAAATAGTCATGTGCAACATCTACAGCTTACAGTTATTTGACAACTTTGAAGCCACAGTTTCTAAGAGAATACAGACTTTTAAAAAATTACAAGTTTACTTATTTGTATATGAAAAAGTTATTCATCCATCAACTCAGTATTTTATAAACATTAACCTGATATATAATTTTTACTGGAATGGTCTAAAGTTTATAATAACGACTGGTTCACATTCTTATTGAAAATGCCAAAAATACCACAATTTTACTAATATAGACACGATACTTTGTATTTTTCAAAAGTTATCTAGTTTTAACTAAGTTTTAACTTGCTAGGTGAGATTAGCCTCACTAAAGCTTATATACAGTAACTTTATCTAAACTTTCAAGGTGGTTTTATAAACTCTTGTCGTTTTCTAGATAGAATACCTCTGCCCAACAGTCCTGCTCGGATGCTGCATTAGCCAGTCCTCTAATAGTAATCATGCACACCTTGTGTAGGATGAATCTTTTCCCCATAATGTCTTATACATGGTAGTACTCAACGTATAAGTAAAATTTTTTGACAAAGTTGCAATGTAGTAGAAAAACCAAAATCATTCCAGTTGGTTTGCTTTTTCCATGCCTCCTACGGAGGTCACAGGAAGGAGGAAGTCTACACATTACAGATCAACAGACAGCCCTATGCAACTCACACACCTCTATTTCTCCATGACATCTATGTCTTATTAATCTTGGTGTATGTTATGGGCTGTGCCTTTCTAAAAGTTTACATTTATGAAAACCTATCAGACTAGCAGGAAATAGTAGACATATTTGATATAAGTATTAGTGCTATGTATACAAATAAACCTTTGTTTCTACATTTCATGCTTCATATAGAAGTGAACAGTGTTCTACAAACCTGATGAGAGAAGCAGTAAGGTTTTCATGCAGAGATATTCTTCATAAGATACCTGAAGCCTTTGTAACTCAGAGGAAACATAGAGCATGTGTTTACATTGGTCATACATGAAGGGTAGAGACATCCTTTGCCTGTGAAAGACAAATATCAGTGTTTGAATTAGAAATAAGTACTGCTTGTTCCATGAAGGAAAACCTAATGATTACGATTAATGCTAATTCCCTACAGATGAGAAGTTTCCTTAAACTTGTTCCTGGGTCTTGTTCCTGGGTATAAAGAGACTACTGAACAATGTAATTTTACATTGAAGAAGTTATTTTTCCATCATGCACTCCATGAATTATTTTATTTACTTAAGTGTTTAGAACTTATTACTTCTACAGGATTTATTACCACTTGCTCTTTTAAATCAAGGTTTTATGGTAGCATCCAAATATGGCCAACTAGACAACAAAGCTTTAGATCCTACCCATTTAAAAATCAAAAGACATTTTCTCTCATGGCATTCCATTCTAAAGACAACTATGAGTGATACTGTATATAGTTATGCAGAGGGTTGGAATTCGACTCTAGGCTTTCTTAGACCCCATATCTGCCTCTGACAGACATTATTATCTCCTAATGAAAGGTACCAAATTAATTCTCAACAACCACGATCACATCTACGAGTTTCAAATAGATTCCTAAAGTTTCCTAATTCCTTAAGTGAAACCAAGAGCCTGAATCTGTGCCCAGTTCACAGATTTAAAAATACTTCAAGATCTATGTGTATTTTTTTCAAAGTTTTGACAGAAAGTGATCTTGGACTTAACAGATAAAAAAGTTTTTACTTTTATATATGATAAAAATATTTATTTCTTTATATGATAAAATAAATCAGACATGAATGGCATACTGCCAAAGTGATGACAGGAGCTCTATGACGCTTCAAATTTAAAATCTGCTTTTAGTAAAGAGGCACCTTCGCAATGCTCCAATAGGAATTAAGCTTTCCTTTTCTGTGAGGTAACTTTTACTTTTTTAGCTTCCATTATGTTGTAATCGACAGTTACAGCGTAGTAGAGTAAAAAAATAATTCTAGTTGGCTGTTAAAAAATAGTATTTTCTACAACTTTCTGACCTAAGGACAATGATGAGAAACTTTTACAAGCTACACAGATGGTCCGAACTTGAATGTATACTTTCTGACCCCCAAATCTGCCTACCCCAGACACCAGAGTAGTGGGGAAACACAGTGAGCTAAAGAAAAGGGGAGGAAGCCTTCCCACCTCAAAACAAAGAGAGAATGTGAAATCAGAATGGCCTCTTCAAAGCTATTGTTCGGATAAGCCATGTACCCTCCAACAGAGCTGGACACTGAGAAAACATTTCTGTAATACCTACTTCGTGTAAAGAATGTAAGTGGCACAATCAGGTTATGTGGTGATTGTTACGCAGCGGTTTGAATAGTTCTCTTTTTGGCAACAGTGAAGGTGACTTCCTCTCTGACACAGGCACCTTGAGAGTGTGTCTGCATGGAGATCTGGTCTGGCCAAGTACATGGCAGTGCCTGTCAGTAGATGACAGGGATATGGCTCTTCCTTGGAATACAGAGTGAGCATATATGTTTCACATGCCTCTTGCTTCTCACTGTGAGGCTTGGTCCTTTTCCTTCAGGTCTTAGTTCAAATGACACCTCCCAAAGCCATGAGCCACCCTATCTGAAATAAGACATCTCTCTAGTAAAACTCTATCATAATCTGAAATTTTATTTATTTGGTGGTTATCTGTGTCTCCCCAACTACAGTGCACGCAGTAAAGGTGAGGAGCCTTGTTGGTCGTGTTCTCTGCTCTAGCACCAGGCAACACATATGGGGTGTGATGAGTATTTGTTGTTCCCCTTTAATCAATCTCTTCATCATGTTATCTATCCTCTTCTTGAAATATTCCACAGGCGTTTTGCTCCTAGAATAAAATCTAAACTCTATTTAATGACCTACAAAATTCTCCACTTGGTCCCCACCCACTTCCCTAAACTCACACAATATCCTCAGTGACTTTCTCTCAATTCCTCACATATACCAAAGTTGTTTCTAGCCTTTGCAATCATTTCTTCTACCTGGAATGCCCTCCCTTTCAAACAGTTTGTTCTGTTTACTGCTCAGCTATTTAGCGGGGTCCTCCATGCTAATGAAGCACGTACTCCCCCTCCTCCCCTCCGTCACATATTATACCATGGCTCTCCAAAGTAAGTTGGGTCATGTGGTTTCCCCCATCAGATGTTAGCAGGGGCATCATCTGTTGTATTCGCTGTGTGTAACACAGAGTCAGGCATTTGGTCAATACTCGTGTAACACAGAGTGAATACTGTGCTAGAAGGTAAGTGTCACCAATAGAGAAACAGCACCACATTTAATTCAATAGCTCAACCAGGTTTTTTAGAGTAACTCTGTATGCAGCTGGCCTAACAGAGGGAAAACTTGAACTCTCTGCTTAGGTAGTTCCTATTAATCATGCCAGATACATGGTCTTGCAATGACCTCGTGTGTCCTGAATCTAGAACCACCCTACTACCTGCAGCTTCCTGTACAAGGTCCAAGAATTTCCTTTACAGTATCTGGAGCTGGTATCATCCAGTCTCCACTAAAACACTTAGAGTAATGTGAGCTTACTACATCATAAGGCATTTAACACTCAGCTCAAAGATGCTTTTCTATAACTTCTACCCGTTATTTTTATGCCTGGCACACCCAAGAGATAAAACAATGTGTTTTCATTATCTTCACAGAATATCTCTTCAGGCTATCCTCACTGCTTTCAAGTCTCCTTTTCTCCAAATATCTCCTTTCATCAACGAATATTAATTTCCAAACTCCTTGCTACTCTGGACATGTTTAAAATTGTTACTGTTATTTTTAATATGGCATCCAGTTTTGAACACAAATTGCTGACGATGTTTGACTCACAAGCAATGGCACTATTATTCTAATAATGTGGTTTAAGAATTCAATATTTTTTGAACCCTTGTCAATACTAAGAACTCAGAACTCACAATTAAAGAAATATCCAGCTTTTTTTTCATATAAACCCCCTTCATTTACTCCATAGGTGTGGTTTTGAATAAAGGAGATAAGCTGGTGTGTTTGTAAAATGTATCATCTTAAGTGGGAATGATGAGTATGTGAAGGAGAAGGAGAGAGGCCAGGTCTGGAAAGACGGAAACCACACTGAGTGTCCTGGGTGGCGGGTGAGGAGACACTGTGCATTGGGGATACACAAGATGTGAGCACACTGTGCTTAAGGAAGAGCAAATTAGCCAATGTGATGGTGGACAGGTGGGAGGCAGAAAGCTAGTTAGGAAACTCCTGCAATGAGTTAAGGGGGAACGGATGTCTGAAACACTTCACAGAGAGCACAGGCACAGGAGGCCAGAGAATAGCTGATTTATGAAATCTTAAAGCGTGGCTGGTTCTCTCCCAATTAAAAAAAACACAAACAGAACAAAAAACTTTTGTTCCCATGTTCTTTTCAAGTAATAAATGTGGTGAGCCTTGCCATGCGAGGAGCTAACTGTTCTCTCTGGATCTGTGCTTCCCACTCCTCAGCTGGGATGCCTCACCTGTCCCTGCGAGCAACATGAACTGTATTGTGCTTTTTCTGACTGGAATAGGGTTATGTCATTAACCCATTGTATGCCATAAACGTCTGTAGACGCAAGCGGCAGACCTTCCCTACACACCATGTGCATCTATAAAAAAAAATGTTTTCACTAAGTGGCAACCCTGACCAACTTTAAAATCATTTTTCGTGAGAATTTTCAGCTGAAAATATTCAAGAACACCCAAATTGTGAGTAATGTATTTATTTGTATAATATTCATTGCAAATTTACTTTTTTAAAATTAAATTCAAAATATCTTGGCATGTGGGGATGGTTTCCTTTTTGGACGCGTGGCAGTTAACTGGTTAAACAATGCGCCGCAGGATTCCTTTTTATTTGCTATAGACTTTGAAACCCAGAGACGCTCCCGTTTAAGAAATATCCTGGGACAGTAACAATGCCACTTGTACATTCGCTCTGTTATATCTGGCTTGCCTAAGCCTTGATAAACAACTCTATTTCAGGTTTTCCCAGTTCCATGATACCTGGTAGCATTGACAGTCCATCAGGAAAACATCAGCTGGTGATAATATCCTATGAATACAGGGAAAATGACTCACAAGTGACTTACTCGTTAATAACCAAATCAGGAGCAAAACACAGCATGTTTGCATTTGATTGTCTGTATGATCTCCAGCCCAGGGCAAATGCCATGAGGAACATCCATGAATATTGCAGTAGGGTCATTTGGTCATCCAGGTGTAAGTTCCTGAATCCTGAGTTAAGAGAAATAAAGGTGTGAGGAAAAGCTGTAGTTGCCAAAGCAAAGATCATCTCTATGGAAACTGCCAAAGACCAGGTATGAACTAGTCTTGTTGGGGGACCTCTAACAGACAGGGACATGTAGCACCCAACTGCTCAGTCTCCCTTGGTGACATGTGAAGATCAAAGCCCTCAGTGCTCTGTAATAGCATTCAATGATCGAAACCTTCAGAGCAGCCAGTTTTTGTCACCTCTTGCCTACTTAAGTAAATATAAACTCACCTTTTGCCTACTTAAGTAAATATAAACTTAACTAGAGGCCCGGTGCATGAAATTTGTGCGGGGGGGGGGGGGTCCCTCAGCCCAGCCTGTGCCTCTCACAGTCCAGGAGCCCTCGGGGGATGTCTGACTGACAGCTTAGGCCCAATCCCAGAAGCCCTGAGCCAGGCTCACAGCTGGTGAGCGCAGCGGCGGTGGTGGGAGCCTCTTCCACCTCTACAGCAGCGCTAAGAATGTCCAACTGATGGCTTCTACCTCTTTCCTCTGACAGTGTAGGGATGAGAAAAGGTCAGTCACTTCAGTCTTTTCTGTCTCTGGTTGTGTGAACAGAGCTTGTCAATTCCCCTCTAGCTGTAAAGTCAGGGAGCCTTAAAATATTCTACTTTAGTCCATTTTGACAGTGTTACCATGTCTAATTTTTACCAATTTTACAAATAACCAGATTTTTAAAAGTGATACAATGAAGGAAAAAAAACTGAAATCTAAAAAATAGTTTACATTTTCTTCTCCTACTTAAGTGTAAAAGGAATTTTGAGTAAGTCCTGTTAACTCTGTGATGTTACATCATCCTATCTGAAAAGCAGGGAGCAGTGTAAAATTTTTACTACAGACTCTCCTATAACTAGAATGAGGAACAAGATAACACCATGGGACCATGATGATAAAGATCCAGAATGTTTTTGTTTAAGAAACAGCCTCACAGAACAAATCGGTAGTTGCCATAGGAGAGGAGGGGGATGGATGAAAAAAGTGAATAAGAGGTACAAACTTTTAGTTACAAAATAAGTCATGGGGATGTAATGTACAGCACAGGGAAGAGTCAATAATATCTTAACAACTTTGTACGGTTACTGGGCATATCATAGTGATTATATCATCAAGTATAAAAATGTAGAATCACTATATGTTGTATACCTGAAACTCCTACAATCTATAATAATAAAAGCATAATATGCTAATTAGACCTGATGTCCTTCCAGACGAAGCCGGGCTGCGAGAGAAGCCTGGGTCCCGGGTGCCAGAGGGAAGCCGTTGTCAGCAGCCAGGGGAAGGAAGGCCTACTCTTGCACGAATTTCGTGCATCGCGCCTCTAGTAGTGTATAATAGCAACTATAATTTTTTTAAAAAGGAAAATACAAAATATGTGTCTTAGCTGTGTCACCGTTTGCACCTTACCTGGTATTGCCTTTGCCCATTTCACTGCTGCGATCACCTGTCGCCCACCTAACATGTTGAGTGTGGTCATGATCCGCCAAGCAGACTCTGGGGCAGAACAATCATATCCTGCAAACAGCACCTCCGGCTCAATGACCTCCAGCAGTGACACCAGGGTAGGGGTGAGTTGTGGTAATGTTGCAGGAACTATTGTCTTGTTAGCAGAATTTTCAGAAGTTTCCTGTGAGACCCCGGTAGTGGCCTGCTGAATTCCTTTTATCTTTTTCTTTGTTTTTCGAGCTATGAGTATTAAAAAACACACACAGAAATAAGTTGTGATGGGAGGTGGCAAAGTTTATTGAAGAGTTATTTTAATTTCTCAAACTATTTAGATACGAAAGAGTAGAAATGGTTTTTTTTTTTAGCAGTTATGATAGTGACATGGAAAAAGAAAGGACCAAGAGAAATCCATTTGTATATTAATTTCTGCTACAAATAAGTTACTTCTTTATTATAGTTATATTTTATACAACATTAAGTGTCTTACAATACTATATTAAAGCAGTCTAAACAAATCACCTTCATAAATTCTTTTATAAATTAATTTCTGCCTCACTTTCACTTTAAAGTCAAAATTTTCATTGGTTAAAGGCAAATTTCTTTTACTATCAATTGAAATAAAGAATCTAAGCTTGTAATACCAAACTAGAAACTCTGGCTTAAGGTTACTCTAAATTATAATAACATGTATAGTGAAGAGAGCTATACTGTTTACAGCCATGCACAAACTCCCCTTCTTATCAAGAGATGATGACATGGCAGATCACACACTGAAGACAGTAGTAGTTCTAAGAGCAGAAAAATCCACTTTTTTTTTTAACCTGTAATAATGGATACTATTTAGAACTAAAAACATGAGGGAGATGAAGAGAAAAACTTTACATTTCTTCACATAAATTACCAGTGGGTAATTTTCCTTTTATAAGAGATTTCTATTGATGACTATAATCCTAAAGCATCCATTTTCATATTATATGTAAAGTAACTAAAGCTCTCTTGTAATTTTGACTTAGTTTGGAACAGTGTAATCAAATGACAGCATGGATTCTGTAGATTTCTGAGTAAATGAAGTCTTACTCTTTGTTGTTTAGTGACAAATAAGAATTACATTATTATTTTTTAGCATATGTGCTGCTGAAGTGAGCACAGAATTATAGGATTCTTGAAGAGAAAGTACGCAGAGCTCCAGGGAAGGGTAAGGACTGTCATTTATATGAACAGGGAAATGTACCTGTCTCAGTTATCAGAGATGCAAACACATTTTGCTAATGGAAAAGTGCTAATCACCTTTACACATAAAAGACAGTTTGTTGAAGATAGATTTTGTGGCAGGAACTATTATCCCAATGTCTGGTGTTAGAGAAAAAGTCCTGCCATTTCCATTGAGTAGAATAGTCCCACTTCTTACTTGCTCTGTGCTGAGTGTGGCACTGAGAAACTTCAGAATTTTTAGTCAACATTTCAAAACAGGATCATGCCAACTTTCATTTATTTTCCCACACTATACTGGAGACACAGTATGCTGCAGCGGTAAAGAGCACAAGTCTGAAACCGCCATGGCTGAATTTCAGGTATTGGTGCAAATTATTTTCTGGGCCTTAGTTTCCTCTTCTATAAAATGAGGAGAATATTAGCACCTACCTTGTAGGGTGGTGGAGAATTAAGTCTGGTAAAATGTGTAAAATGCTTAGAACAGTTCCTGGCACACATTACATGCTAGGATAAGAATGTCAGTACCTCAACTGGCCTTAGCATATTTTGAATTCAGACAGTGCAAGTCTACAGAGGAGTGATAACGTTTTAAAAAGGACATAAGGAAACCCTCTAAACAATCAAAAGTATCTCAATGAAGCCCAGATCTCAAAACCATGGCATGTACTTGGTTGACAAAGTGAAAGAACATGCACGACCCAAATCAACCTATTGAAATCGGACTGTACACCCTCGACGAACACTAACTTTAAAACGCCGAGACTGTGTGTTCACACTCCACATTAGAACCAAGAGGAAGGGATATGACAAGCTGGGAGATTAAATTTTAAAAAACCTTCTGTGACTCAGCACATAATTAGTTTAATTCCTTACTATTCACCTACAGTCCTAAATGAGGACCGATGCCTCTGAATGAAGCTTGAAGAGCACATCCAATGGCGGGGTACTGACTAGAGCAAGAAAGGGCACGAGGATGTTTCCACAGAACTTTAGCAAGGAGTTCTTAATTGGATACATTAAGAACTTACTATTTTACAGCAATTTAGTTAATAAGATTTTTCCTGTATATGAAGTTTCTGATTCCTTGGAGCATATGGTAGATTAACGTTCAATATGTGATCTCTACGGAAGTATTCTCGAGTCCGGGATAGCTCCACTTCTTTGTTAATAAAAGTAGAGACATCTTAGTTTAAAAGTTAGCTTTAAGATATTAGATATGAAATCTAATAATGTCATAAGCCTCCTTGCCTTTAAATTCCACTTGACTCCCTACACTAAAAATAAAGCTGTATTTTGGAAAGATTACAATACACCTTAAAATGAAGTATAGAACATTTGGGATCACCATTAAAAACCTTTATCTGTTTTCAAATGCTAGGCACTTCAGGCCAGGAAGAAGGCTGCCTTAAAATACACCTTGAGAATTCTTTGGTAGGGGCAGCAGTACTAAGTTACTTTTATGGAGAGAATTGGGCTCTGAGTGAGCCAGTGGCTTCTGCGAAGTTACTCTGGGGTTATCATGAAATTTCCTGGCTTAGGGGAAACACTCCAATGAACAAAAGAATATTTATAAAGATTATATTGTTCTTAAGTATTATGGTCTGCTAGACTATTATGGTCTGCAAGACACTTCTGGCACTTACTCCAAATAAAGGTTTTATATACACTGGAATAATTGAACACAAAAATGAAGCTTTTTTACTAAAACCACACCTATGCAAAAACTCTATGAACTTCGATATTTAAAAGCCTTTCGGTTTTTCTACAAATTATCAACTGCATGATATGTGCTAATAGTTATATTATTAAATGACAAACTGGAACTATGTAGTCACATCTATAAATCTTTGTATTTAAAAACACGTGCATAGTACGTGCTAGAAAGCTCTAACAGTCTCCTATCAAAAGAACCACGTGGCTTCCATCCTCCCTCTAATATCACCATGTCTTGTTTAATTGATCACTCTTTATAAGATTGGCTTTTCTAAAATACAAATCTGATCATGTCCTCTGCCATTATTTTCACCTAATTCCTACTCAGCTTTTTTAGACCTAAAATTCAGTGTTGCTTCTTCCAGGACGGAATTAGGTGACACTATTCCGTTTGCAGTGAGCCACCCTGTTTTGTGATTTGACTCTAGAACCTAACTAGACAGGTAATTCCTAGAATACAGGCACTGATTCATTGTCTTGTGCCTGCCTTCTTGGTGAGCACTGCTGAATGAAATGCTGCTATCACAACAAATAGTAAGCACATGGGCTGTTAGATCACCATCACTACCTTCACCGAACTTGCAATTTCAGTCAAAGCAGAATTCCTAACTTTCCAGAGGAACATTTTTAAACGATGACATCAATGTTAATTATATAACTTGTTACATAAACAGGAATCTGAAAATCAAACTTATACCTAGTTTCAGGTTTCTTCTTTACTTGCAAAACAACAAACCAAACCCATCCAAGGCCACTTTGAGGAGTTTTTCCCCCCTGCAGATCTTCAAAAGTAATGTCTCAAGTTTTTAATTCTCATTATTATATAATTTCCTTTTTCAGTACATAGTCTGGCTATACTGACTTCAGTAATAAGAGCTGGTGAATAAACTTAAGCAATAATGAAATATTCATTTAAAAATTCCTACTTTTATTGAATAATATAAAATTGTGCCAGTCAAGCACATATATACCATAATAACTAAATTATTGCAACCTTTTACTTACATTTTAAAAAGTAAAATAAATTTTCATATGATACAGAGATAGTTCCGTTCAGGTCTGACCTTACCTTCCAGGTTCATTCCAGCTTGAAGACATTTTCGATAGCGGCACGCAGGGCAGTTTTTTCTTCGAATTTTATCAATGATACAATCATTTCTTCCAGCACAAAGGTAATTGTGCTGTCCTATAGGGAAAATAAAGGCACTGTTAAAATTTCACAGGTCTCAAAGGAGATGCTTTCTGGAATGATTCTGTCTGTTTCTGTTTTAGGCAGAGCAGAGCCAAGGAGAAGAGGCACTGACTGAGGAAGGGACAGTGGACCTGCCTCCATTGTCGCTGCAAAGATCAACTAAAAATGTCTTTTTTTATTCTATTTAACATATTCAGAATAGTGTATTAAACACTGTATGGCAGCATTCAGAGAGAAAAGTGAACGTCTCATAAACGGGACACCGCCATGTGAGCAGCTCTCAGATCAAGAAGCAGAGCAATACCTCACAAATGCCCACCAAGGGCAACTCTTTCTTGATAAATTGTGCTTTAAACAGTTTCTTGTTTTAACAGTTACAGGAGATGTCTGTACTCACTATTTTATTATGACTTCTGACCTAATGCTAAGGAGGATTAAAGAAAAAGGAAACTGGTTTTAAAACACTGAGAGTCCCAAAGGGAAATGACTTTCATGTAACATTATTCTACCACATGCAAATAAAATGTGCTCCCCCTCCCAATATTAAAGGAAGCTATAGGTAAACAGTTAATCTTAAAGGTTAAGGTTGCCATCAACTAGTTAGGTGAACACAGACTTGACAAACAAAACTACTGCAGATCCTACAGAGACTTGTTAATTATTTCACATGCTTTTAGAATATAAGAATGTTTGAATTCACCATTAACCCCTCCCCCCCCAAGTATTAAAGACCACTACTGTCTAAAATCTTGTGGTGCCCAGTTATTAAATAATGTGTAGAGGCAGAAGTACAGTTTTCACCTGGTGAAAGTTTTCACGGAAAATTTCAAAGGAAAAGACTGAAAGTCCCCCCACCCCATATGCATAATCTTGTAATTTTCTTTGAACCTGGTTGGTGAAGGAAACTATCTGAGGATCTGCTGGCCTGGCAAGAACCAAGGATCCTCCTCCACAAGATGAGCATCTATATATATAAAAGCCCAAGCGACTGTTACGACCAAATGACCGGTCAACCGGTCGCTATGATGTGCACTGACCACCAGGAGGCAGATGTTCAATGCAAGACCTGCCCCCTGGTGGTCAGTGCACCCCCACAGCCAACCTCCCATGGTCCCTACCCCTGACTGGCCAGCCCCGACAGGGACTGGGCAAGACGGCCCCAATTGCCGGCGAGCTGAGGGAACCCCACCCGTGCATGAATTTGTGCACTGGGCCTCTAGTATCTAAATAAATACATGAGACAACTAAGAGTCCATGTACCTTACACTAGAGGGGGTGGTCTTCACAAGACTGCAAGCCATTTCTCTTCTCAAAAATAAATCATACTCAAAGAGAAGAGAAAAATTCAATTCACTAGGTTGACTATACCTAGTTCTAATTTTTAGGGAAAGATCCTTTATGCATAGGACAACCTAAGACTTGCCTAAAAATAAACTGTGTTTACTTCTTCCTAATAGGATAAGTCACAGTGCTCTTTAAGCATTAGTTTTGGGTAGATGGTTAACTATGTCCACTTCAACTCTTTGTGAGGCATAGGCCACAGAGCTGACTAACGGCCCTGCTCCAGAACTGCTCTCCAAGGCCAAATGTCTGCCAGCTGCTTCAGTCCTGTCCACGCTGTGGACGTTTCCTAGCTGCTTTACTTGAACATAAAGTGTGTCAAGCCAATAATTCTACCCAGTAATTCTATCCTCTATTAAAGCAAAAGTAGGAACAAGAGATGTATCCATTGTTGAAGCAGTTATAATATAAAGAATTTTGGCTCCATAAGAATATCACCAAATCACTGTCCTGCAGTTACTGGAAAAGGCAGTTGAAAAAATTACTCATTGCTAAAAACAGAAAAAATTCTAATGCTCTATTTGTATCCAACCAAAATATCAGACTGTGCATAGGATGCTAATAATGATTTCTTTATCCCAGGTATGTCTTAAGCACATGCAAGAATCTGAGCTAGTGGGCATTGTGTATTTAAGTTAAAATTAGTCTTATCTGGTTAGTAGTATGAAATTGGGCAAGTCTGTGTCTAATTTATAAAATGAGGAGTGGCCACTCTTTTATAAGGCCTGGACATGAACCACTAACGTCAGTCCTTGCCAATCCCTTTGATAAGACAAAGGGATGTCTTAGTTTGGAGTCCCTGTCTTGTACCACTTGGTAAATTCCCATTCTAACTAATAAATACAATAGAGAGTAGACATCAGGAGAAAAGCCCTCAAGCCAGCTGAAATTTCTTAACATTTTGTTTGCATCATATTTTTGTGTGTGGTTAAAACCTATTTTTGGCAAGTGACTCTAGTTTCTATTTGTGGCAGGTGTGGTAGCCAGCCTCCACGATGGCCCCCAATGGTCTCTGTGCAGTCCCTTCCCATACTCTGCCAGGACTGGTCTGTGTAACCAATAAAAACATGGCAAAAGTGACAGCACGTCACATCTGAGATGAAGCTGTAAAGACATTGGTTCCATGTTGGTTAGTCTCTCTTGTGGATCGTTTGATTTGGGGGATGCCAGCTGACAGCAGGCTGGAGGAGCCGCACAGTGGGGAACTGAAGCTGCTGCCAAAAACAATGCTGATGGGTGGCAGGAGCCTTCAGAGGACAGCAGCCCCATCAACAAGTGTGATGTAGCCTCACAACTGCCCCAGAACCACCTGGCTCAGAGCTGCTTCCAAATCCCTGACTCGCGGGAAGGGCATGACACAGTAAATGCCTTCTATTCATTGTGGAGGTAATCTGTTGTACAATAGATAATACAGGAGGGACAGTAAAGTTGTGTGTTCTTTTTAAAAAAATAATTTAAGTTTTAAAACAGAGTGATCTAAGAACAATGTTAGTAAGTAGGACCGGGATGCACAGACATGAACAAGACCCTGAAAGTGCTATGGGACACAGGTACCACAGCAAAGGGTATGTCCTAGGTTTTCCGCAGTTTGTATACTCTATTTGAAGTAGCCAAGTTTTCAATGTGAACTGTCAGCTTGAGCTTCTCTGTACCTGCTCTCAAAAGCAGTGTGGTACAGTGGAAAGTGTACTGCTAAGGTGTCAGGAAACCCTGATCTGAATTGCAGCCCTACTTTCTAGCTGTGTGATCTCAGTAATGTTTATTAACTTTTCTGAGCAGCTGCTTCCTCAGCCGTAAATCTGGAAAATTAGCAACTTACCTGGCTGGCTTCTGCAAGGTTCTTCCAATAGTGCCTAGCACACTGTAAGGGCTCAATAAATGACAGCTATGAAACAATGCCCTTGTAATAACTTTCAGAATCTAGGTAGATGATGAACAGACAGGTGACAGGTTTTTATCATATACCTCGCAGGGAGCCAGGGTGACACTGAGGTTAAGAGCCAGCTGTGTTACAATCTGAGTTCTGCAAGCTAAACTCTCTGAGCCTCAGTTTCCTAGTCCATCAACTATGAATCCTAACAGCATCTAAAAGTTCACAGCTGTCAATTAGGTGGTATGACATATATAAAACAAGGACTTCATGCATGGTAAATTACAGGTAGCTGATGCCTATCTTCATAATGACCCACCAACAAAGATGAGATGTACTATTGTGCAAAGGGAACATAAAAAAATGGGACTTAGGGGGAAAAAAGATCACTAAACTACTATACAAAAAAGAAATGGAGCTACCCATGTATGCAGAAAAGAGACACCCAGAATATCAAATAAAGAAGTTCAAAATATCTATTCTTGATCTAGTTTTTATGGAGAATAAGTAAAACTTCGGCAAATTCTGCAAATTTCCTAAAAACAGTTAAGTGTTTGGGCAGTTACTATAATATGCCAATTTAGGGTAAAACTCATCATGTGTAGTATGTGTAATAAATGAAGTACTAAGTATAATGCAAATCGTACAAGCTACATCTTCGTAGTTTTTAAAAAGTGCTCCAAAAATGTATCTGGGCCTTAAAACATTTTCATCATGTCTAGAGAGGTTGTCAAAGGATTACAGAATTGTAGAGCTGAAAGGGGCCTTGGAGAACATTAAAATCCAAGGAAAGGATTTACTTTACAGTCCACATTAAGGTTTTCCCTATTAATCATGCAATCTAGACATCACATTTCACTGAAATACTTAAGTGATAAATATTTGAAACAGTAGAGCTAATATTAAATTTTACCTAAAAACAAGTATAAGAATTTAATTCTAAAGCAGGGATTAAGACCAAAGAGCAAATAGCTTGGTATTTTATTGGAGAAGTATATTTAGCTCTTTCTTTTCTTTTTAAATTGCATTTGAATGCTTCTACATAGGGCATGCTCCTACATTCTAATGGCAATAACTGCCCACCTTCCCCCAGTTGTATTATATTTTGCCAGAATGATATACTTGGTCCCTGCAGGCATTTGAATTTGCAGCCCTGTTTTGTTTTTTTTTAAAGGGGGCACACCTGGAGAATCACCACATGCTTCTGGAAGCTTCAGTGGTTGGCCCCAGGAAGCCTGCACTCTTCTCTAGGCGAGGCAGAGTGGCTCCTGGCTTGCTGGTGGGCCCAAGCTAAGGATTTCATCCAGACCAGTTGTTTTTTTTTGTTGTTGTTTTGTTTTTAAATATATTTTATTGATTTTTTACAGAGAGGAAGGGAGAGGGATAGAGAGTTAGAAACATCGATCAGCTGCCTCCTGCACACCCCCACTGGGGATGTGCCCGCAACCAAGGTACATGCCCTTGGCCGGAATCGAACCTGGGACCCTTCAGTCCGCAGGCCGATGCTCTATCCACTGAGCCAAACCGGTTAGGGCTGCAGCCCTGTTTTAAAGAATAATTTAGTTAAAATGGAGAAAGAAAATTATTTTTTAAATACCTTATTTTTTTCAAGGCTCCAATGTCTCATTCTAAATTTCACTCTCAGAAATCAACCTGTCGATATTATTTATGCACAGCAATACTGTATTACTGTTATCACTGCATTTATATCATGGAGGTTACTCATCAGGTAAGAAAGTGATGAGTAAAGTAAAGTGAGGACAAGAAGAAGCTTTCTTCTCTTGGGTTTGCTGTAAATAAGATCTACTTTGTTAGAGGCACTGCTCTAAGCAGGGGAGGACTTTACTCACAAGTGTACTCAACAGTTGGGAGTTACTGAACTGGTCAAAACCTGCACCCCTGTGCTCTAAGTGGGGTAACGAGCAATTCTATAGTTGGCTAATGTATTAAAAAGTAGTCCAAAGAAAAGAAACTGACTCATCCAATTCCTAAGGATGCAAACACAACTCTAGCCAAATAATCCTTCTCATAATGTGAATGAATAAAATATTATTTCTTTAAAAATTAATAGAACCACAACAAAACAACAAGAGAGTCTACTGCATGGGAGAACATATTTGCCAATGTTATCTCTGATAAGGGTTTAATCTCCAAAATTTACAGGGAACTTATACAACTTAACAAAAGGAAAATAATCCAATCAAAAAATGGGCAAAGACCTAAATAGACACTTTTCGAAAGAGGGCATACAGAAGGCCAAGAGACATATGAAAACATGCTTAAAGTCACTAATCATCCGAGAGATGCAAATCAGAACAACAATGAGGTACCATCTCACACCTGTCAGAATGGCTATCATCAACAAATCAACAAACGACAAGTGCTGGAGAGGATGTGGAGAAAAAGGAACACTCGTGCACTGCTGGTGGGAATGCAGACTGGTGAAGCCACTGTGGAAAACAGTATGGAATTTCCTCAAAAAACTAAAAATGGAACTCCCATTTGACCCAGTGATCCCACTTCTAGGAATATATCCCAAGAAATCAAAATTCCAATCAGAAAGGATATATGCACCCCTATGTTCATAGCAGCACAATTTACCATAGCTGAGATGTGGAAACAGCCTAAGTGTCCATCAGCAGATAAGTGGATTAAGAAACGGTGGTACATCTACACAATGGAATACTACGCTGCTGTAAAAAAGAAGTAACTCTTACCATTTGAACAGCATGGATGGACCTGGAGAGCATTATGCTAAGTGAAATAAGCCAGTCAGAAGAAGATAAATATCACATGATCTTACTCATTTATGGAATATAATGAACAACATAAACTGATGAACAAAAATAGAGCCAGAGTCAGAGAAGCATTGAACAGCCCGTCAGCCCTCAGAGGAGAGGCAGGGGAGGGTGTGTGTGTGTGGGAGGGTAAGAGATCAACCAAAGGACTGCATGCATATGAGCATAACCAATGGACACAGACAGTAGGGGGGTGAGGGCATGTGCTGGGGTGTGAGAGTGGGGGGAGGGGAATGGAGACATATGTAATACTTTAAACAATAAAGAATTTAAATTAAAAAAATTAATAAACCAGAGTAATCTTTAGGTAATCTACTCAGGCCACAGTCTTCAAACTGTGTTACAGATGACTGAATTGCATTTTTCACAGGGGGATTCACTGATTTCTAATAATAATTTGCTATAGAAGGAATTTCTCCTCCTTTAAAGAATTGATGCTGTTGTCCTTGTCAGCAAGCTGAGTCTATCACAAAGGTAAAGTTTATGTTAATGTCATGTTTGTACAGTGAAATCAAGGTCTTTTCTGACCTCCTCAGCACTTTATCACTTGCTCCTCTGTATTGTAATCTCTGTGCCTTGTTTACTCACCTTTCACTGCCAGTAGACTGTGACATCCCAGACAGCAGGGGTCAGGTCTTACGTTGTATTTTATACCTCTCAGCACAGTGCTCAGGCCCAAAAGCAAAATACCTTTCCCTCCAACCTCTCCCTCCCCCTCCCCTATTTCTCACTGTCACTCATTTTTGCCAGACTGAAATAGTTGGTGACTTTAAAAACAACTAATTGATGGGAATTAAAGCCCACGATCTAATACGATGAGTATTGTTGCTGCCCAAATCCAACCCCATTGTTTCACATGATACCACTTTTAAAAAATATATATATATTTTTTGTTGATTTCAGAGAGGAAGGGAGAGGGAGAGAGATAGAAACATCAATGATGAGAGAGAATCACTGATTGGCTGCCTCCTGCAGGCCCCCAACTGGGAATCAAGCCCGCAACCCGGGCATGTGCCCTTGACCGGAATCGAACCTGGGACCCTACAATCCGCAGTCTGACACTCTATCCACTGAGCCAAACCAGCTAGGGCTGATACCACTTTCTTAAAGTTACTTTCTGTTCTCTGACCAAGCACCCTCCCTTCAGTTTATACTTTTCTATTTTATTCTAGTTCTGTTTTATGTTGCTTTTTAAAATGTCTCTTTCCCCCTAGAGACCTAGGAGCCATTCCCTCTCCCTTCTTTACAAAGCCTTAATGAGCTTTGCCTATAACAGAAATTTCAAAATCCACTCTGAGAAATAAGAACCAAGTAGAGGAAAAATAAAAACTCTTCAAAACACACACTACCTTCCACTGCTCTTTTGAAGAAGACTTTGCAGCTCCCACAGGTCAAGACCCCATAGTGACATCCTGATGCTTCGTCAGAGCACACAAGGCAGAGTTTGGGAGGTGGTCCCGATGCTGCTGAGCTGGATGCAGGAGGAGAGCTGACATCCGGTCTCATGCCAGGGCTAAAGAAGAAAGAAAGCAGCGTTAGGATTTAGCTGTCACAGCTGTAAAAAAAAAACCCCACACATCAAAACACAGTTCTCTTAGCTTCTCCCTCCCCAGCGAGCATGTTCATACTGAACTGTGGCTTCACATACTAGCAAACATCACAATGTCTCACCTACTTAAACATATTCAAATAATTATTTTGTTCTTCAATACAAAATTATGAGGTCATTTCTTTTTAAGTATTCCTTAAATAGTTGTGCTTCACTTAGACATTACAATGTTTACTTGCTTAGGATTTGTTTATATTTATAATCATCTTTATTAAGGTGTAATTTACATACAATAATTCTCACCGTTTATAAGTATACATACAGTTGATGAGTCTTGTTAAATAGTTGTATAGCTAACACCACGATTGAGAGATAGTATATGTCTATCACTCCCCCAAAGATTCCTCCTACCCCTTTAATTGCTTAGGGTATCAAATTTTTTCTAATTTTATTATCTTGGACAGGCATCTCTATTCATTCAATCATGTCTCATTATAATTCTACTCATGTCCTCCACTTGAGTCAAAATTTTTTATAAAACTTCTTACAGTTTCTTAGGACTTAGAAACATTCCTTTCCATAACTTGCTTGTCTGGATTGCAGTGCACGACTGGAAAAAGCATGAAGCTTTCAACACTAAGGACCATTCTGCCTGCCCTCACCCTTCACCAAAGAGATGCCCTGGAGAAGAAGGTGGAAACGGGAATCTGCTTCTCATACTGGGCCTCAATTTTCATTTTGCAGACTTTTCACCACAATGAGCACAGGTTTAGTGTTTAAAGGCAGACATTCTTTTCCTATGAAAGAACTGTACAACGGATATATACTTTTTAACCTGTACTCACCATTCTTAACACTCTGCCAAATTTGCTTATAAAGATATATACATATATATATATTTATAAACCAACGAAACAGCGATCCTTTTGATGAAGAAAAAATTAACTATGAAATACTTCAGAATAGATCACACAATGCTTTCCAATGTTTCATCTTACTAAGGAATTTTCATCATACATGCTAATTTTAGAACCAAAGTTACTGTATTATATTGCACTGTATAACTCAAAAGAGTTTCTAAGCATGTAACTTTCTGTAACTAAAAAGTCTCTAAAAAGAGTTTCTGGAGACTTCCCATTCCTTCTCTAGTTATGTGTTTTTCAAAACTGTGAATGGTAGCAATCAGTTG
Source organism: Myotis lucifugus (assembly GCF_000147115.1). NCBI lineage: Eukaryota > Metazoa > Chordata > Mammalia > Chiroptera > Vespertilionidae > Myotis > Myotis lucifugus. The sequence continues at coordinate 2,852,903 of NW_005871076.1, read as the reverse complement.
ATTTTGGAACTACACATATTAAAGTGGGTTATTTATCAACTATATAAGAAAGTTCATAAGTATATCATTACTTCTTTCTAAAATTTTCTTAATTTGCTTATTCTTTTAGCTGTCCCATTGCCGTCCTTTATAACTATAGCCGATAATAGTACAGCAGGTCCTCAAACAATATTGTTCCATTCAACGTTGTTTTGTTATACATTATTTTGCTTAACGTCGCAGAAATTACGGATGACACTAAGTGAGGACTCAGTGTATTAAATCTCAATTACAAATATGCTCAAACTCACAAACTAAATAAATTGTTTTGCTTATCAACATAGTTAGAAATTATGTTTATGAAATAACTTCTTTGTTCTGTTTTAGGAATAAAAATTAAAAGATAATTATAGAACGACAATTGTTTTATAAACGTCACTTTAAGTAACTGGGTCTCTAAACCCAAAGCTCCCCCAAAATTCTGTCCTCACATAAAGCTCACTGCACCTTGCCAACCCTTGTTTGTCTAAGAGGCTTGGTCAACAGGACAGCGTTCCCGTCACCCCAATTCTGGGAATACGCCCCGGCGTTTCACATGTTCTCTGACTACTGTGAATAATTTCTGGATGCTTCCCTATCACAAGGCATTGATTCTCTGCTAGCGCTGGGAGTGGACTGAGTGCATATTGAAAGCCTACAATGAAAGAAAATAACCTGAAAGGACTCTGCTGTAGGTCTGGCAGGAGCCACCCTTGATTAATAGAAACTCGTGACTAATGCAGAGGAGCTGCTCTGAGCCGAGTTTCACAGAGAAGCTGGAAGGCCTGGGAGTGAGTGACCGGAGCAGTGTGTCAGGGAAGCAAAAACGTCCTTGGCTTCTGCTCTGGGATGCCCCTATTCCTGCCCAGCCAATCTGTCATCTGACATCTATTTTTAGGAACCAACCAGTTGTTTGTGTATTTAGTTTATGGAAAATAAGTGCAATATTTAAATATTTGAAATTTAGTTCTCATATGTAATATTTACATATATGTGTTTAAAATATTTTTAAGTATTTGTAGTACTTTATAGTTTTAAAACACTTCCATGAATAGAATCTCACCTCTCCTCTCAACAGCCTGGTGAAAAGGATGCCACAGCCTCTGACGAGGTCATGCCGAAGCAGGAGGTTGATGAGGGAGCCTTCTGTGATTACACGGACAGGTGTCAATCCCAGCTCTCCCACTTAAAAGGGCTGAGCCTGTTTCCTCATGAGCGAACTGGGAAGGACAGTGTGTGTGTGTGTGTGTTTGTGTGTGTGTGTGTGTGTGTGTGTGTGGTGAAAAGAGAATATGTAGAAAGTCAAGCATTCTTTTCTCTTTCAGCAACACTGGAGACTTTATAAAAAGCATTATATAAGTATTATATAACTGGAAAGTAGTTTTAAGTCTAAAATGTAGCACAGCATTCCCAAATTCTCACTTATAAATTAGAGCATCTGCAAGAGCGTTCAGGCCACTGCACTGTGAGCTACAGATGACAAAAGGGAAAGTTAAAACTAAACGAACAAATGGGTTGGTAGAACTGCAGCTAAAAATCTGGAACTTAAGTCAGGCTCTTGGCATCCCTTCAGGCGGTCATTCTGGGCAACATCAGATAGGAACTGAGTATGCAGAAAACTGCCAAGTATACCACAGACATCAGTGGAAAAGAATCAGTTTTTCTCACACAAATATGAGGACTATGATGGCCTATAAAGAACACCATTGGGAGAATGGATGACTTTAAAATGGTATTAAATTGCAAATGTGACCCTGTGATATTGCTAAAAGGGCTAGGGTACAACAAAATGGTTAGAACTCAAAGGAAAACCATATGGAATTGCCATTTTTAAATGATCCATGGCAGAAAGAGATAAAAAGCACCCCAGGATACGAGTGCATATTTCACTCTCTTTGCATGAAAAAGCTAGAATGTCCTGGTCTTTGCTCAATGTGTGTTTACAGTGATGCCAAACATTCTGAAGATGCTGAGGTTCTGTTAGTAACTGACTACGTCCAGGGTCCTTTCTTTTAAGTGAAGAATCATGTGAACAAAATGCTTTATTTCAGGTGAACACTTGAAGGCAGTTTCCCATTCAGAATGGACACTACATTATTCCTGAGGCTACTAAGGTTATGAGAGGAAAAAACATGTATAAAACTGTGTTTTTCTATTTAATTCTCTTGCAAGAAAAGCAACCGATGGAAGGAGGATCACTGATGGATAGTCATGAATGGATTATAAAAATTAATCATACACCTTGAGAAGCATGTAAAATGTTCAGGCAAATTACACCCTTTCATTAAGCACATACTTCCTGGCACCTGAATGCCAGGCCCTGTGAGGATACAGCGGTCATATCTTATAAGGAAGCCATGTCATACATGAAATGCAATCCCGAAATGGTAACAAAATCTTGAAACAGATCTAGGTAGGAGTAGCAGAATATGTTTTAACTGCCTCTTGTGTCATATACTGCTAGGAAGATAATCAGCTACATGTACAGACAAATCTGGTTTCAAATCCTAGCTCCTGTGCAACAGTGGCTGGCTGACAACTCCTGAGTCTGTTTCCTTATTACTACCATTTTAGGAATTTTTGTGTGGATGATATATCCACACTCATATAAAATATTGGACATACACTTGATGATCATCAAACAATCCTCTCTTCAACAGCCCCCTTCCCCATTAACTTCTTTTTTCTCTGTCCCCCAATCCCTCCTACCCTTCTGGAGCACCTTAGGTTAATGGTCCCTTTAAAAGTTTAAGTTCAGGTAATGGTAGATATATAGTTTTTATAATCTACCAAAATTCGACAATGTCGTTTTGTAAAGGTTAGTGTTTCGATCTGGAATCTGAAACCGTATCAGCGAACTTCTTGGAAATCTGTTACATTAAAATCCATTGGTCTGTATTGCACTTTGAAAGGATCTTTCACCCATGCCTGATTCTGTCCTGTCACGCATTAGTCATTTGGAAAACATTGGTTCCCTGAGTTATGCAGACCTTCCAAGTGTTGACACAGTTCATTACGCAGTATAAAGGAGTCACATTTGTTAAGCTCACAGTGGCAGTTGTGTCTTCCAAAGTTCTAAATTTTGTTTAGAAGTTCTAATTTTTATCAACTGGTAACAAATACTGTCAGTTGTCTTCCTTGAAGTGATAAGCTTACTTAAGTCATTTTTGAGAAAACGTGCCAAGTAACAGAGGCTGAAAATTGTAGCTGGTCCATGGTATACCATGAACAAGTGGCTTGTTCAGCTCACAACTTCATCTTACGCATGCTTTCCTCAGAGACAGCCTTCGGATGCTACACGCAGCACAGAGCGCTCTGCACCTGCCCATTTTGTCACACAGGAGGATATTTAAAAGACACCTTCTCAAGGGTAGAGAGTTAATGGAATTAGTATTTGCTTCCTCAAGGATATTCTTAGTAGGAACTGACTTTCTTTTAAAAACAAACAAACATGCCCTACTGGTTTGGCTCAGTGGATAGAGCGTCGGCCTGCGGACTGAAGGGTCCCGGGTTCGATTCCGGTCAAGGGCATGTACCTTGGTTGCAGGCACATCCCCAGTGGGAGGTGTGCAGGAGGCAGCTGGTCGATGTTTCTCTCTCATCGATGTTTCTAGCTCTCTATCCCTCTCTATAAAAAATCAATAAAAAATATTTTTAAAAGAAAAAAAAATAAAAACAAACAAACATGAATGCATGGCAGTGAATACAGTGACTACTGTACCCTAAGATGCCAGTAGTTTTATTAATCATTATTGTTGTACTATTCTTGCAAATATCAGAAAAGTGAAAACAGCAAATAAAAACTATGTATAATCATGAAAATCGTTGTGAAAAGACCTTGGGGTCTCCCTGGGATCCATGGGCCACATACTGAGAATTGCTATCATAGAGAATAGTGAGGACGCCAAGTCAGACAAGCTAGAATTCATTACCTAACGGCAATGTAGGAGCTTGGTGACCGTTTAATCTCTTTAAATCTCAATTGCCCTATTTCTAAGTGGGGACTGTAGGGTACCTGGCAGAATGATACATATTGCTCACTACGTTAGAGGCTTTCCCAGAGAGAAAGGAACAGAGATGCTAAACTATTACAAACCCTATTGGCAGGTTGGCTTTCCCTTCAATTTAAATAAATTTAATCAACAGCTTTTCAATGAAATGCAATGAATCCATTTGGGAAAACAAGCAAAACCATATTATCACCTCAGAGAACAAGTATACATTAACATGGGGGAAAATCTGGAAATAAAGCTGCTACAACTGGGTTAATTTTTTATCAACTACAAATGGAATTAGGTATGTTCTCATTGGTTTACCAGTTTTGTCCCAATACCATAAAGCAGTGATTCTCGACTGGGAGCAGTTTTGGTCTCCAGGGGATGTTTAGCATTGGCTGGAAATGTTATTGGTTGTCAAAACTGGGGAAATGCTACTGGCATCTGGTGAAGAGGCTAGGGTGATGCTAAACATCTCACACTGCGCAGGACACCCTACTCCCCCCACACTCCCCGGCAAAGAATTACCCAGCTGCAAATGTCAGTAGTGCTGAGGGGTTAAGAAACCCTTGTCATAAAGCTATAAGCAATAAGAAGAGGAAAAAATTTAACAAGGACCAGAAACATTTTAAAATCTTATGAACTATCTTTAAAAATGGAGCAACTGTCCTGAGGCAGCTCCAAATATTATTTGACTCAAGACAAATCCAAAAAAGAGATTCAAAACAGAGCTGAGGCCAGGGACAACCATAGTGATTAACTTGAGTCAGTAATTTAACTTTATTTTTCTCTTTAGTGCTAGCCCTAAATGGTGGTTATTACACATTAAAGTCAGCTGCATTTTTCTTATCTTTTCTCATTAGGAAAAAGGTAAATATTCAGCTATACACACCAGGCAATGATATTTCTGAATGCCCATTTATTCCTGAATTAGCTGAAGGACCACTGATTTGGTGGTACTAATTATGAATGTGGCATCTTCAAAGAAGGCAAGAACAGGATGGATACAATGGCACACTTACTGCCTTCTTCTAACATACATCTCACTATATGTGCAGATACCTACGGAATAGCACCGCAGCTGAACCAACATTAAGAAAGGGAAGGTAACATTATTTCCCTACTCCCTAAAAATGAAATCTGGTGAAACTACAAGTACATTGGTATGTGAGGGAAATCCAGTCATGAAAGGATGTAAAGTTAATCACAGGTGACATTCAAGCTTACAAACAGCTCCACGGCCACCGGTTTCAACCCTAGATATATATTTATTGAATTCTGGAATTCTGAACATTTACTGCAATTTGTAATATAACTGCCGTGAAATACTTGAATAAAGGCGACAAAAATCCAAAACACCATTCATTTCCACCTTAACTACAATAGTAACATTTCTAAATATCTTATTCTGAGAGGGACTTGAGTTCCCCTCACTATACTTAGTAACCCAAGCTTAAAAGCAGACATTTTGCCAATTCCAACCCCTTTCCCACATTCTATTTATTACTCCCTATATCACTACACCATGTACCTTTTTCTTCCTGCCCACTCCCACCGCCACCTAAATGCATGCCTTCTCTCACTCCTTGCCTTAACCACTGCAATGGTTTATTCTAAGCAGTCTCCTGGCTCCGGCTGCTTCTCCTTCCATTCCATCCACTTCACCTCACTGCTAAACTCTTTTTGCCCATCATGATTAAGTGCCTCTGGGCTCCTCCATTAGATATAGTACAAGCGCAACATGGTCCCAAGCAGGTTCCTCTTTCTCCAATCATATGCCATCCCACTCCTCTACAGCAACCATTTGGTTCCTTTATCACCTTAGGGAGGGATCGTGTATTCTACAAATATTTACGAAGTGACTGGAGTGTCCACCATGCCTTTCTGATCCATGACAACCTCTAGGTTCCCTTAAACACTGCCATGTATCACTTTATACCAGTGATCCCAGAAAACATTCCAATGTAGTGGTATGTTTTTATCAATAATTCCTTTCCGGTAGAGCCCAGCATCTTGTCCAGGGTCCAGTATGTTATTTTATTTAACCCATTTATTGTTATATCTTCATATGTTCTGTAAAAGAATTTGAGGCAGCTAACATGGTAGATATTTATGAGATTATACCCACAATATAGGTATCACCTCACTATGCAAGTTCTTTCGTTATATGCATTATCCCCTTTAATCTTCTCCACAAACCTATGAGGTGGGTACTATTTTCAATGTGTTACAGATGAGGAAACTGATATTTAGAGAAGTTTACTTGCCTAGGGTGACATAGTAACAAAAAAAGTCAGGATTCAAACCCAGGTCTTTCTGACACCAAAACTAGCATTCTTAACCAGTATTCCACCCCCCTCACTCTGATAAAGTGGCATAACTGAGAGGCGAAGGTGGATCTATGTCTTCAAACTGAAGCACAATGCCTTCGACTTTGCTGGCTGAGATTTGATGTCTCAGTGATGCACAGTGAAAGGGAGCAAATTTCCCATGCCTGCTTCCAATTATGTGCAAATCAAGATTTTTGTCCGAGTAAGGGTCAAGCTGGTAAACACAGTTGCCTTAAAATTGTGTAACAGTCTGTATTGTTTGGCTAAATTTTCAAATGATCCACAAACTAATATTTATCTCATTCTGCACAATTAGCACAATTCCTAAATCCTTACCAAGATGCTTGTAAAATCAAACAAATACAGAACGGCTTTTAAAATACTCATATTTATGTTAGTATAAAGTAAGAACAAAGCCCCCAGAACCAACCTCCACTTGATCTAAGGCCACACACCTATCCCTCCCTTCCCTCAGTCAAGAGTCCAGGCCTCGATTCTTAGATTCTTACATTAGTGGGAGAACTTCTTGTTTTGCTATCATGCCACTCTACCTGACGAGGTGTGTTCGTTGTTGTTCTTTGTTACCTACATTTCCCTCAGGTTTTGATGATGCTCTCACTTCACACCCTAGTTTCTAAATACCCACTGAAGCAATTTAAAGGAATAATTTTAAGTATTTAATAGATAGTGAAAACACTGGAAAACTTGTCCCTGGAAGAGGAAAGAAGAAATAAGAACGTAGTCTTTAGGATGATGTAAAAGTGACTCAGTGGCCACCTGCAATACAGGCAGTTAGATGAAAAATCTGAGACCAAAAAGGTTTTCAGTGGGTGAAATAAAACTCATCGCAATAATCGCATTGAAAACCAACTGACTGATTTTTAATTTTGTATGCTGAGCCCCATGGAGAGGTTTCTTAATATTTATCTCAAATTATCCTTACTACTAGTCCATTTTACAGATGAGAATACAGAAGTTAAGCCATGTGCTTACCCGAAGTCACACTGGCACACCCGATTTTGAATTTAGCACTGCCTGGTTCTAAAATCCATGTTCCTCACCCTCATGATTGCAGGCACCTGCACGGTAATGTCTGCTTAGCCTGATAGTTTTTAAAACACTGTGTGCGTCACCAAGTAGAGAGTCTTGAGGTAAAGTTAACCATCAAAAATAATTCCTTCTTCTGACTATCCTTCGTATCATAGTGGAGAAGAAATTATAATTAAATGATATGAAAGTATTCAGGTCACTTCCATTTTTTCTTTAGATACTTGTTATATTGACTTAAATCTTAAATTAACATTTGCATATTCTAAATTGTTAAGATAATTCCACGTTAGCCATTAAGTACTGAATTAACATGGAGACCACGTATCAAAAGTATGACTAGAACCAGGAGTGTTTTATATGTTCCCAACACCAATTTTGCTCTGAAGCAATATGTTTCACTAACATATAAGAACTCAGAATTTTTTGAGATGCATTTGATTTTTCTGAAATATACTGCTCCACCGAAGTATCCAGGTGTGGATATAAAATGATGTGAACAGTTATTTTTGCACTGCTTTGGAAAATGGGTAATTTAAGTAATATGAACTTAATGTTATACAGCCTTAACTAGAAAGGAACTATCTTTTGTCCACACTACCAATTTTATGGATGGAAGATTTATATCAATTGACTAGAAAAAATTATGGGTAAAAACTAACATGTCAACTGATGTTTAAAAGACCGATAAAGCCAAAAAATTGTAATTATTCAATGTAAGGGTGCTAAATATACGGTACCACAATTACGCATTCAACCTGGTTACATGGTAAAAGCTACATTTATTTAGCACTCCTTATGTGGTAGGCATCTGATATACAGTCTATAGCAGTGATGGCGAACCTTTTGAGCTCGGCGTGTCAGCATTTTGAAAAACCCTAACTTAACTCTGGTGCCGTGTCACATATAGAAATTTTTTGATATTTGCAACCATAGTAAAACAAAGACTTATATTTTTGATATTTATTTTATATATTTAAATGCCATTTAACAAAGAAAAATCAACCAAAAAAATGAGTTCGCGTGTCACCTCTGACATGCGTGTCATAGGTTCGCCATCACTGGTCTATAGTCTTCATCACTATCCTTAGAGATCTCACTATCCCACATTACAGGTGCAGAAATTAAGACACAAATGTTAGAGAACTGTCCCTAAAACACCATATGATACTGCTGAGAAGGCTAAGTTTAAATTTGAACTCAAGATTCCAAGTCTGGTGCTTTTTATGTTTTTGGCACATATAAATAATAAACTGGTTATCTAACTGTATGGTAGATTAAATAGAACAAATTATAGTTAGTGATACTAACTATAAGATATTACATCTCCTATTTTACAGATACTAAGGTCAACAGATGCCCAAAGGAACAGTTATCTAGAATTAATACTTTTTACCAATACCCATTTATTATCTCTTCACCCTGCATTCTCCAGATAAAAAAAAAGGCTGGTAACGTTTTTAAAAACTACACGTAAATTGTGCTAAAATTCAGTAATTGCCTTACTTTGGTAAGGTCCATTGGAATATTATATAATTAAATATCAGTCAAAACATATTGAAAACATAATGTATTGTGGCACTGTATATAATATGTACTCTCACTTACATGTATTTGTACACACACCCCTTTTCTCAATAAAATTTCATAAATAACAGTGAGAAGCAACATAAACTATCATGTAGTTTTACTTTTGCTAAATTTAGCACACAAAAAAGCGCTTTGGTTTGTTTTTCACAGCCCACATAAGTATTGATTACTGCAGTTCATTTTAGATATTCATTCTAAATTTTTCAACAGAAAAGTAACTTCTGTTTCTTCTAAAATAGTATCCACTAACATTTTAGAAACCATATGGGAATGGAAGAGAAACTCTGAAAGCAACTGATTTGTGATTTTTGTTTTAAAGTTTTGGGGGTATTCTTCAGTATGTAAAAATCTCAAGGGCACAGGCAGCACTTTTTTGAAAATAAATAGTAACTATTGTTGCAGTGGAAAATTTCCCATCGGGAAGCTTTGAAATTGATAAGCATTTATGATCAATAGTAATTCTATTTCTAAAATAATTTACAGATTTAAAAATAAAACCAATACTGTAATTCTCTCCAAGTTGTCTGAGAAGCTCTGTCAAAGTTTGTATCTTCGCAGAAGTATTATAAAAATTACTCCAACTAAACTAAATCCCTCCTTAAGGGAATAAGAATGTGAGTAGTCAGCCATTAGACAGCATTTGAAAGCTGAGTTCTTATGTAAGCAGCACGTTTCGTGTGCAGGAACCAGCTGGCCGAATACCAGTGCAGAGCCGACATTCCCAGCAAACCCTCGCTCCAAAGTCCAAGAGAAATGAAACTTCTGAAAATAAAGTCCTCAATTTAAAATATCAAGTTTTTTTTAGACTTGTTACTTTCAACGAAATTATCACTTCCCAAAATGTCACAATTCAACACAGTGAAGCAGAGCAACAACAACAAAACTATAGGATCTTGAGAGGGCCAGGGGAGAAAAGGGACCAATAAAACAACGACGTTGACAAAACTTTCATCAGTTGTTTAAAATAGAACACAAGAATCTACCATCTGACAAAATATCATCACAAACTTAATACTTTAAGGACAAATTATTAATCTGTAGCATAAATATCTGACAACTCTGGACAAAATGTTTCATTGTTGACAAATGATTCTCCCACATAAATACTGAAAGCTGATAAGTTTTAGAACTGTAAAACATCCCATCATGATACGGACTGTTAGGTGCATGAGTTCCGCTATTCTGGGCTTATTTTAAGTCTGTTTGGACACCCCAAGTGTTTATTTGGTTTTTTACTTATCCATCACTTTCTATAAAAATCACTGACAGGATCTTAACACCCCAGCTGTAAGAATTGAGAAGACCAAGCAAGAGGAAGAAGAGAATCTTTCACAATTACAATGGGGCAGTTAGCAAAGCTTTGACTACTTAGATAGCCTGAGGAGGAAATCTGTCCCCTCCCTAAAAAGGGTAGCAAAAGGATGTAAATAGTATCTGAGAACATTCCTGTTGGGAATTTTAATTTTTTCACAGTGCCCAAAAGAGTAAACTAATATAAAGGAATTTTTTCTGTGTGTGTGATTTCTGAAATGTAGCATAAACCCTAAACCTGAGCAGAATGAGAAACAGTGACCAATAGAGAACAGGAAGGGCTCAGATTTGACGCCCCTTCAGTGGATAGTGGAAATGGCTGGTTGACTATGTTGGTGGGGCTGAAGGTCGCGTTTGGTACACAAACATCAAGGACAGCAAAGTGTTAACATGCTAAGGCAGTTCTAAGTGTCGCCTGGCTCCATTTTTCACTCATGTGGGAAAGGAAAACTAAATAAACTCAATATAATCAAGATCCCCACACTGAGGAAAACTCATCGCTGTGTCCAGAAAGCCCAAACTATTTTTTTCGTAGTTCATCTCTTTATATCAAGTCCATAATCTACTCCAAGATTACTGCTTTTTATTCATTTGGAAATATACAACTAGGACAAATAAAAAGTTGGAAGATACTTTTTAAATTATAAAACTAATACTTAGTTAGAAAATTTGAAAAACACCAAAAGAAATGAAATTAGAAAATAAAGCTATCATACTTTTTTTTAGAGAATAATAAACATTTTACACATATCCTTAATCTTTAAAATTTTTTTGTATGTATTTAATTTGGGAATAACACCAGAGGTGACTGCCATGTATGTGGCTTTTTACATGTGAAGTTCTGTTCATTTGTTGTTCATCACAACATTTTGAGAAAAATTCCCGTGTCAACAAATAATCTTTTATTACAACAGTCTTTGATGTTTGCAAAGTATTCAGTTCTAATTTACTCATTCGCTCCTTACTGGTTATTCTGTTTTTGTTTTCTTACTATCATAAACACCACTGCAGAAACCTTTACAAACATCTTTGATTACATATTAAATTCCTAGAAGGACAGGGAAGCCGGTGGACAGATTCAGAGTCTTTTGCACACGTTGTTAAACTGCCTACCCTCCCTTTCTCGCTAGAAAGCAGGCTTGTTTGTGCATTCCCTCTTATTCACTCCTAACAGAAAACAAACCTGGTTAATAATCTGATGAAAATTGCTTATTTCTCTATTGGGGTGTTTGTCTTCTCAAATAGTAAGAATGTTTTACACACTAAGTATTTCGACACAATCTATTGAGGACATATCTAGAAAGCCCTAATTTTAAGTCATATTTTAAAATATTTCATTTTGGATGGTATACAGGCCTGTGATGTTCACAGCCTTTACTATATGCTCACGTGAGAATACTTCTTTTAGCCATATTATAGTTTGAAGTGTATGTGAGCTTGAAAATAAAATGACTGGCCAAATGTAGTTCTGGTTAAACATGATGTTGTTAGCACATGATTTTATTTCAGCTCCCTCTGGAACCCAGTAAAATGAAAAAGAATGGCATTTGTTTTTAAGACTAAAGACAAGAGAAGTGATATTTTGTCAATCATATCACAATGCTTGGGGGTGTGGGGAAGGGAGAGAAGAGATAACACCAGCAGCATTTGACACGGGACAGGGCATTCTGGAGTCTGTTAAGTCGCCAGTGGAGAAAGTAAGAAGCAACCTCCTTAGTATGACAGGACTTCCAAAAGGCTCAGAAATGGGGAATAAAGGCAGGGGTCAAAATCAGTTCAATGTCTGTTTAAGAATATTTATAGGGAGTGGGAGCTGCCCGGGAGAGGTCAGTGGGGGGAAAAGGAGACTCATGTAATACTTTAAACAATCAAGAATTTAAATTAAAAGAAAACTTAATTACAATGGCTTTTTTTATTTTTTTTAAAGTATTACATATGTATTACATATGTCTCCTTTTTCCCCCATTGACCTCCCCCCGGCCACCTCCCCCCCCTCCACCCCGCACATGCCTTCACCCCTCTAGTGTCTGTGTCCATTGGTTATGCTTATATGCATGCATACAAGTCCTTTGGCTGATCTCTTATCCCGCCCCCCCTCTTGCCTCCCAGTCCTCTCCTGCCTTCCCACTGAAATTTGACACTTCTCTGTCTCTGTATCTATTTTTGTTCATCAGTTTATGCTGTTTATTATATTCCATAAATGAGTGAGATCATGTGGTATTTATCTTTCTCTGACTGGCTTATTTCACTTAGCATAATGCTCTCCATCCATGCTATTGGGAATGGTAAGAGTTCTTTCGTTTTTACAGCAGCATAGTATTCCATTGAATAGATGTACCACTGTTTCTTAATCCACTCACCTGCTGATGAGCACTTAGGTTGTTTCCAAATCTTAGCTATGGTAAATTGCATAATTTAATATAGTGAATCAATGGGAAAAAAAGAATATTTATAGGTTTCTCTTTATAGAAATGACAGTTAAGGTTATGGGGGCCAACTTGCCTGTAGAAAACCAAAATGTTGCATAAAAAATATTTTGAATAATCTCCTTAAAAATACTAGTGAGCTGACAAAATGATTAAGGACTTAAGTTAAAAATTTAAAGGAAAGCACCCCAGTCACTTGTGCTATGGAAATTTGTACAAATTCAGACAAATTTGGTTTTTTTTAAAAAATAAAATGACAGAAAACCTACTAGAAAAACAGACAAAAAACAAAAAATGTACACATAGTTCACCAAGGAGGAACTCCAAATGGCCAATAAATGAAAAGTTATTCAGCCTCATTAGTAACCAGGGAAATGCAAATTCAATCCACCATGAAATACCATTATACACCCACCAGATTGGCAAAAATTAAACATTTCACAATAAGGATTTGAGTTTAAATGGCACATCGCTGTGGAAAACAGTTTGGTATTATCCAGTATAGTTGAAAACAAGAATATGTATGATTCAGTAACTCCACCACTGGATATAGTCTCAAAGAAATTAGTGTGTCTATACAATAAAATGTGTAAGAATGCTGACAGCAGCATTTTTTGTTGTTAATCCTCACAGAGGATATTTTTTTCCCATTGATTTTTAGAGAGAGTAGAAGGGAGAGGGAGAGACACACAGAGAGAAACATCAATGTGAGAGAGACACATGGATTGGATGCTTCCCACATGTGCCCAATGAGGGCCAGAATCAAGCGTGCAACCAAGGTACATGCCCTTGACTGGAATTGAACTCCAAACTCTTCAGTCCAAGGGGTGATGGTTTAACCACTGAGCAAAACTGGCTAGGGCTGACAGCAGCATTTTTTTGTAGTAAACCAAAACCAGAAACTACTCAAATGTTCACAAGAATGGAATGGATGTCTAAGTAGTGGTACAAGTCTACACAGCAATGAACTACAGTTTTATGTAATAACATGGATGAGATGTGCAATGTAGGGTAAAATGAAACCGAATACTCTACTTACTAAAGTTCACAAACATGCAAAGGAAGCTCTCTTGCTTATATAGTAAGAACAGCAAAAATAAATAAATAAATAAAATAAAAATTATCATAAGCATCAAGATAGTGGTTAATTTGGGGAGGGGAAGAAAAATGGGACTATAATCTTGGAAGGTCACACCAGAGGCCTCAAGTATTTATTAAAGTGTATAAGATGGAATTTTCATTCTTATGTATGCTTTCTTTCATAGTAAAAATTTTAAATTCTAAATAAAATAAGCAAGTAGGAAAAGAAACAGGTAACTTAATCCTTCTATTACCTCCCCTACATCTTTCCTTTTGTTGTCTGCATTCTGAAACTCCTAGACTGCTCCTCTAATTTTCTTATCTTCTCTCTTATTTTCTATCTTTTTTGTCTTATTGCTCTTATTTCTGAGTTATTTTTTATCTTTATCTCCCAGGCCGTCTACTGAGCTTTTCATTTACACTTTCATCTTTTTAACTTCTAAGAGTTGGGTTTTATTCTGAGTGCTTCCCTTACTCTTATTTGATGAATGCAGTATTTTTCTTACTGCTGAGCATATAAATGATAGGTTTTTGTAAGTTCCTTCTCTCTGTATATTGTTTTCATTCTGTTGTTTGCTTTGATCTCTGTTTTTTTGAAAGTAGAAGCTATCCTTCCTTTCCCTATCCAGAAGATTGGAGGCTTTCTCTGTAAAGAGCAAAACAGAAAAGGGCTCTGGACAGAAGGGTTCCAGGCCCAGCTGAGGGTGGCTTAATGATTAAGTGAGCTGTTACACACCCAATATCAATGGAGTTCATATAGTCTAAAGAACAAAGAAGGGGGGGGGGGAAACTGAAGAAAAATCAACAGTGCCCAGGGGCCTGAGAGGCAGTATCAAATGGCCTAAATGAAGTCCCAGATAAGAAGACAGTGAGAAGGGAGCAAAATATATTCAAAGAACTAAAGGGTATAAAGAAATTAGAACCAATGAATTTAGCATGGTCACAGAGCACAATTTACAAAAATCAACCCTCCTTCTATATATTGCAACAAACAATTTACAAATGAAAATTTAAAATTAATGTCATTTATAATTGCAACAAAACGTACACCCAGAAAACAGGAATAAGTTGGGGAACTGGTGTGCAAGAACTCTAAGGGAAAACTATAAAACATTATTTACATAAACTAAAGAAGATCTAACTAAATGGAGGGATATACAGTGTTAGCTATGTCTGCTCTCCCTAAATGGATCTATAAATTCAATGCAGCACCAATCATAATCCCAGTAGGGTGTGTGTGTGTGTGTGTGTGTGTGTGTGTGTGTGTGTAGAAATTGACAACTCAACTCCACAATTAACACGGAAATGCAAAGACTCAGAAGATCCTATATCTTGGTGTGGCCTTCTGGGAGAGGGCTAAATATCTCCATTCACTTGCCAAATATTTTTGAGTACCTGGAATTAAATATATACAATGAAGGCAACTCATCCATTCAAATCAAAACAATTCTTAAGTCTGTGGCATATACAAAACTCTTCTCTTAGATGTTTTATAAGCTGTTGTGGTTTCAAAATAGTAGTAACATACATTATTTGGTTTAGGCAAAAGCCTGAAATATATTAAATAAGTCACTGCTCCAAAGAATCAGCCATAAAGATAATGGAATGTTAGAGAAAAAAGAAACCAACTTAAAGGAAACTTTATTTTGCCAAAGGCTTGGTCGGATGTGTTAACTCAGAATTATAAGCGTTCTTTACTTTATGAGGTTCTCATTTCAGTACTTTTAAATTAAAAGTAAAGGTAAGTGCTCTGATGGCTTATAGCAAAAGGAGATGCTCTACTTAAGCAAAGTCACTAGAAAACAGTGAGTTTGAGCAGACGAGCTGAAAGCAGAAGCCTTTCACTCAGCAACCAGAACGCTAATGAAAATGACAAAAGTAGAAAGAACTACTACATCCACTGCTGGTCTTTTCAGGGGCACCTGCACACACTGCTCACAACTGCCCTAAAGTGCGTCCCTTCCCAACGCAAGAAGACAAGTCTTCTAATTGCTAACACTCTTTTAACAGAACATGTCATTATATCGTTTAGTATTACCATATTTTGTTTTACAACCAGAAAAAGTTGAAAGTGAAATGACATTAAATACTTAATATAAACCTGTTATTAAATGTTGTTAGAGAATTGTTACTTTCATTAATAAAGTAGACTCATTGGTAAGGAAAAAAACCTTTCCAAATTGTGACTGAATATATAATTATTCAATTTACAAGATAATACAGGTGAATGCCCCCCATTCTGCCTGTGAATTCAACCCAAATGTTACTGCTATGAGCTTGATGTGGGTAGTTTTGTGGCAGAAAAAACACTGAAGAAGAAGCGAGTGTCTTTCATCACATCAGGTCCTGGCTCACACCCATCTGATGCTTGTCCAGGATGATGTGATTGTTGAGTCATAAGCTGTTCCACTGACGCCATGTTCCCAATGACAAATCGGTCTCTCAGACCTTCAGCAGGAATCAGCACAGCCACAGTCAAAACAGAGCGAACAACAAGGTGCCATGCAGGTGTTGCAGGAAAAAAAAAGTCCTGAGACATATTGTTTCAAGAAAACAGAATTTCTTTCCTTTTGGTTACCTCATTTAATTTGTTAATTTCCCTAATTTAATGTACACTTAATTGTTGCTAACTTTTACTTTGTATGTGTCAGGCATTGTGTCAAAGGCTGTTCAGAAATTATCTTGGTTATTTTCATTTTGGCGATGCCTTTGAGAATGGATTCTATTAACACCCCCACTTTCAGGACAAGAAAACAGGTTCAGGGGTCAACTGTCCAGGGCCACTGAGGTGGTAGGGCTGAGACCTGGAATCTGGGTCTCGGACCTCCTGCTGAAGAGTTTCTTCACTGCATTCTATTGCTGCTGCCCATTTTGATGACATATCCGTCAATTTACTATGGATACACATTTGAATAATCAACTTTAGGATACACACAGTCTCTGTTTCCATGAAGCTTCCACAGCCCACTGTAAGGCATCTACAAGGAAATGGGCAATTATAATACACTGTGATTCCTGCTGCCATGGAGGATATGGAAGGGCCTTCGCTTAGAGAGGGTGGCGGAGCTTCCTCCTGGAGGACATGGCTAAGAGCTAGAAAGGTTAAGTCGGAGAGGGAGGGTGAGGAGAGAAGATAATGAACAGAGGCCTTTTGGTACACAGAGCACAGCTCATTTGGGAAACTGGGAAACTCAAAGTAAAGGCAACAGAACAGAACCAACAAAATACCAAGAACATTTGAAAATACTGCCCGCCTGCCCGCCAGTGTGGCTCAGAGACTGAGCATCGACCTATGAACCCAGGTCACAGTTTGATTCCCAGTCAGAGGGCATGCAGGAGACAGCTGATCAACGATCCTCTCTCATCACTGGTATTTCTTTCTATCTCTCTCCCTCTCCCTTCCTCTCTGAAATCAATAAAATATATATATATATTTTAAAAAAAAAGAAAAGAAAATACTGTCCAACCAAGGTTCCACAGTGATCTGGAAGCCATAGGCTAAATTTCATCAAGTGCAAGAATAAGACAGCATCTAAGGAAGGTGGTAAGATAGAAATCTTAACACCAAGTGTCTTACTGCATTTTCATATTTAGACTGACATAGCATCCTAGTGCAAAGCATTCCGCCCACCAGAAACGGGCAACAATAGAGATCCCAGATGTCCTACCACCAACTCACTGGGTGACCATCAACAATGCAGTCAGCTTCCCTGGACTTCAAACTCCATCTGAGACTCACAGATAAAGCCACTTATCTTATAGGATGCTAAAACTGATAATTTTCTCAGGATTCTTTCAGTTCTAAACCCATGATTCTCTAACTCAGATATACAAAGGCAAACAACCAGAGATGCACAACAATATCACTACTCTTTTTAAAAAAAATATATTTCTTTATTGATTTCAGAGAGGAAGGGAGAAGGAGAGAGAGAGAGAAACATCAATGATGAGAGAGAATCATTGATTGGCTGCCTCCTGCACAACCCCTACTGGGGAACGAGCCCGCAACCCAGGCATGTGCCCTTGGCTAGAATCGAACCTGGGACCCTTCAGACCGCAGGCTGATGCTCTATCCACTGAGCCAAGCTGGCTAGGGCTCACTACTCTTAATTAGAACCAGTATTAGTAGCTAATTCTGTATTTAAGGACCAAGCAATGTGCTAGCACTTGACATTCCTTACTTCACTCTATCTTCCCCACAACTTTTATTATCATCCTAAAACAGGGAAAATGCAAACTTAGAGAAGTTACCTGCCCAAGGTCACATAACTAGCATTAGTGGAGCCATGTTTCTCTTCTAGGCATTCTAGCCACTGAGTTCCTGACTCTTTTATACACTGTTAGCAGCATCAGTCCCAGTACTGTTACCCTGCACATTGATAATACTTAGCTTTTTTTAAAGTATTTTCACATTAGCAATTTATCTTATCTTCCTAATATTCTTGGAAGGTAGACAAAACAAGTATTGTTATCCCCATTTAGAGATGAGGTAATTGAAGCTCTTGCGAGGTCCTGCAGGGATTCGGTGATGCACTGGGGCTAGAATCCAAGTTTCGGGACCTCCCTTTCTGTGCTCCTCCAAATACAGCAAATTATACAGATTCAGAAAACCAACATGAGAAAGAGCTGAAGTGCAAATGTTTTCACTTAACTTTGTGTGGTTAATTAATTTAGAAAACGATGATTAATAACATATTTTATTTATAAATCAAATCTTTTAGGCTAGCAATTTCTCTAAATTATATTTATTATGTTCCTATAAAGTATAACAGGGAGCAACCTTTAAGTTACTATGCTGTGATATAGTACTTAGCATTTAAATATTATATTTTGCTATGTCTAGTTTAGGGAATCCAGACTTTAAAAGGACTAAGATAAATTAGACATGAAAGAGAAAAATAGATTCCCAACAGTCTTCTATACCCATTACTGTATAAAAGATTGCTTTCTCTAACATGAAGTCAGTTAATCTTTATTTATTAATTTTTATTTCAAGTGAATCAAACAAACAAGAACCACATCAAAATAATAGCAATGAAAACAATTAATACTGAGTACTTACTATGTGCTAGACATCAGTCTAAGTATTAAGTACTTCATAAATATTAGCTCAGTCTATCCTTACAAAAACTTACCTTATTCAATCCCCATTATAACCATATGCAGATCTATTATTATCCCCAAGCAGACACGGAAAATGCAAATTCAGAGAAATTACCTGCCCAAGGCCACATAACTAGCATTTAGTGAAGTCAGCTTTCTCATTTCTCATATGTGTTAATAGCCTCTTTTTATGGATGAAGAAAGGCTTGGTTATTTTCCCAAAGTAAGTCACCCAACTGGAAAACAGCTGCATCTGGATCCCAAATGAAGTAGACCACTCGATGCCCAACTCTTAACCACTATGCTACACATACAATAAAGGGTAGATTATTAAGGAGGCATACATTGCATGCTGTCAGAATCCTAAATCTAGGTTAAAAAGTAAGTTACTGCAAAGCTAGAGATAATCAGCAAGCAAATGAGCTGATAACCACATGGTTAAATGAGACAGCAGCTGTGGTTAGGGTCACTATTCCACTGATTCCTTTCCCCCCTTACAACAAGCTTAGAATTCCATGGCATCTGCCACTTCCCACCTTGGTCCTACAGACCTCAAACCTTCAATCCAGAGCGATCTCCAGAAGAAAAGATGAGACACAACAGAAGAGGCAAATAGGTCTCTATTCAGCCTCATTTTAGCTTTAATTCAGTTTATGATTTCCTACCTATCCTGGCATCAGTACTTTAAAATAAAATAATTTAACAAAAGGTCTAGGGAGGGCCTTGTATATATATATATGAAACTGGATTTTTGTGTTTTTGTAAGAAAGATATAAATCTAAGAAATCAAAATTTCCCAAGTTTAAAAATCTTTGGATTAAAGGAAAAGACAGCCACTGAAACAGTTTTCAGATCCCAGGAATGGCTCGAATAGAACATTCTTAAAAGATGTTAATAAGGGATAGCAGCAAAACTGAAATGACTAGAAACTTCAAAACTTAACTATACTTCAAAAAAACTAATTATGTAGCAAAAACAATTTAGGCAGAAAACAATTAGGAGAATCAGAAAATCAAGTAAGATTCTTCTATAGTCAGAGATTGCTTGACAGAAACAATAAATGCTACAAGGTTATTATTGAAGACTGATTTCTGATGTTTCCAAAGCTGCAATGAGAGGGTGACCGTATGTGTGCTCAGTGTTTTATGACTTACCAGACAGGCTTTAATAAGTAGAACTGTAAAGAAAGTCTTCTTTTTTAGAGAAGAAGCTTTTCTTAATGAGGAGTTTCCTCCCTCTCTTTTTCTGATGCTTCAATGTAATAGTATATAAAATGTATATTTGATACAGAAAATGCCAAATATCCACATATTCATAAACAAAAAAAACATTTTGTAATTATCTTTACTGCAATTTATTCTAATCATCTTTTACTAAAGTAGTAAGAAAACAGAGACTAAAGTTCAAAAATTTAATTTAATAAATTGCAATCATTACCCTTTATAAGAACTAAAACTGGAACTAGTACTGGCATTTCCCCCTTTACTTCTGTTAAAAAAACAAAACAAAACAAAAAACCCAGCCCAACAACAAGAAGAAAAAAAGCGCACCTGAAAATCTATACCTTAAGCCAGTGCCACTACCTCTAGGCCCCATCTGATGTTAATTATTTTTACAGGGTTATTACATTGTTAAAGAATTAAAGGCCTTCTTTTTCACTTGTAAATCCCACTTAAATTACACGAATTTCTAATATCTGTTATAGACATTAGATATGGCTTTTTTGTGAAATCTATTTTACTATACATAAAACTGGAGATTGCCAAGACCTTAATTAGGTAAGAACTTTTTCTACCTAAGAATTTCAGCCTAAAAAGCCCACCTCTTCCCCCTGATCAAGAACATGCAATCACATTCTCATTGTAGAAACTTAGGCCAAACTAAACACACAGGAATATCGTAATAGCGCTATCAACTCTATGCTACTAACGAAGTTTTCATGCAACCCCTCAGAAACCAATAGCTCTGTTTGGAGGATAAAGTCCGTGTTTCCTTGGTTAGGTAATACCATTCTCCAGGCTGTGCCACATCTGCCTCTCCAGGTTGAGCACTTCCTTCTGTAAGCACCCACTCAGTGTCAGCTTTCAACGTCTGTCCTCCCACCAGCTTCGCTGAATTCCTGTCTACTTGTCTTTTTGGTCTCAAAGGCCTTGACCCTCAAAACACAGGTAGCCTGACCAAGTTACCCTGCACACAGTTCTTCAGTATTTAACCCAAATCTCAGGGCCTCCGTGACTGCGTAAAACTTTTTCCAGCCCATAGCTCTGATGATGAATTATGTGTTGATTTTGCCTCACAGCATCAACTCACCTTTCTGGTAGCATACACTGGAGCTTCAATTATAAATGGGAAATGTGACTTCTAATAAAAGTACCGAAAAATGCCCACTGAGACTAAACTACAACATTCAATGAGTGACTCAAAATCAGGGCCATAACATTAGAAGGTTCTGTAACACTATTTTTAAAAGCTGATTTAATGATCAAATAAACTGTTACAGCTTAATTGATCCTTATCATTTGCAGATTACATATTTGCAAGTTCACCTACTTGCTAAAAGTTATTCGTAACTCCACAACCAATCCTGCGCTGCTTTCCTGGCCATTTGTGGACAGACACATAGTGGCCACAAATCTGAGCTGCTCGATGTGCACCTTCCCAGCGAAAGTCAATTACACTGCCTTCCTGTTTCAGCTCAGACTGGAAATGTGTCCTTTTCATGGGCTATTTAGTACCATATTTTTTTCCATTTTTGTGCTTTTTGTTGGTGATTTCCCTGTTTAAAACAGCTCCCAAGCGTAGTGCTAAAGTGCTTAGTATTCCTAAGCACAAGAAGACTGTGATGTCTATTAAGAGGAAGGATGTGTATCAGATAAGCCTTGACTAGGCACCATCTACTGTCCATGAGTTCAATGTTAACGAACCAACTGCATTTATTACATAAGGTGTCTTTAAACAGAAACACACGTAAAACAAGGCTCCATACTGATAGGTTGGCAAAAATAGTATGACCAGAGGCTTGTAGGAACCTAACCCCATTTCCCCAAGGAGCAATGGCTCAATATTTGCTAATTCAGTGTTCACTGAGACTATTTTAGAACATAACTAGAGTGAATAATGAGAATCGACTACATATCCATATGATGAATATTATGCCTCCATTAAACAGGATGATGTAAATCAAGGGTCAGCAAATTTTTTCTGCAAAGGGCAAGATGTGTCACATATTCTCTTTTGCTTACTTGTTTGTTTTTACTCTTTAAAAAGGTAAAAGCCATTCTTAATTCATGGCTTTCAAGGGCCAGGTTTGCCTTGTGGACTTTAGCTTGACCCCTCATGTAGATCTAGAAGCATTATCCATATCCATCCATTACCCATAGTCATCACACATACCCATCCATCTACCCATCAATATATTCATGCATCCCTCCACTGGTCATTCCTTCATTCAACAGATATATATATACTTTCTGTCAGAATAGTAATTGCCTTTTTCTTTTCAAAAAAGAATCTAAGGGCTCCATTTTAAAATTTTATATACATACAGAAAAATAATGAGTCTTACTATATTTGTAAATATTTTCCCACAAATGCTCCTCTGGATTATTGACAAATTACTTTCCCCTCCATGCATGCCATCTTAGTGAAATTTTATATAAATTCCTAATTATCGCTGAGTAACATGTGGTAAAACTGAAGGGGTGGGCAGAGAAAGGAGCCTCCTCTTACACACGTTTTCCTCTTCTTAGCCTTCCAATGCCCAGAGAAAGGATGGGGAGAGTCCAAGATGACCAGGCCATTTTCAGTGGTGGTGGTTAAAAAATGGTAGCACACTCTTCCTTAGCTGCTTTGTGATACCAAAATCAGACACCATTTTCCTTTCAACACCGTCAGAGGATGGCTGCTCCTTCTCTACTAGTAACTGCGCATTTCATCTGCGATTCAGGGCAGCCGCCTCCCCTTCACGCTGCCACTGCTATCACTCTCTCCCCCATGGCGCCGTCATCCCTTACCTGTTGGAGATGTTAGGTGGGGTAGGCTCCTCTTCCCACCCCCTCATCTTCGCTACCACTTATCCTCACTTCAGAGGACTGCACTCCTTCTTCAAGGTCTACTTTGGAACCTGGCTATCTTCCTCTCCAACCCATCACCCGCCACTATCCAGTGCTTGATGATTCCACACACACCTGAGCCTCAGTGTTTTGCATCAGTTATCGGGATCAAAACATAGAATTTCCTAAAACAAACTCAACATTTCTTCCATCTCCAAACCTGCTCCTTTTCTACATCTTTCATAGTCTTGCTTCCTTGCCTTCAAACCTCCTCCGTTTTCCTGCTTACATTTTCATTTACTTATACACCTAACACACATTTATTGAGCGCCTCTCATGTACCAGGCACTGGGGGATATTCCAGTGAAAAATGTAGACATGGTCTTCTTCTCTCACAGAACTTTTAGACCAGGGGGAGACAGAGACAAGTAAACAAAGAGCTGCAACACAACGCGATAGATGCTGATAGAGAAATGCCTGGTGCTGTGATGGTATTTGAGGAGGGATATCTAATTCAGATGTAGGGACCAGAGATGGGGCTTGCTTGAGGATGTGATGTTTTAGCTGGGGTTTGGCTACCCAGAAGGAGGTGGCTACACAAGTAGAAAGGATATGGGGGTTAGAGGTGGGGTGAAGAATAGGGAAGAGCATTGTATAAGAAATAGGGCAGGAAATAGGGAGTTAAAGCAGTTTGTAAAGGTTACGCCATAAAAGCTTACCAGATGACAAAAGCCCTTATAAGCCATAGGAAACCGTTACACTGTCCTGGGACAGTGAGGTCCCTAAGGTGCTATAAGCAGGGGACTGGACATTATCTCTATGTTTGAAAGCTCTAGCTGCATATAGACTGAAGAGGGAAAGAGAGCCAGTCAAGGTTATGATGCTACAGGGTTATGGCAGCCTACACTTAAGGCTACAGAAAAGATAGTAAGTAGGTGGGTTTGTGAAGTATTCCGTTAGTCAAATCTATGAGACTTGATGACTGAAATGCAGGGGGGAGGGGTAAGTAACTGGAGATTATGTCCAGACTTTTACAGTGGGGAATGGGATTGAAAGTACTGTGCATCTACTGAGACAGGGAACACTGGAGCAAGGGGAAGCAGGGCTTGCCATAAACTGGTGAATTATTTTGGACATGCTGAATTTGAGAGACCTCTGACCCACCAAAGAGAACATACTCAATAGGTAGTTGGAAATACAGTAGTTCCCCTGGGATATGTTCCAAGACCCCCCAGCAGATGCCTGAAACCGTGGATAGTAAGTACTAAACCCTATATATCAGGGGTCCTCAAACTACGGCCCGCGGGCCACATGCAAATACAAATATTGTATTTGTTCCCGTTTTGTTTTTTTACTTCAAAATAAGATATGTGCAGTGTGCATAGGAATTTGTTCATAGTTTTTTTTTAAACTATAGTCCGGCCCTCCAACGGTCTGAGGGACAGTGAACTGGTCCCCTGTTTAAAAAGTTTGAGGACCCCTGCTATATATATACTATGTTTTTTCCTATTCATACTTTTTCTCTTAAAGCCATTTTATGGCTTCTCTTGGGCATACCCAAACTGCCAACACCACTACTCATGAGCTGTGGGGCTACTATGAAATAAAATAAGGGTTACCGGAACACACGCACTGTGATACCATGACAGTCTAAGTCGATTTGATAACTGAGACGGCTATGGGCGGGGAGCGTAATAAAGCATGGCTATGATGGACAAAGGGATGATTCATGTCCCAAGTGGGATGGCACAAGATTTCATCATGTTACTCACAATGGCCTGCAAGTTGCAGCTTATGCATTTATTTCTGGAATTTTCCGTTTCATATTTTCAGACCGGGGTTGAGTATGGAAAGCGAAACTGCAGATAAGAGGGGACCTGCTATAAGGGCCAGATCTCAAGAGATTGTGTCTGAGCTGGAGATACAGAAAAGATGGGTGTCCAAAGCATATGGAGAGGTGGGAACTGAAGCAACAGAAGAGAGAAGATTACTCAAAGAGAGGGAGAAAGTGAGAAGAGGGCCTGGAGCAGATTCGGAGAAACTGTAAAAGGAATGGGAACTTGCAAAGAAGAGGCCAATGAGGTAGGAGGAGGATAACTAGAAACTATTACTACAAAAACCATAGGAACAAACCCTTAAAAACAGGATCCTGGTGTCTAGCACAGGGTGGTACACAGCAGGTCACTGAAGTATCCACTGAATTTAACAACAAGAAGTAATTGGTAGCTTTGGAAAGATGTCAGCGATCCCTAAGGTTAGTGGCTTCATCATACCTTTCAGAAGCCTCTCAACGTCTTATCTCTGCATGTCCTCTCCACTCCACCACTCACTACTGTTCATGCTTTCACTTGCCTGATCTTTGGGACTGGCTCATATCATGACTGCCAGAGTAATTTTTCTAAGATCCAGTTTCCAAATCAATCCTGGCTCAAACGCATAATGGTTCTCGACTGCTCTCAGAATAAAAATCTGAACTCCTTAGCAAGACATTCAGTGAGTTCCATTATGTGGTTCCAATACTTGTATTCAGCCATTTTGCCCATATTCCAAAACACCTCCACACACCTGACTGTAAAAAATGCTGGACCTTAAAAATTTGTAAAAACACACTTAAAAAGTCAAGATTTTCATTATGGGCATGTAGGTGAGAATAATTTCTTCTTCTTCTTCTTTTTTTTTTTTAAGGCATGGATCCAGGGCTCTCTTTATTTATCCCAGCACAATGAACAAACAACATCTGACAGAGCAGAACTGTCATATAACACAGACACTCCCTGTGGCGCTCTGGCATGAGACACATGACTTAAAGAGGGGGGAAATGTGTTTGTTACATTGCAATGCATTTTATACATACTAATTTGTTAAATTAGAAAACATTTCCACCCTATTATCAGCTCACTCATTCTACAACATTCCTCAGCTAAGTAAAATGACAAAAGAAAGAAGAGATAATGGCTTTCTTTTGAAAGGTTCCCTCCAACCAACCTTGCAGAAGGTGCCTGATGGTTTCCAATTGGAAGATGGTAGTTTGTACATACTGCACTTAACCAGCAAGAGTTATAGCTTTCCGTTTATACCTCATGCTTATTAGGAAACAATTATATGAGTCAAAAGCCATGTAAGACTTACAGACCAATTTTAACCCAAACAATCAGAGGCCTGTGACACATCTAAGGAAGTGTTAAAGATGACCTAACAAATTAAGCAGGTTTTGTTATGTACTTTTAGGCATAGCTGAATCCCTTACAACATTCTCATCCTCTCAAAACTCAGTTTTTCTTTACAGATTTTAAGATTCTGTACAATCACACACATAGACAAACATGTGGACAACACACGTACTTAATACAGTGCAGTGATAATAAAATATACTTTGCAAAGATGTTCCCCATTTACAACTTACTCTGCTTGCGATGGTACTACATTATAAGACATAGTGAGTAAAGTAAGTGATACATAAATATATGTGTTCATATATAAAGATACATAAATGATAATATAAATGAAATGATCCCAGGATCAATCATCAGAAGATTACTGTGCTCTTTATAAATCCTATATCCCAAATAATATTTATTAAAAATTTCCTTAGAATGGTACAGTGAAAATTTATCATTGTGACCTTAAAATTTTAATTAATAGCATGAATTATTCTAGACATCATGGTTTACAGAGGAATGCCATGAAGTCTGTTACCCTTCTTCTATAATAATTTAGCATGTTCTCAGTGAGAGCAAAACCATTTTCACTAATATTGCTAAAAATTCAACATCTTCTATAATACACATTTCTTATCTCTTTTACATGCTGCATTTTACAGCCACAAAGTATTATTAATATTTAAATACGACAGAGTACTCTAATGGACACAGCTATTATGTTACCAATGGTTCCCGGAAGAAATATCAGAAGCATTTGGAGGGCCTTCTCAAATTATAGATTACCCACCTCAAACCCCCAAATTCCGATTTGGGAAACCAGGTGTGCAGCCTAAGAATTTTCCAGTTGATTCTGATTTGGTGATTAACTACAGAATTCAGTTTTTACTCATCCTAGTCTTTTTGTAGCAATTAGAGGTGACAACATAGAATTTGTTAGGTATACATGAGGCACAAAATCAAAACAATTTCTATTTGGTGCCACTGTCATGTTTAATGGTTCAGTTTAATTCAAATCAAGAGGAGTGTCCTGACTGATTTTTTTTTTTTTTTGTAAACTGCCATGGATACTCTTTAGAGCTAACAGCCAATTTCTTAATATTACTTGCATCATCAATTACAGTATTCTAATTTTTAGCTTATTGCTATAATTTAAAATAAAGCACCATTGTATGAAATAGCAAATGCTAATCCCAGTTTTGACTTGCTTTTCTAGTTTTCAAGAATAAGGAGTTTCACTTTATTTGAGTTCTTAAACAGTGGTGACAACAGAGATGTTCAAACCTAAACTTTCGAGGTTTTATTCTGTTTGCAATGTAGACAGAACCACAGGACTTGAACTTGAGTTTCATGAATAAGCTTTGGCTAGGTCCAAGACGTTCTTTAATTGTAATCTTAAAGTTGTAAGTATATGTGTTTGATGGATTTTTTTCTTGGGGAGAAGTCAACTACTTTCATCAGAGAGCTTAAAAATACTGATTCAGGGAGCAGAATTGAAAGGTTCACTAAAATGCACTATAAATTCTTAAAAAATATTTTCGTATTTTAACATTGAAGGATGGACGGGCTATCTAAAATCAAATGTCCCGTTTCCAGCTTGCAGTTTTATCAGTTTTAAAATTCACTGAAAGGACAGGCAATTAAGAGATCTTGTAAAGAGAAACATATGCTAACTCAACAAATATCTTTTTCTGCCAAAGAAAACGTACTAATTTGTTTTAATAATCAAATTTTACATCATGCAGTTAAAACTCTACCCTGAAAGTCTTTCAGATATGGAAAAGATTTTAAAGTATTTAAATGTGAATGATATAAACTACTATATTACTGTATTCTTAAGTGATAGTTTTAAGTATATAATAAGGCTTTCTTGTTAAAAACATTCTTCTTAGGATTTAATGTTTCAAAGTAAATTTTAATTTGAACAAAATTTCCTTCATACTATTTACAAGTAAATAAAAATCTGCAAGAATCTTTTAGAAACCTTCCAACTAGTAATTTGATTCAATAAAACTGTTCTAATCTTCATTTAATAAAAAACCTAAGCACAAGCATTTTTTGAGTTCAATAATTCAATATATACAAGATAATTGAATCCTATACAATAAAAGTGTAGTATGCAAATTGTCCCCTCAACCGGGAGTTATCCAGGAGTTTGACCAGGGGGCAGGGCTGGCCAGGGGAAGGGAGAGAGGCCCCCCGGCAGCAGCAGCTGGCAGCGGCTAGGGACCCCACCAGTGCATGAATTTCATGCAATGGGCCTCTAGTATTCAATAATACCATTAGGTCTTGACTAGTTTTTCAATACAAAATTTCTCAGAATTCAGCAGCCTCCACTTTTTATGCATGGATGACACTCAGCTGCCTGAGGTGCTTAAATGATTCACCAGTTCCCAACAAATGCTTTGGGCATAATATATTTTTAGAGAAAAAGGGAAGGTCTTTTCCTATTTTCTAAGGTATTTTTACTTTTGTTTTATCTTAAAATAGTGTTGGACAGTAAGTCAAATACATTGAAAGTAGGTCAGAGAAACTCCAAAATATAATCCCAAATAAATCAGATAGGGTGAGGGCAAACCAATTTGAAAAAATTCATTTTAATGATGAAAATTTCCTTTTAAAAATTTGTCATTTTGTGAGAAGTATTCAGATCCAGTGAAATAGGACTAATAATTTCCGGGGGTTTCCTAGAAGATCTTGCAAGCCCTAAAAGATCTTATAAAGTACTTAAATTAGTATGATTGTGCCTTTTCCCCATGTTTAAAGAAGCGGAAATGAACAAGTTAAAAGGCATTTTCCTAACCCTGACTGCAAATCACAAGCTTGCTGCTGCCTGAAGCCAGCTGGCATGCTGCCCATTTACAGTAAGTTGTTTACTCCCTGTCTACCAATCACGCTACAGAGAAGGAATGCCTACAGTCATACTCAGACTGTCTTTTCAAGATAGAGCAACAGAGAAAGAGGGGTTTATGAGCTTGATTAAATTCTCAGAGGTATTATTTTTAATACCGCTGCAAAATATTCCAATCCAGTTCCCATAATCTCAGCATTTTGAACTCAAATAACCACCCCTCAGTAGACAATCAAAATAACAGCTTATTAGTGGAATGGGTAGGTCCTCTAATCATTTTAAGTACCTTTTTAATACAATTTTTAAAGGCCACAACATCTATCTAAAATGGATTTGAACTTAATTAGACTAAAACCTTTAAATAAAGCAATATTTAGCATAAAGACTGAGAGTAACAGGAGAATTAGAATGTCCAGAGAAGGAATAAAAAACAGGAAAAACGAACTCTGATTATCATGAGAAGTGGGTAAGAAAAACACAATGATTCAAGTAAGTGATTCCTGGTCTGGCCTCAAAAATTAGGTTTGCCGTGTGGCCCTTGGAGAAGCTCCTCCCACCCACACTGGCCAGTTCAGGGATAATTGGGTAATAAGAAACCTTTTCCTCTTGGACCAAAGTTGTCTACGATAGCTGTTCCCTAAGTGTCTTCCCAAGGTTACATGTCATCACTGGCATCAGGTACCACTGAAAAGTTCAGAATATATCTCCCCCTCAGTGTGTTCAATGAATGTGAGCATGAGTGACAGACATAAAAAGGGAATGTCTCTGTCTACCTCTCAACTTGATCAGAGAACCAACTCAACAAGCATTTGGGGAAAAACCCAGCTCAAAAGGCCATAGGAACCAAAAGAACTTTGTAAGCCACACATCTGTGGCCAAGAGATGACAACCACAGAAATGACAGATACCTTCAACACTCTCTGTGGAAAGATGAAGCTTATAACACCACAGAAATATCCAAATCAGGTTACCCTCAAACAGGCAGAAAGCGCTATTGTGTGGGACTTAGCTTCTCAGGCTTCTTCCTTATATGTGCTTCTTGAGCCAATTTTTCAGTGGGTCTAGAGACCTACATTTTTTCACTATTACAGACCCCTACATAATTCATTTCATGACAACCGTTTTTCTAGTATTTTAGCAATTTGAAATAATTCCCAAGGCCAAATGGCAGAGCAAATTATTTTATTAACAATATAGGATTTTTTAGACCTTCAGAGCTAGTCTGGGTTTGTTTTTCTGGTTTGTCCCCCTCCCCCGCCCTGGTGTTTTAAGTCCATTACGCCCAAAATTTTCTTGCAGTTTTAGTTCCTGCAACCTTTGGTCCTATAATAATATTTTTTCTACTATATCTTTTACTTTTTTGTGTTTCTCATAATTTCCATTTCTTCAAAAAAGATGTGCAAGTTCTATTAAGTAGCTCACTAAGTTATCCTGTACACTTTCTAAATGTTCTCTTATTTTGGGGGGAGGGGAGAGCGGTTAGTGTTAATGATCAGCATACCTAGGTCAATTTTCTTTTTTTAGGAGCCCAAACAAGAATATACCCAGAGAATACTGGGACTAGCTATAGATCAGAGTGCATATGTTATTTCTAAGATCTCACCAGGGTATGTGGTTTAAATTAGATTTCAATCAATAGGTAAATAAATAAATAAATAAATCAAATTATATCTTTGTTTTTAGTCGATATCTGGAAAGGTGCCAGACTCATGCCTGAGAAATTACATAGTTTATAAACAGGATTTCAAAATAATGCAGAGGCAGTGGTACTTCCTCACTTCTGTCATTTCTAAATCCAAAGGGCTAAAAATCATCAACTATTCATTAAATAGGTTTAAAGTTTTATTTTATATATGTACTGTATTCCAGTAGATTCGCTACAGGAAAGCAAGTTGGTTTGCCAACACAATGATCAATAGCTTGATGCTAAGATTATACAGAGTCTTGACAAAGAAAATGCAAATTTAATAGGTTGATAAATATATGATAGGAATAGTTCCATTTCCAGATAAATTTCTAACATTCACTTTCTCTTTAAATTTAACCAATGAGAAAAAACAGAAACAAAAACCACAATTTCTATACAAAATTGAGCATAGCATGAGAAAGCAAGAAATGGAAGAAAATCCAAAGATGCACATTGTACCTATTAAGTGAGAAATTATTCTCTAATAAAAACATTTAAAAATAATTCTGTAATCTTCAGCTTGTAGCTGAATTAAGGAAGGGCAGTTGAGGCTGAGACCATTCACTACAAATTGGGGAATGCCATGATCCCTTTTTAATCTCCTTCACCTCCCTCATTACTTTTTAGGAAGATTTTCAGGGTAGTACCTAAATAACATCTCTAATACTCACTAACAAAGAAATTACTGTAGTAATATATTACTTGTCCTCAGTGCAACAAACATGCCTTCATTATTTTATTCTAATTCACTTATCTCCTATTTTAAGGTCTGTTCCTCATATGTCTTCCCATCTTTCCCTACTCCTCCCCTTCCCTTATTCAGGGTGGGGAAGGTCTAGCCCGTGTGCTGCATAAGGCCCTCAAAATCATTTGGTCTGGCATGCCAGTGCATTAGGGGTGAGTTAATTAAATGCTTCACCATATATAGCAAGCTAATTTTTAAGTTGATAATTTTGTATGGCCCTCAAATGATATTATTAATATACAAATGGCCCATGGCAGAAAAAAGGTTCCCCACCCCTGCCTTATTTAGTTGTTAGGCTTCCAGATCTAAAACTAGATCTGAAATTCTGATTTAATAGTTGACGGGAAAGCCTGAGGTAAACAAGAAAAAAGCAGTATTTTCTTGAACAAATATATATTCAAGCAAAATGAACAGTTTTTTTCACTTGAAAATAGCCAGTTAAGATATCTCAATCTTTTAGGTCATGGCGAGCTACTGAACAGGAAACTTATTTCCAGTAAAGTATGTTAGGATTAGGTTAAATGGGGCTACAAGGAAATGAAGGTAGAAATTGCTTCTCTTCACACCCTTTTTTATCAGGAGCTCTTCTTATTCCCCACCCCAATAAACAAAACATTTGTATAACTGCAAGTTTTATTTTTTTATTCATCCTTTCTAATGTTTTGCTGCTCAAAGACATTATTATTTAACATTTATGATGTAGAGGACTCCCCCACCAAAGATGTTAGCTCAGCAGTGGAAAGGCCATGAGAAGACATGAGAAAGGAAGAAAGACCATGGACATCTGCATTAACAGCAAGTATTCCACACAAGTAAATGATTTCTTCCTGAAGAGGGGTAGCCGTAATGCCATTCTGATCATGAGTCATGAATATGATAGCATCCTTTGAACACTTCAGCCATTATGACCATTTAATATCTGGTGCCATTAAATATTCATGGAAGGAATTCTATTGTAAATGTTAGCAAAGAATTCTGAACACAAGAACCTCCTAACTGTTCTCTTTGACTGTAGTTTTAACCTGCCCTCATCCATTTTTCCTAACACAAGTTTCAAGGCACCAGCAGCAAAATTCTTTCTCTTAAAAAATTAAACTTCATGCAGAACCCCCAATACATAAAATAGGTAAAAGTGCTATTATACTGAGAAAGCACATTTTATCCATTTAAATTTTTAACATTAATCTGCACAGGAAGCAGTCATGGAGATCAGTGAGGCTGTTTTGACACAACCAGTAAAACTGAAATTGGAATGTCAGGCTTACCTTCCAACTTTGTGTTTAAACAGAGTTTGGAAACCACTGTCCTGAAACCTCACTTTGTCTCCACTATCAGCCCCAACACTCATTTCCAAACCTCAATCAAACCTTCTCCCTGTTAAAAATACTAGGAAAGCCCAAACTTTAACAAGGCCCACCAAAATCTGAACTCACGTCTCCCTCACCGGTTTCCTGCAGGAACTCTACCATTCCAGTCAGTATGTTTTCTCATTGTCCCTCAAAAAGCCAAGTTCACTCATTTATTCATTAAAAAAAATATTTTGAGTGCCTATAATGAGTCTCTAGATTTTTGCTTATTCTGCCCATTATCGCCTTAGAATCTTCCTCAGCAAAAGCTTTCTTCTCTTACTTCCCAAATTACCCAGTGACTTCTGCCACTCATGAATCCTGAAGTGATTGCCTTTATTAGGGAATGGGCCACATGGCATATAGTTAAGACTGCTAATAGAGAAATGCACACAATTGTTTCCTCAGCTTGGATTTTTAAAAAACAAGGCTTTTATTTCTAGTGAAGAAAATAAAACCCACATCTGAATCTTAAAAATGAAGATTTGAGTATTTTATAGAAAAAGCTTATATGAATGCATGCAGTTTGCCCTAAGTGGTATTTGTGGCTTCAGCTTACCCTGTTGAGTAGTTAAAAATGTAAAAGCCACAATTTGGCACACAGAAAAGTTTTATTATACTGAGGTTGCAAAAGAAAAGCCACATTTTTCACACATATGATTAAAGAATAATTATCCAGTGTTTTTTGTAACAAAATATTTGATCAAAATTTT
Source organism: Myotis lucifugus (assembly GCF_000147115.1). Classification (NCBI taxonomy): domain Eukaryota; kingdom Metazoa; phylum Chordata; class Mammalia; order Chiroptera; family Vespertilionidae; genus Myotis; species Myotis lucifugus. Next base: position 2,819,451 of record NW_005871076.1, on the reverse strand, counting down.
GAAATATACTCAATGTATGAGTTCTAATCTCTACCACTATTTGTAAACTTAGTAAAACTACTTCCAGTGCCTTGTATATTATATGATTCGGTTTTGAAAGATATGTAAGTTCTTTCTCTGCAACTTTTTGTACTATTAACCATTTTTTAAAAAAATTCATGAAAGATGCCTGCCCTGCTTCAGAAAGAACTTGAGTCAGCTTAAAATGATGTAAAATTCAAGATGGTTACTTAGAAGAGAATGAAGTTTTCAAGATTATCAACTGTGGGAGTAGCTTACTAGATCAGCCAGATTATTTAGAAATACAAAATATTCCGGATCCGCTCAGACTTTTATCTTTGCTGATTAATTTAGGCCTAGCCTAAAATTTTCTTCTGCCACATTAAAGCAGCAATGTCAACATGAAAATAAAGAAATACAGTGTTTAATCACGTAGATGCCAAAACTGGTACCAGGCATTGTCTTACCTATGAAATTTCATGAAACATTAATGACAGTGTTCCACCTATGGATGTTCTATGGTTTCAGTTATCTCATGAAGGGACTCCTGTAAAGCAACTGATAAGCAGGGAGCAGAGTGACTTCCAAGTTAGATACGTGGAAGCTCTACAGGTTGTCACCACTATAAACTGACAACTACTGCTGTAGGGGACGTAGAAAGTTTCTTTAATAGTCTATCTAGTGAAAAACAGAAACAAATTAAACACACAAAAGCTACATCATCATACTGAATGTAACTTTAAATAAAATATCCCACAGAAGAAGGAATGGGGATGAGGCACATCATGCTGTAGGACAATTCTGGATGAAGAATTTTCCTCCAGCAACTGCAGAGTCTACTGGATAGTCAGTAATCAAACATCTCCAATAAAGTCCAGATGGCTTAGCTGGTGAATTCTACCAAATGTTTAAAAGACGAATTAACAATACTCCTTTCCAAACTCTTCCAAAAAATAGGAGAGAAGGGAAACACTTCCTAACTCAGTCTGAGGCCAGTATTACTCTGATATCTAAGCCAGACAAACATATCACAATAAAACAACAGACCACTATCCCTTATGAAGAAAAATGTAAAAATACTCAACAAAAAATACTGGCAAACTAAATCTAGGAGCATTCGAAAACAATTATAAACCATGACCAAGTGAGAGTAATCCCAGGAACACAAGGCTGTTCAACATATGAAATCAATTAATGTAATAAACTATATCAAAAAAGTGAAAAGCAAAATGCACATGATCATCTGAACAGATGGAGGTAAAGCGTTTGACAAAAACTCAACAAACAAGGAAAAAAGGGAACTTTGTGCAATCTGATAGAGGGCATCTATGAAAACCCCAGAGCTGAAATACACTTAACACCGAAAAATCTCCCCCTAAGATCAGGACCAGTTCAAGCGGCCTCTCACACCACAGCTACTCAGCATTATACCGAATGTGCTAGCCAGGGAAATTAGGCAGGAAATAGAATAAAAAAGCATCCAAATTAGAAAGTAAGGAAACTATATTTACAGATGACAACATCTTATACATAAAAATCATAAAGAATTTACCAAAAAATCTACTAGAACTAATGAACAAGTTCAGCAGCTGCAGGATACAAAATCAACACATAAAAACCAGTTAAGTTACTACCCAGTAGCAATAAACAATCTGAAAATAAAATTAAGAAAACAAATTTGCAATTGCTTCATAAAGATTTAAATACTTATGACTAAATTTAACCAAAGAAGTACAAGAGTTGTATACAGAAAACTGCAAAACATTGTTAAAAGAAATGAAAGATCTACACAAATGGAAAGACATCCACTGTTCATGAATTGGAAGACTTAATAGTGTTAAGACAGCAATACTCCCTTATCAACGCAATCCCTATCAAAATTCCAAACTGCTGTCTTCCAGATATGGACACATTGATCCTAAAATTAATATGAATTTGCAAGAAAAACAGAATAGCCAAGATAATCTTGAAAAAAGAACAAAGTTGGAGGACTTATATTTTCCATTTTCAGAATTTAATACAAAGATACAGTCATGAAAGCAGGGTGGTACTAGCATCAGATAAGACATCCAGACCAATGGAATAGAACTGAGAGTCCAAAAATAAACCCATAGGTTTATAGTCAGTTTATTTCAACAAGGGTATCAAAATCATTCAATGGAGTGATTACAGTTGAACCTTGAATAACATAGGTTTGAACTACAAGGGTCCAATTAAGTGCAATTTTTTTCTTCAATAAATACATACAATCCGGTAAATTTATTTTATCTTCCTTATGGATTTTTCTTTTCTCTACCTTACTTTATTGTAAGAATACAATATAATCCATATAACATACAAAATATGTGTTAATTGACTATATTCTTGGTAAGGCTTCTGGTTAACAGTAAGCTATTAGAAATTAAGTTCTGGGGGAGTCATAAGTTATACACAAACTTATGACTGTACAAGGGTCAGCACCCCTAACCCCTATGTTATTCAAAGGTCAGCTGTGGTTTTTTCAACAAATGGTGTTGGGACAACTACATATCCACATACAAAAGAATAAAGTTTGACCCCTACCTCACACCACACACAAAAATTAACCAAAAAGGAATCAAAGACTTAAATATAAGAGCTAAAACTATAAAATTCTTAGACAAAACATAGGTGAAAATCCGTGACCCTGGATTAGGCAAAAGATATGACACCAAAAGCACCATCAGTGGAAGAAAACATAGACAAATTGCGAGTTCATTAAAATAAAAATATTTTATAAGTCAATTGACACTATCAAGAAAATGAAAAGAACCCTCAGAGTGGGAGAAAATATCTTCAAATCCTATATCTGATTGAGGGTCTAGTATCCAGAATATATGAAGAACTTTTACAAACAATAATGTGAAAAGACAACCCAAATAAAAAATGGGCAGAGGATTTGAATACATTTCTCCAAAGTTATAGAAATGGCCAAGAAGCACATACAATGTAGAGCAAAAGTAGGTTTACAGTTGTGAGTACATTAAAGCTGATTCTTGTATTATTTATTAATTATTGTATCATTTTTCCACATGAACAACTGTAAACCTACTTTTGGCCCATCCTGTATAAAGATGCTAAATATCACTAATCATTTGGGAAATGCAAACCAAAATCAAAATGAGATACACCCACTCAGATGGCTATTATAAAAAAGACAGACAATAACAACATAGGCAATGGTGTTGAGAAATTGGAATTCTCATATATCACTGATGGGCTGGAAAATGCTACAGCCACTGTAGAAAATAGCTTGGCAGTTCCTCAGAAGGATTACCACATGAACCAGTAATTCCCTCCTAGGTGTCTATGATATAGAAATTAAAAACCAGTCACCACAAAAACTTGTACTATGGTCCTTCTTATCTGGTTCTGCTTTCCATGGCTTTGGTTGCCTGTGCTCAACCACAGAACAAAAAATATTAAATGAAAAATCCCCAAAATAAACATTTCGTAAGTTTTAAATTGCACATCTTTCTGAGTAGTGTGATGAAATCTCCCATTGTCACGTTCCGCTCCACCCAGGACATGAATCATCCCTTTGTCCAGTGTATCCATGCTGTATATACTACTCGCCCATTAGTCACTTCATAGCATTCTCAACTATTATCAGATCAACTGTCGTGGTATCACAATGCATACATTCAAATAATCCTTATTTTGTTTTAAAATGGCCTGAAAGGACCACTGGCAATTCAGATACGCCAAAGAAGCCATAAAGTGCTTCCTTTAAGTGAAAAGGTGGGTACAATACAATAAGATATTTTGAGAGACACCACATTCACCTAACTTTTATTATAGCATATTTTATTATTAGCTATTGTTGTTAATCTCTTACTCTAATTTATAAATTACACTTTATCATAGGTATGTATATATAGGAAAAAACAATATGTACAGGGTTCATTTCAATCCAGGGTTTCAGGCAATACTGGGGGTATTGGAATGTATTCCCCATGGATAAGGGTGAACTACTGTACATGAGTGTTCATAACAGCATTATTCATAATTGCCAGAAAGTGGAAACAACCTAAATGTGCATCAGCTAATGAGCAGATAAACAAAATGTGATACATATTCATATAATGGAATATTACTTGGTCTTAAAAAGGAATGAAGTACCGTTAAATGAGATAACATTGAGGAACTTTGAAAACATGCTAATTCAAAGAAGCCAAACACGAAAGTACAAAATGTATACCATTTATATGAAATGGCAGCATGGGCAAATCAGAGACAAAAAGAAAGGTTAATGATTGTCAAGATGTTGCTAAACATTCTACAGTGAACAGAACATCTCCCAACAACAAATAATAACCCAGTTCAAAATGTCAGTAGTGCTCAGGGAGAAAAACCCTGTTCTAAATTTAATCTATTAAATGGGGGGGGGGGGGGAAATAACCAAAGTAGCATTTTGGGATGTTGTAGTCCAAACTTACTGGAGCTCTAATTCTTCATTCATTTTGACAATATCAAATCAGATAGCAAAGGGATGTTTAAATATCAGTCTCAATTTAGAATGCACATTAAAGTCACCAATTTTAAGACATCTTTAAGATCTTGCAATTCATATAAATATCCTTTTTCTGAAAGGAGTTCAACTATATTAGATATAATGATTTCAGGAAATCTGAATGCCATCACAGCGTTTTTACAACTTTTCTAAAGGATGTTTCTTTTGTGGACATTGCCTACCTAGATTTTGGCTTTGAGCTTGAGATCCAGGACTTCAAACTGGTGTGGTGATATAAGGTCATATGCCAGCCTGTGTAGAGGCTCTACACAATCGTGTGTGTAACCATATGAGAGCAGCGAGCACATTGGTACCTGTGCAATTTTCTAACCTTTTTCCTTGGAACTGGAACTTGACCACTCCCCAGTCTTTTGATTCTTCTTTGTAAAATGAGATAAAAGGTGTTCACAAAAGCTCACAAAGGGAGCATGAATGAAGGTGTTAAAAAACCATGAACTGGAAAACCTCCATTGTAATTTAAAAAATATACGCACTTCTGCCGAAACCGGTTTGGCTCAGTGGATAGAGCATCGGCCTGCGGACTGAAGGGTCCCAGGTTCGATTCCGGCCAAGGGCATGTACCTGGGTTGCGGGCGCGTCCCCAGTGGGGGATGTGCAGGAGGCAGCTGATCGATGTTTCTCTCTCATCGATGTTTCTAACTCTCTATCTCTCTCCCTTCCTCTCTGTGAAAAATCAATAAAATATATTTAAAAAAAAATATACGCACTTCTAAAAAACTGAGAAAGTAAACATTCACGTGTATAATTCTATGAAGCAGAAAGCACTTTAGTGGAAAAGGCATGAAATCAGAAGTCATATGACCTAGTTTCAAATCTGACCCTGCTGAAGTAACATCCAAGTCACTTAATCTCTCTGAATCTGTTTCCTCATTCAAAAAAAAAAAGGGGGGGGGGGATAATTTAAACTTGTTCTAAGTATTTTACCACGTTATGAGGATCAAACAAAAATACAATTTGTAAAAGATGTTATGATAAATAATCACTTGCCTAATAAAGATGCATTCAATGGAGGTCTTTTTTTAATGAACAAAGTTAAAAATTCATGCAAGAGGAAATTAAAATGGAAACTGGCTCTCTGGTTTAAGACATTACAACACTAATGCAGCTCAATGGATCTTCATAGTAACAGTCTCTCCAATCCCTCTTCCCCCAACCATCCCTTCCAAAGATGATTTCTGGTATCTATTTGAAAGTAAGATGCCCAAAGAGGTCTGGAACACACTGAGGATGTTATGAAGTTATGAAGCTTACTCTCTTTATGTCCTCTGCCCTGATAGCCAGGAACCAATGACAAGACGGTACCCCTTGCACAGTCTCCAGGCAGAGGGAGCCTATTGACTTTTTGTTTTTTAAAGGCCTGTAAAGTGTTAATTTTGTGGAGTAATACACATTATTATCCTTCTCAAAATTCACTAATTATAAATGCGTCATTATTATTTAGCCACCTTTACTTAAAATGAAGGGATAAATTCATTTTGAGGATAATATCTCTTCTGGAGCAGAATGACAACTTGAATTTCTTAAGCTGCATGTTTAGGAAAAGGAGTCTTAAGATATATAGCCAATACATTAAGGACACTGGTTACAGATCTATTGGAGCATGCTACTCCTTCCAGGCTTTCGCAATGACTGGCATTTAGCTGAGGTTTATTGGTCTGGTGTCAGGCTATTACTGGCTCTATCCCTACTCAGCTTCATGACAGATGCAAAAGCCCAAAGATTCCCACTTGGAAGTTTTCTCTCAACTCAAAGAATTTAAGAGCCCTGGCTGGGTAGCTCAGTTGGTTAAGAGTGATCAAAGCAGCCCTAACCGGTTTGGCTCAGTGGATAGAGCATTGGCCTGCAGACTCAAAGGTCCCAGGTTCGATTCCAGTCAAGGGCATGTACCTTGGTTGCGGGCACATCCCCAGTAGGGAGTGTGCAGGAGGCAGCTGATTGATGTTTCTCTCTCATCGATGTTTCTAACTCTCTATCCCTTTTCCTTCCTCTCTGTAAAAAATCAATAAAATATATTTTAAAAAAAAAGTGATCAAAGCAGGGTTGCAGGTTTGATCCTGGTCAGGGCACATACAAGAATCAACCAATGAATGCATAAATAAGTGGAACAGCAAATCAGTGTTTCTCTTCCTCCCTCCCTCCCTCCCTCCCTCCCTCCCTCCCTCCCTCTTCTTCCCCCTCCCCCTCTCACTGTCTCTAAAAATCAATAAATTAAAAGAATTCAATAAAATAGCAATTAAAAAAACTAATGTTTAAATAAAGTGAAATTAGGTCTCTATAAAAGCAAATTATCAGGAACCTATAAGTTGTTGAAACTTAGTATTTGTGAGTGAAGGCAATCTGACCGTAGAGATGTATCAATTCAGAATAAAGCTGTTAAAATTTGTCCTTTAAATGCCCATGGATTCTTTAGACCACAAATGAAAAGTAAGATGCAAGGCATGGAGGGCTATTAATAAAAGTAGAGAAATATAGAAAAATAAATATTTTCTATGAGTCTTACTCTGATAACTAAATGAGTTCTTATTTGACCAAAGATCAATACAGGGGGAAAAAAAAACACACTTTTGGATTCAGAAGTTCTCTTTAAAAATAAAATGGTGTTTTTTTTTCATTGTATGTACATCATCCATTACATTAGGTGGCTACCTGAGGCTATCAGACAAATTAATAAAACCTTAAATTCCAGAATGAAAAGTTAAGCTTTCATAACAGCAAACTCAATGCAAATTTTGAAAATCAATTTTAAAAAAATTCTCACATTCGTATTACATTCTGAAATGTTCCCTTGCTTTTGATTTCTATCTAAAGCAGATTCTTACTACAGTCTAGCATTTCGTTAGAAACCATTTTGATCTCTTCTTGTTTCATCAGTCTTTTCCCTTGTTCCGTGAGACTGTGAGCTCCTGGGCAGGAATGTGGCCTTTTTTTTTAGTCCTAAAGAGTCACAGGGGTGCTCAGAAGGCAGAGGACCAGTGCTTGCTGACACACATTACCCACAGCAGAAGCAGCAGCTGTGGTGCTGAGGAAGCAGAAAAGCATGAAGCAAAAGAACCATGGGCTTGGCAAGAACCCTGAGGACACACACCTCCGTCACTTCCCAGATGGGTGTCTTTGGCCCACTTGTTTCACCTCTCTTACCTTTAGCCTCCTTATCAATAAAGCAGTGGTAAATTATACTCTTCCTTCAGCATTATCATTAGATGAGATAACAAATGTGAATGTTCAGTAAACGGCAAGAGTTCTGTGTGACTATAAGTTACCATTATCTATGCCACTGTTGCTAAGGTAAAATACTAATCACATTGTTTTTTCCTTTCCTAGATCAGCGGTTGCCAACCTTTCGGACCTCACGGACCACCGGTTGGTGACCGCTGTCCTAGATAATTGTTCTGCCTACCCTCAGACTGCTAAACTGATCCTCTTCAACCTTTTTCCCACCTCTGTCCTCATTTAACACCAAAGAACAAATTTCAAAATTTCTTGCAGGGGTCCCTTCCCTGTGTTTTATCATAAGCTGGTGACCGCCTTGCTCAGAAAATATGTGTCTTTAAACCTAGTTGCAAGTTTCAGCATCTAAAAGTTGGGGAGGCTGAAACGGACCCACAGCAAGAGTGCCTTGTTCAGAAACAGCTTACTATCATTCTGTTCAATAAGCACAATTACAGCTCTGCCTTCGGAACCACACATGCATCATTTAACACACTAGTTTTATTCAATGAGGCAGAATACCAAAAAAGTGTTCCTTTTAGCCACTTTTGTAACTGATGTGTATTCCAAGGCCTAATCTCAATTTCTTCATTGAAACAAAACACAAAAACGGCCTTGATTTCTAATTATTTTTAAATCTCCTTAAATGGTACCATGAAAAACCATCATGGAAACATTTTACACCCACCATGCTGGCGCGGAAGTAAAAGACTAGCACTCCCACATGTTGGTGAGGATGTGGGACATAAAGAATACTTATCATACTACTTGGAAACAATTTGGCATTACCTAGAAGTTGTAGGTGTATACCTATGACCTAGTTATTCCACTTCTAGTTATAAATCCCTAAGAGAATGCTCTTAGAGCAGTGATGGCGAACCTTTTGAGCTTGGCGTGTCAGCATTTTGAAAAACCCTAACTTAACTCTGGTGCCGTGTCACATATAGAAATTTTTTGATATTTGCAACCATAGTAAAACAAAGATTTATATTTTTGATATTTATTTTATATATTTAAATGCCACTTAACAAAGAAAAATCAACCAAAAAAATGAGTTCAGGTGTCACCTCTGACACACGTGTCATAGGTTCGCCATCACTGTCTTAGAGTATGAATCAAGAGACATTTTTACAGCAGCATTGTTCAAAATAGCAAACGTCCATTAATGTTTATTATTTGTTAATGTTTTAACTAAGATGTGTACATTGTTTTCTTAGACATGATGCTATTGCACACTTAATAGACTACAGTATACCATCAATATAACTTTTACATGCACTAGGAAACAAAAAACTTCATGTGACTTGCTTGCTATCCTATATAATAAAAGGCTAATATGCAAATTGACCAAACGGCAGAACAACTGGTTGATATGATGCGCACTGACCACCAGGGGGCAGACACTCAATGCCAGGAGCTGTCCCCTGGTGCACTCCCACAGGAGGAGTGCCACTCAGCCAGAAGCTGGGCTCACAGCTGGCGAGTGCAGCAGCGGTGGCGGGAGCCTCTCCCGCCTCTGTGGCAGTTGGACATCCCCTGAGGGCTCCCAAACTGCAAGAGGGCAAAGGCCAGGCTGAGGGGACACCCCCCCACCAAGTGCATGAATTTTGTGCACCGGGCCTCTAGTATTGCAATATTTGCTCTACTCTGGTGGTCTGGAATTGGACCCATAGTATCTCCAAGGTATGCCTGTAATGTATTATTTAGACATGTATAAATTGGTAGTAGAATCTTAAAGCAAAAGAATGCAAAAACACAAAATTCAGTATTATAGTTACCATGGGTCAAGAGGGAGGAATATATGCCTGGGAAGGTGTGTATACAATGAGCTCCAAAGGTAATAGTCAAGATCTCTTCTATATGTTAGATGGTGAGAACAAAGAAGTGCTTACTTTATTATTCTGTAGATCATACAAAGTTGTATATATATATTTCAATATGTATGAAATAATGCATAAAAGTGTGGTTCCTATGGTAATACAGAAAAATATTTTTAAGATAGTTCATAAATTCAGTTTCTCTTTCTTGTCTTTTAGCTTCTAGTCTTATTTTGCCACTCTATTAATACATAAAATATGCTACTGCCTTTATTGCTCTTCCAGGATGTTGACAATTCAATATTTATATTAACTTTCCCATATTCTAAATCATTAATAATTTGCCTCAGCCTCATATTAGTGTGGAGAGTGTTTTACAGAGGGGTAAATGACACCAAAGGTTTAAAAACTTACAGTGAATCGAAAAGGAAGAAGACGGGAGCTGAAGTTAGGGCCTGAGACTTGATTCTCAGGTCATGTTTTATTGAGTATCTAGACCAGCCGTGGGCAAACTACGGCCCGCGGGCCGGATCCGGCCCATTTGAAATGAATAAAACTAAAAAAAAAAAGACCGTACCCTTTTATGTAATGATGTTTACTTTGAATTTATATTAGTTCACACAAACACTTCATCCATGCTTTTGTTCCGGCCCTCCGGTCCAGTTTAAGAACCCATTGTGGCCCTCGAGTCAAAAAGTTTGCCCACCCCTGATCTAGACTATGTTTCTTTCCACAAGATCCTTGGGCCTTCATATTCTACCTACTTTCCCATCTTATAACTTGGGATGAGAAAAACACAAATCTCAGTAACGGGATGTGGGAATGCAGGCAGATGCTGGATTCAACACATCACCTTGCCAGACTCCAGCTGACATTAGGTCAGCAGCTATATTTGAACAGGCTTCTCCAAAATCCTTCACAGGCCCTTACTCTTTCAATGAAGAAAGTCTAGTCATCCATCTATTCTTAAACTGAAGATCTCAGGAATTTTATGCAGAACAAATTACTCAAAGTTAGTCATACAGGTAATATGTAATTTTAAAAGAAAAACACAAGAAAGCTATTTGATGCTTCTCATGGTACTAAAACCTACAGAAATACTTGAAAGAGTAAGAGGGGAAAATATATGTATATACACACAGAGAAGTGTACATTATAATAGCAAAAGAAAAAAAATCTTCCAGGACTTATAAACAAAGCTTGTTATGAAGATCGTCGGCAGACCAAAAATGACACCAAGTAACCCTTCAGAACTAGATGAATTAATGAGTGAAGAAGCATGAGAAATACATAAAACTTGAGAGTGAAAATGGGACCCCCCCCCTAAATAAAGCAGCATAAAAAAGTTCAGCTAAATTCCCATCAATGGAGCTCTGGTTAAATACACTACAGTGTATCAATTTTGCTATTAAAATGAAGTCCATGATACATTTCTAAGAGACACAATTTATACACACACAGATATTTACAAAATACTCAAAATTTTAAAAATTTTAAAGAATTAAATATTATGCACTTTTATATAAAAGTACAGTTGACTCTTGAACATGGGTTTCAACTCATGGATCCACTTATATGCAGACTTTTTTTCAATAAATATGTACAGTACTATAAATGTATTCTCTTCCTTATGATTTTCTTAGTAACATTTTCTTCTCTCTGCTCACTTTATTGTAAGAATACAGTATATAATACATGTAACATACAAGATATGTGTTAATGGACTGTTTATGTTATCGTAAGAATACAGTATATACTACATATAACATACAAAATATGTGTTAGTGGACTGTTTATGTTATTGGTAAGGCTTCTGGAAAATAGTAGGTTACTCATAGTTAAGTTTCGGGGAGTCAAAAGTTACATGCGGATTTTCAACTGCACTGGAGTTTGGTGCCCCAACCCCCACATTGTTCAAGGGTCAACAGTAAATTGTCAACTTCCAGAAAAGTATTAAAAACATCAAAAGTAATCAAAAGAGTAGTATCTGTCATAATAACACACTGCCACTTAGGACTGTCAAGACTACTTCTCTGAGAACCGACCACATACTAGTAAACTTGCATTATTTGTTAAATTGATTCGTGAAAGAGGATCAAAAAAATTAAAGTGTAAAGTGCTTTTTTTAAAAACCAAGAGAAAATTTTTTATTTCAAAATAGTGTGTTAATGTCTTAATAGTCTTTGGATAAATACTTAAGAGAATGCAAAACACAGGACCAGATTTGGTATTTTTGCAACTTTTTGCTATTTCTCCTCTTTTAAAGTAGGCACAGTGCTCTACCATATTTTCATAAAACCTCAGTGTTAGTTAGCTTTTAAGGGAGGCTCCATGAAATTAGGTCTGTGCCAATTAAAATTTTTCTAAGGCAAACTAGGAGAAATTATTATCTGTGAGAAAGTTGAAAGGTGTAGAGAGAAAAAAAAAGTCAGAGTAAACTTGGAGGATTACAAAAAGCTGAAAAAGTTATATCTGACACACAATGGCAGTGGGAGAAATAAATTGAAAAATTAAAAAATTGAATCAGGGGCTCTGGCCGGGTAGCTTAGTTGGTTAGAGCATCGTCCCAAAACACCAAGGTTGCAGGTTCGATCCCATCAGGGCATAAAAAAAGAGTTAACCAATGAATGCATAAATAAGTGGAACAGTAGGTTGATGTCTGTCCCTGTCTGTCTCTCCCTCTTCCTCTCTCTCTAAAATCAATCAGTAAATAAAAAATTGGTCCTAGCCAATTTGGCTCAGCGGATAGAGAGTTGGCCTACAGACTAAAGAAAGGGTCCTGGGTTTGATTCCCATCAAGGGCAACATGCCCAGGTTGCGGGCTCGATCCCTAATAGGGGGTGTGCAGGAGGCAGCCAATCAATGATTCTCTCTCATCATTGATATTTCTATCTCTCCCTTTCCCTTCCTTTCAATTTATTTCTCCCACTGCCTTTGTGTGTCAAATATAATTGAAGGGCGTTAGAGCACAGCCTTTCTCCATCTCACAAATGCAGTAGGAACTAGATTGTTAGGAATGGGAAAGAACTTAGATAAGTCCTCATATGGGCATATAGGCCCCCGAAGAGCTAGGACTTAAGGGAGCCTCTTTACTTCTTGCACAGGATTCTTTCCGTCACAACTCCTGCCCTTGTCCATCCAGAGCTACCACTTTACTGCCCACGTTCCTCCTAGGCTCATGACCTCTCTCTCAGGAGAAAGTCAGGCAGATACAGTGGGCACGAAGAGCCAGAGCCCACCTGCCCAGCTGCTTCTGGCTTATGTTACCTGGGCACACGGTCTATTGCAGTGATGGCGAACCTTTTGAGCTCGGCGTGTCAGCATTTTGAAAAACCCTAACTTAACTCTGGTGCCGTGTCACATACAGATATTTTTTGATATTTGCAACCATAGTAAAACAAAGACTTATATTTTTGATATTTATTTTATATATTTAAATGCCATTTAACAAAGAAAAATCAACCAAAAAAATGAGTTCATGTGTCACCTCTGACACGCGTGTCATAGGTTCGCCATCACTGGTCTATTGGCTATGGTGGGCTTCTCCTCATGTTAGCAAGGTCCAAGTCCCATGACCATTTCCTTGGCAACAGAGTTTATTGGCATCCTTGCTGGCCTTCATAGAGCAGTGGTTCCAAACATGGGTTATTTTCTAGAGTTTTAAAAAATATTCAGATTCTTGGGCTCTGTCCCTAGAACTCTTAAATAGGGGTGAGCATAGGAAAGTAGCAATGTGTGGAAATCCATACTTTTCTTAAAAATATCCCAGCAAGAGCCTGGTACCACTAGTTCTTGAAGGATATCAGGGTTTAGCAAAGTTGCAGTGGGGGACTAGAGATGAAGAATGATAGGGGAGGGAGAAAAAGAAGGCAGGCCCTGCTCCATGAGAAAGGTGGGCAGCACTGGCTTCCTGTGTACATGAGTGAGGTAGGTGCTGTGACTAAGGTACACTTGAAAGACTCTCCTGCCTCAAATTAGCTTACTAACTTTACCAAAAAAAAAAAAAGAAAAATGCCTGAAATTCCACCATTAAATTTCATTCCTTCCTTAAAGTTGTGTCACTTGTTAAAATACAAATGCCCCTCAGCACTCAACTGTTTCTTTCTCTGATGCAGCTTCTTTTTCATAGGCCACTAAAACAAAGCACGTTCAGGGACCCTATTCCTGTCCCTGGAGGGAAGGACAGAGGTGCCTCCCAAAAAGGTCATGACTCAATATGGTGGGTTTTGAAACTTGCCTCAAGCCAGCCTTAGGGCGGTATCTATGGAGTTGTTGTGAGCCCAGCACAGACCTGACCCACAGGAAATGTCAATCTGCGGAGGGAAGAACCACTTGATGATGCACTGGCCTGTCCTTCCTCCCACACTGATCTCCTGGAATACTCTTCAGCACCTGCTCTAGTTCATTGTTTCTTAATTATTTCATGTATCTGCATCGTCTCCCCAGTCTGATACAAGAACCTTTGCAATCAGAAGGAACATGATTTCTCCTTGCTGTCCCTGAATATAAACTGCAGCACGGAACAGGTGGAAGGTCCTCAATAATACATTTACTGACCCACCCGATTAGCAGGTAATAGTGGGGAGCAACCCTCTTCACCTGCCATCTCTTTATGACCCTCCACTTCTGAACACTGAACTTTACTTGCCTGTCAAAAGTTTCTTCTTTCCAACTAACTGTCTTCTCAAACTAAAATTTTTTCCTCAGCACAGTCTATTTTTGTGGTTCTGCAAACATCAATTGGCATAAAATTAGCACTGAATAGTTTGGGAAAATATCCCTGAGTCCCAAATATGTTTGGGGAAGCTAAAGTTTCCCTTGGTTTCTGGTTGAAAATGGTCTTTGTAAAGAATGAAACTGAGAAATGTCGATTTGAAAAAAGCAAGGATTGAAATATATAAAGACTAATTTAGTTAAAAAAAAGACAAAGGGCTTCTAAGCCAAGCACTTTCATTGTCCACCCTAAAATATTTTATTATTAATCAAAAAACTATAGCCAAACTTTCTTTTCTTAGAATAACATGTAATTATTAAATATGAAAGGTGCAGACAGATCACCTGACTTGCTTGTATTTCCATGGCTAGCTAATGCCAGAGGTGGTTCAACCTCAGCTGTCAGTTCTTTGAGAAGTGACACTTCTTTGGTACGAGGTCTCCTAAGAGAGGCAATAAAAACTCATTAACATTTCTTTTTTTCTTTTTCTTTCTTTTTTTTATTGATTTTTTTTTTTAAAGAAGAAGGGAGAAAAGGAGAGAATTTGGATGATAGAGAAGCACTGATCACTGCCTCCTGCACGCCCCCTACTGGGGATTGAGCCTGAAACTCAGGCATGTGCCCTGACCAGGAATCACACAAGCTACCCCCCTCTGTGAATGGGACTTTGCTCAACCAACTGAGCCACATGGGCCAAGGCTAGTTAACATTTTTGATGAGCGGATTCTGAAATATCTGGCTGTTTGTGTGATTTAAGCTAATCCAATGTTACTGTGTGCAGTGTGTGCGCACGGTCTTTTCTATTTCCTACTAGTAGAATGCAGAGATTTAAGCATTGAGTTTCTACCCAACATGACAACTGTTTTCAACACTATGAAAAGACATTCGTTATTTTATTTCTAGGTGGCTCCTCTTAATTTTTTAAAAGCAATCAACATACAACTAACTGTTTATGTGAGATGATACTGTTTCTCGCCCCACCCCCCTCCCCCCCAATCTCAGATCTCATGCAATACCTGATTCCTAAGTGTAGCAACTCCCAAATCTAGTGTTAAGGTACCTATTCTATTTAAGAGGGGCCAGAATTCTTTTATTTTAAATCTAGATTTGGATTGTGTTGAATGTTACAACTCTCACCCCATGAATAACAGTGAATCCTACCCAAGGAGACCTATGGATTTTTATCTAACTATATTGATCTTTTCTTAGAGGAAAATACTCCAGTGTGCATTTGCTTCATTTTGAGGCCAAAATTAGTCAAAGATTTCCCTTTCCTAACACACGCTCCCTTCCTTCCTTTTTATTCCAAGGAAGTGACTGGGTCTTGCACCTTTACTGAAGTGTGGGAGACAGGAATAAAAATAATTTTTAATATTATTAAAATAAATTATTCAAGTACTTAGCAGGTACCTCACCATTTCTTTATAATAAATTACACATAAAAAGATCTGAAGTTCAAGTTAATCAGCCATTCTGAGTGCCTACCAGGAAAGTTATGTAACTTGTGCAGGAGTGCAGAAAAAAATGATAGAGCTAGAATTTGAACCTCAGTCTCTAAACTCCAAGCTTTTATCCTTTTGATTTTGATGACTCTTTCTTTCCAGCTTTGAGAAGTTTCATAAGCAATTAGAATTATCACCTACTGAAGACCAGAATTTCAAATGCTCCCAATTCCTATAACTACTGGCAGGCTGCTGAGACAGAGAGAGAGAGAGAGGGAGAGAACAAAAAAAAGCTCCTCACTATGATCATGCCCTTTGCAGTATAGATTTGCAGCTCCTCCTCCTCCTAAATCTACACTGGCCTGTAACTTGCTTTTGCCAAGAGAATGTGGTGGGAAAAAGAGTTGCCCCAAGCTCAGGCCTTAAGAAGCTTTGCCCAGTTCTTTCCGAGCCCTGCTCTCTGTGAACTAGCTCTGGAGAGCCTGCTGGATAACAAGACGGGACTGTCCGCTGTCATTAACACCGTCAACTGGCCAGCTGCCATAGGCACACTGAGTGAGCCCAGCCTGTCCAGATCAGAACTGCCCAGCTGACCTGTTGACTCATGAGGAATAAGAAATAATTGTTATTTTAAAGCTACTACATTTTGGGGTGGTTTGTTATAGAGCAAATACTCTCTGACACAAGTACCCAACAAATCCCAATTTGAGCAAGCAAAGAAAGTAAAACAAAAGGTTCCTTCTAAAAAATGGGCCCTGACATGGAAAACCTTGTTGGTATTAAAATAAGAGACATGTTCAACAGATCCTTAAATTACTTTACTTAAATTTGCAAAATAGTACTGAAACATGTGACTTGATCCATTCAAGAATGTGCAAGGTGCTTCAGAGTATATAGTAAGTTTAGATTTGAACATGAACAGTTATGCATTTGAAAATATAAGCCCAGAAAGTAAAGTCCTTTTAATTGTCGGTTTTAATTCATACTGAATCATAAAAAGTTATTTTTAAAGGTCCTCCTTTGAAGAGACAGAACCTTTGTATTATAATAGGACTTTGAGAGAATTAATATTCTCTTTAAGAAGCCAAAGATATATAAGAGATAATAGAAGCAATGAAATTATTTATAAAGCCCCACCAATTTGTGAAGACATGAGAGGATTGCTCTCCTTCAGATTTATTCTAATTTACCTTAATCACGTCCCTATGAGTTTCAAGTAGTGGAAGAGAGTCTGAGTAGAGGAACTTGGTGCGGGGAGAGGGGAGAGAGCCAGATGGGAAGCACTCAGCACCCATTCTAACAAAACATCCATCACATATGCAATTTTCAGTTCCTCTTCAAACATATGGCCAAAAAAAAAAAAAGGTGATAATGGTACTAAAGGTTAAAGTCTCCATTACATAACTATAATTGCAGGCCTACCTCGAAGAGATTGCTGGTCTGGTTCCCAACCACCACAATAAAGCAAGTTGTAATTTTTTTTTTCTGGTGGAGGGTCTTTCCTTCAATTTGTAAAGAATGCAACATCTGAGAAGCACAATAAAGGAAGCACAATAAAATGAGGTGTGCCTGCCCTTAGTTTGAAAGTTAAGAGCATAATGGAGCCAGTTAAGAACTATCAATTAATGAAAAGGGTTTATGAATAGGTTGAAATAGCTCAATGAACAGAGTTCTTAAGAAGGAACCTTTGGCATTAATAAACTGTCTTATCTCAGCCATCTCACTAAAAGTTACAGCTAATACTTCATGAGTGCTTTATAACTGCCAGACACTGTGCTATGTGGCTTACAGGCACTATTTCATTGTGCCCATTTTAAAGAACTGAGGATTGATAGGGTTCGAACTTGCTCAAGGTCATAAAACTGGTAAACTGATTCAAACCCACAGTATCTGACTGCAGAGTCCTAATTCTTACCCACAATACTATGCTAATTGTATTAGCCTTAGTTTCCTCACATGAAAAGTGAGGACTGGATATCAAGACTGAGTCCAGTTGGAATTCTGTGGTCCTATGACAATGACAGAAGCATATTCCTTAGTGGTTTGTGTTTTTGGTAGTGATAGGGATTGGCACCTTTCCCTAAAAAGGAACGTCCTTGGAGTATATGTTAACATTAACCACTCTATCTAGTCCTTTGCTTCTATGTACACATATGCATAGTAATGAAGCTAGTTGGGGAAACAAGTGTACTACCCATAAGCATGCACCGCCCTGATCAGTTCGCCACCTCCCAGCAAAGGTCTGGCTGCACTGGACTTTCTCTTCAGTGCTTGCCAGAGTAAATGTTGACTAATGGATAAATATTACACAGCCTCTTCTGGAAAGAGCCTGAAATTGGATACCACTGTTTTAATGTTCTCCACAAATCTTTTGAATGTAACATCCATAGACCATAAGCTCCACAAGTACAGAGACAACATCAGACTTGCTCACTGCTGTATCCTTGGCAACTTGAACCATTTACCTATAGTAACTGCTCAACACAAGTGCTGTTCTTATTCCGGTTACTGGATTTACCCCTAAAGGGGTAAAATATATGATTAGAGGCAAGGCCATGCTATTTGTTTCCTCTTCTCCATGGTCTTTTGTTCAAATAGCCAACCTAAACTGAATAGTATAAGTGCTAGATACTGTGATAAAAACATCCCTTGTCCTTTAAGAAGAATGAATCTAGTTGAAGAAATATATACACCAGAAATATATAAAGAAAACAGTATTAATACAACAAGTATCTACTAGGCACCTACTATGTGCTAACCACGAAGTTAGGTATAAAGAACTATGGCTAGCAGTTGCCATAGGATACCTTCCAATACAGGAAAGGGTGCTATGAGCTGAGCTACATAAAGGAAAGTGTACAAAGTAGTGGGCATTAAACTGATCTAGAAGGTTACACAATGTTAAAAGCAGAGAGAAGCCCGAGTTTCAGAAGTCCTCAGCTATATCACACACTGGTATGTTGTGATCAATTTTAGCATTTGTGGCAAGGAAGTTTTGACCTCATTATGTATTTTCAATGGAAAGAAAAATATAAACACTGCCAGGTTACACTGTGATTTGCTCTGATCCTTGCAAAAGTAACCTGGAAATATCTGTTCCAAATTTAAACGTACACACCGGCCAGTGTGGCTCACTGGTTGAGTGTCAACCTATGAATCAGGAGGTCACGGTGCGATTCCTGTTCAGGGTACATGCCCAAGTTGTGGGTTCAATCCCCCGTAGGGAGCACGCAGGAGGCAGCTGATCAACGATTCTCATAATTGATGTTTCTATCTCTCCCTCTCCCTTCCTCTCTGAAATCAATTAAAAAAATATTTAAAATACCCTTGACTCAGCAGCTTTAAGGAATCTATGATTAGAAACACAAGCTGCTATATGAAAGGATATACAGAAAACGTTGTTTATTAGAGCCTTGTTTGTAGTGGCAAAAATCATGAAACAACCTGAATGGAATATTGTACAACTATTAGAAAGAATGGGATCCACATCTGATTCTCTGAAAGGATGTTCAGGTGTACTGTTAGGTGAGAAAAAGCATGCTGCAGAGGAGCTGGCATATGGCATATAATGCTCCTATTCGTATTTAAAAGCAAAAAACCCAGGATGCCTTATATGGGGGTGGGGATAGGGAAGGCACAGGCAGGAAGGAAAGGGAGAAAAAGGAAAGGAGAGGTGATTTAAGTAAGTTTATGAACTTTTCTTGGTATAATTTTCCTAAAGGGAATGAATACACATTATTTTTGTAAATTTTGAAAAGGCATTTGCAAAAATAATAATGGATAAAAACAAGTACAAAAAGAGCCAATTCACAGACTATTCCTATTAATTTCGCTTATACTCAGATATGCTTCCTTGCATAAAAGATAGATGAGATGGAGTTGCATGAAACTGTGCATAACCCAAATCCTTCCAGGGTTCTGGGGTATTCATGTGGTTCTTTGCTATGTGCCATTTGGCATATGGGTGGTGATGGAAAGACGGAGAACCACTGTGCGGTGAGCAACGTAACGGCAGACATTTTTTGATTAGGGGAATAAAATGGAAAGCAGTGTTGTAGGATGACTGATGCAGAATGGATTGAGAAGGGAAAAGGGAAAAGTAAGAATACACTCGAGAGACTACTGAAGTAGTAAGAGTTTGAACTAGGGTATGGCCAGTTTGTTTCTGTCATGCTATCTTCTCCAAGAACAGAAACTTAACGCCCTCCTGTTCCCCAGCCCTTGTCTCTGACCCCCCACCCAGTCTTAGGGTCTTTGTGCTCTCAGCTGTGTGTTCCTTATTATCCATTTTAATATTTTAATCTAGATTTCAAAGACTGGTTAGGCTCCCAAACGTAGGGTTTCTTCTTTTAAAAAATTATAAGCTAATCACTAGTTATGTTGTTTTATTTAGGGGTTTTACTGATTTCTCTGGCTTTGGCTTTTTGAGAATGTTTACATATTTTTGAGGAATGGTTTCAACAATGATCTCTCATACTTATGATATTCTGTTCTCTGTCTCTACCCTGGTTGACTTGACAGCACAAACTCCTCTCTCCCCGCCCCACTTTAATATTGTTGTCTCCTAATTCTCCAGCTATTCATTCAGTATCTTTTGTGGCTGCGCCCCTTGGATGCCTTCCAGAGCCCTGTCCTTGGTCCTCCCCTCTTTTCTCCTGAACACTAAAGCAGTTCATTTTTACAGGACCTCATCTGATTTTCTTGCTTTTGCTAAAACTCACTTACCTTGCATTTTCTCTCTGCTGTACTGTCTTTCCCATGTTAGGTTGAACTTTCCCACCACTCTTAGATGAGAACTTACTTTACTACCTTAATTGTTGTTATATGTACTATAGATAGAATAAGTAAAAAAAATAGAGATAGAATAAGTCAAATCCAAAATATAAGTAAGCTGAAGAAAGATAATTTAGAAATTCAGGCAAAAATCAGATATCTCTCCTTTCTTGGAGTATTCAGAGATTACACACACACACTAATCCAAAAAATGATTTCTTGCCTGAATTTCTAGATAAATCTACATAAATGTATACATTAGAGAGCTGCTAGAATAATCTCAATTAGTAAACAAGTGAAAAATGTAAAGATGAAAACTTCTGCTACAAAAGGTTACTGTCCTGAGCAAGACAAATAAAACCAAACAAAGCCAAACCTCAAACTCTGTACTTCCAAGCTTTGGTTACCCTAATTTGTTCAATGGTGAGAGTTCCAGAGTTGTTCTAAGAATCTGCAAAACGCAATCCATTTCTAAGTCTAGAGCAAACTTAAAGACTGACAACAATTAAAAATACATTTTCTTTATATATATTTTCTCTCTGTATACATCAGTACTTGTCCATTGAAAAATTGACGTCCTATCTGGAAAAGATACCCTGGGCTATCATCCCTCTTATCAAACCTGCTGACATCTCCCTTCTCTTGGAAGACAGAGTGCAATCCATCCCTACATATCTTCTTGGTTTACATGTCAAGTTTGTTTATTAGTATATATTCAACATGTATATATTTAGGTCTTACTATGTGCTAGCTAGACACTCTTCTACTTGCTGGGAATAGGAGTAAGCAAGACAGACTATATCACGGATCCCATGAAACTTACATTCTAGCAGAGGAACAGACAAGACAGAAACAATTAGATACATAATGCTGAATGGAGGGAACAATGTGTGAAAGATGCCATTATTTCAGAGAGAGCAGTCAGAAGACCTCAGCTATGGAGCTGGCATTTTTAAGTGGAGACCTAAAGTAAAGTGAGAGAATGAGCCATGTGGATACCTGGGGGAGGAACATTACAGGCAAAAATTCCTCAGGGTTGGGCTCATGCATCAGGGACCCAGAAATATCTCCTAGATAATAAGAAGATATTCTTAAGTGACTAGAAGAAAAAAAAGTCTTACACCAACGGTGCATAACCTGAGGTTATGCATTAAGGGTGAAAATACTGCTTTCTCCTTGTCTTGCCTCACAAATGTATAGGATGACAGACAGTTCGTACATATTAGTTTCCTTCACAGGAGACCGAGGTTTCCTGCTGGCTCAATCACAACTACGCAGTCCTCATCTGATCAGCTCATACTTCCCATCTTTTTCTTCTTCTGTCTCAGACTCCTTGTTACCTCTTTTTTCATTCCAAATTGCTGAGTCAATTCCTCTGTTTTCCATTCATTCCCACACTTTCCTCTATGAAGTTTCAATTATGCCTTTCTTAGGACAAGTTTAACATCCTTCAAGTGCACATTTTAAAAAGCAAATTGGGCGGGAGGTGGAACAGGTATGAAGATCACCAGAATAGCAATTTTCAACCTTTTTCATCTCAGGAACACATAAACTAAGTACTAAAACTTGGTGACACACTAAAAATATTTTTTGACAATCAGACAAGAAATATAGGTATAATTTTAGTCTATTCGCACCAGATGGTTATTGTTGACAATATTGGCTAAAAACAACAACAGCCAACACAATCTAAGGCAGTGGTTCTCAACCTTGGCTGCACATTAGAATCACCTGGGAATCTTTTTAAAATCCTGATTTCTGGGCCTCATGGAAATCAAGATTTTAAAAAGATTCCCAGGTGATTCTAATGTGCAGCCAAGGTTGAGAACCACTGATCTAAGGGAAAAGAGGTCAGTGCCCCTGTCTAAGTAGTCAGGTATTGCATGTTTTTAAAATTCTCTCAGCACACTAGAGTGCCTCTTACGGCACGCTGGTTGAAAAATCGCTGCACTAGAAGATCACCGAAGAGCACTCTGTGATGTTGGGAACTTGTTTTGTTTTTGTTGTTGGTGGTGGTGTTGTTTTATCTTCTTTATCTCTGTATTCCAATGTCTAGTTTAGCTCCATAATGTTTGCTGCTGCTAATGCAGCTGGAAGGAATTTTGCAATTAAGAGGTTAACTTCACACTCCACCCATCTCAACAATTCCTTTCTAAGAACATGCATTTGTATATCTCTCACCTGTTACCAACAAGGTGACAGGCTGCTTATATACTTCCCAGTATTCATACAGAACCACAAGCATAGAAAATTCTAATTTAACCAGACACTGGAATTAGAATTTAGAGCTTTCATTTTCCTTTTCCAGGAGTCTCTTCTAACTTTTCCCTCTGCCTTCATTTATATACTGTTTTCCCTTTTAAATATGTCTGTGGTACCCCCAAAGCACTGTGCAATCCGATTAAATGACATTATTGGTTAAAAGGGTCACTCATCTCTAATATACCGAATTAGAGATTATTTCACTTATTTTCCTTGCCTTTCCTTTAAAATCATTTCTTTTCCTTTGATTGTATGTAAAATTTAGTACCCACAAACTACACCAACACGAGCTCATTGTGTGTTTAGTTATAAGAAACATTTTCTACCTAAATGAAAACTCCATCAACTTCCATGCTAACAGAATTAGGAGATTTAAAGAGTAAAAATATAAAACCAAAATTAGCAATAAAGCAATTCTGCCATGTTATAATGGCTCTTTAGCCCCTCTCCTTAGCCACTGAAAACTTGTCAGTCATTTTTGGGGGAGAAACGATATTTGAGAAAAAAGGTTGTTTTCAGTACAAACACAGGAAACAAAGTTCTTAAGCCACAAAGAATTTCTGCACTGACAGCATGGGTTACAAAAGGTATATCCTATTTTTAGTGCCAGTGCGTGTATCTTTATGATTTCAAAGGTTGGGTGGGATCAATTCCAATTCTAGCATTTTATGAATAAACATGACTAAATTTAAAAAAAACACAGTAATAACCATAATTCAGTTTTTATTTTTTATGCTTTTAAAAAAGTTTATATTAATTTGAGAGAGCAGGAGAGAGAGAGAAACATTGATTGTCTGCCTCTTGCATGCCCCCTATTGGGGATCCAGCCCGCAACCCGGGCATGTGCCCTGACTAGCATGGAACCTGCTACTTCTCCATGCATGGGGCAATGCTCAACCAACTGAGCCACACAGGCTAGGGCCACTTAGTTTTTAAAAGTACTTTCACTAAACTAAGGTAGCAGAAAATTTCTTTTCAGGTTATGAGGAATAAAATAGGAAATATGTGAATTTTACATAATACTTAAACTATTTTATGGGTGTAAATAATTTTAGTAGACTTGGTCATAATGATTGTCAGAGAGTTAGTTCCCTGATACATGGAGAACAGGAATGGAAAATTAAACTATTTTGGAGATTGTTACAGAAATTTACATTTATTTATATCATGACAGGCTAAGGCAAAGACAGGCCCATCTTACTTACTAGATAAAAACTAAGTCATAAAAAAAAAAACAGGAGTAGAGGTGAGTAATCTCTATTTTTTGTGAACTATGTCAGGAAAAGGGAATATACTGTGTAAGTTAACATATAGGTCTTTGATAGCTTAAAAGAAACAAACCAGAGCTTAACCACTTTTAAGCATCGTCCACTTCAGATTAGTCACCTTGGGAAGCTAGGCGCTTATTTCAGGGGTATTCAACAGTTTTATAGGTTTTATAGGGTCTATAGGTTTTATAGGGTCTATAGGTTTTATAGGTTTCTATAGGTTCTATAGAAAGACCTACATGGGTCTTTTTTCTTTTTTTAATAACCTCAATGAAATCAAATGTTATAATTTTGGAGAGAATTAAAATTCTACATTTCTGGAAGAACTCAAATCATTTGGAATCACATAAATAAGGTAAATGATCAAGCTAAGTAATATATTCGGTACATTTTCTTTTTTTAAATATATATTTTATTGATTTCAGAGAGGAAGGGAAAGATAGAAACATCAATGATGAGAGAGACTCATTGATTGGCTGCCTCTGGCACGCCCCACACCGGGGATCAAGCCTGCAACCCAGGCATGTGCCCTGACCGTGAATCGAACCATGACCTCCTGGTCCATAGGTCAACACTCAACCACTGAGCCACGCCGGCCAGGCTATATACATTTTCTAATTAAGCAAGATTATTTAGGTGCTACTACAGTGAGTCCAGTTTTCTTTTGTGGCTTACAAGGTAGTTCTGAAGGCAATTTCAGAAAAGGAATAATACATATAGTCTCCTATGGTGGAGGCTTAGAAATACAACTTTTATTTTGTGTTTTCTGTTTTAATCAAAATTAATCTATTTTATAGTCACACCTTGTCCTTAATAAACTCAACTAGATTCCTGTTGACAAATTTCATGTAGAGTTCTAATTAAAATTTGTAAAGATTCTCTTTAAGAAAGCTGCCTACAAACGTAAAGTTACAGTTTATATTGGTATGTTTACCAACTTAAAATACCATTTCTGTACTTGGCTCTTTGTCATATAAAAAAGAGATTTATAACTTTGGTTTAATGCATTAAATTTGTCTTACTCAAGTTTTTTTCAACCACTTGACTAGTAAAGAAAATATTAGTAAATGTAGTTTACAAGTAAGTTTCATAATTCTCAAAAATTTATGCACTTAGGATAAATTTTGGTATTCATCATAATCAGAAGCTCTGTTTCACACAGCTTTGCTAAATATAATAAATATAAAAAGAATTTAAAGCTGTTAACTTCACTCCCATTTTCAAGAAATGAATAAGAATCTTTACAGATTTGTTTTTAAAAGACTATTTTAAAGAAGCTGAAACTTGACAGAAAGCAATAAATGACTACACAAATATATGCAGGAGAGCAGAGACTTGATCCCATTTCTCCTTTAAATATTTAAAGATTCAATGATGATAAAAATTTTAAAGATCTAAAAGGAATTTCTATCACAATATTAAATTATTTTGTTACAGAACAGTATTAACTTGCCCTGACTTTTCTTTTTTTCTCTTTAAATGTCTCACTTGTAAAAATAAGGTAAATAACAGCTGACTCTGTAATACATAGGTATTGACAGAATCAATAACTTATATAGGAAGTAGAATTAAAAACCTCTATAGGGCTTGTTAAGACGTTTAAATGAGATGAATGCATACAAAGTCCTCTGCTGCCACATAATTATTATGTTCAATATTATTAGAAAAAGAGGGTTAAAAATACACTAAAAAGAATGTGAATACTATATATTTTTAAAAATAAACTAGTTGTTTCATAAACACCTACCTAATCTGTATCATGTGTTTCAGGTCTCTAGAACTAGAGACCAGATGTTAAAAGAAGCCCTCTGGGGAGCTTAGATACTGAGAATTAGGATATTCAACCCAGCAACACCACTAACTAATTCTGTGATCTTTCTCTAGACACTCTCCATGGATGAAAACATAAGAATGTGGGGAGTAGATGAACTTGTAAGTCTCTTTAACCTCTCATTAAAATCACTGTTATCTAACACATAAATCCAGTTCTGAGAATCCAAGGGACCCTCACCTCTCTGGCACTGCTAACAGTGTTTACATATGTCTGTGTACCACAAACTACATTATTTTAAATTCTTATCTCATAAAAATACCAAATCTGGGTTCATTTTTTCCTCTTGTACCTTATAATACACCCAAAAAATGCTCAAGAACCAACTTTGTGTACCATTCCCTACCACAATTGCCTCCTTCACTAAAGTGATGTTAAGAGGATTGTAGAATTTTAAACAGAAACACATACACACACATTTTGAAAATAATTACTATATAATTGTAAAAGTATTTTGACTCCAAACCACCTAATTACTCAAGGTCATAGACTGGCTCAGCTCAGCCTTTGAACTCAAGTCTGATTTTTAGTCTAGTAATTTTCTACTATTTCTATTATTTAATAACTAATCAAATGTTTGGAAGGGATTACAGTGGTGTTTTTTTTTAAAGCACCAAATTTGCAATTTAAATTATCTTGAAATTAAGAAAGCCCTTATTCCCAGTAATTACAAAACAAAACAACAACAACAAAGTAAAAGTGTTCATAACAAACTGGTAGAGCTTTAATGTTCAATATGTGACCATCATAAGGTCATAAGTCATTGCATTGCCCCAAACATGAATAATAAATCATGAACTAAATTATTTGTTCATTTCACAATAGCTTTTAAAAATTGGCTATCAAATATACTTTCATAATAAACACAGTTAAATATTGTGGAAAAATTATGAAATCAACTAGAATAAAGGCTAATTTTATTTTAAAAAGAAATAAAAGTAATCATATATTGTAACTATATGTCCTAAACATTGCATACTTAGGTTGGACTCTCAAATTGTTAGTTACAAAAATAAAAATTCTATGTAAGATACTGTGATAGACATTTACAACTAATCATATCATTAAACCTTTCTTTCCCCATATATATATATTTGGCGTACTGTAGGGTAAATGAAAAAAATTCTAAAATAAAAGGTATGTTTATTAAATTTGCTGCACTGTAGATACTATTAATCTTATTGAAACTTGTTCAAAAGAAAAAATATTTTAAAGCACTCAAAATTAATATTTGAGTTACTCTGTAAAAATATGTTTAAGCATGCAGCTCTACCAAGATAATCAGCCATTAATTTTTAAACTGGCCGAGAGATAAATTAGGAGATGACACACTTCCATGCAAAATAATTGGTCTTAAGAACTATAGTGCAATATAAGTAGTTTAAAAGACTGTCTAGCAACTGCAGGACCCTATAATTTATTCTACATATAACCCAGCATTAAATGAAAATTTAATAACCCAGCAAAAAGTACACAACCCATGGAAATATATTACTAAAGGAAAGGGTTGATTCCATAGTCAGATGACAATGAATATATAAGCATGCTATAAAATATGAAGTGGTTATAACAATAAGATACCATCATTGTTTCAACTACATTCCAGTAATTAGATTTTCATTGATTAAATAGCAGCTTAAATAAAAATTCAACAAACATGAACTTGATTGCAGCTGAAGTAATCTAAAAAGAATTAAAATGTTCATTCCATCCTTTTTTTGGTAATAAAGTCTAGCAAAAGCCAATGACATAACCTGATAAACAGGGCTATATTGCCACAATTAGCTTTCAATTTCTTTCTCAAATTAAAGACACTAAAGTGTAATCCTGGCTGATACACTCCTTTATACATTAAACACAGCTCCAAATTTTTCTCTTTTTAGTTCTCTGAATTAATGACAGTTGGCCAAATTGTTGGTTTCTGGAATTGTTCTTGATATTTCTAAACTTACCTCCCACCGTTCCACACTTCTGCTCCTACCTCTCCCAAACCCTGCCACCCTGCCTTTCCCATAACACTCATTAATTCAAAAACTCCATTGGAAATCCTGTATTTAAAGGGCATTTGTGATGGTAGTGAGGAAAAAAGGAGACAACCTGTCAAAAATTACTTGTTTGGGGGTTGAAATCACGGTCTAAAATGAATTTTGAATTTGAATTGCAATAAAATTGAACATTTTCTAAATTATACCTTAATGTGTAAAATGAATTTTAAAAATCACCATTAAAAGTCAAGTTCTAATCCAATTTAGCATAGAAACAATCACACACAATTCAAAGGGAAAGGAGTCCTGGCTGGTTTGGCTCAGTGGATAGAACATTGGCCTGCAGACTTGGGTTTGAGTCTGGTCAAGGGCACATGCCCAGTTGTGGGCTCAATCTCCAGTAGGAGGCAGCTTCTCCATGTTTCTCTATCATCATTGATGTTTCTATCTCTATCTCTCTCTCCCTCTCCCTTCCTCTCTGAAATCAATGAAAATATATTTAAAAAGGAGGGGGGGCACTAATGGATCTTTTCTTTAATGAAAGTCCTCCACAGGAATATTTTTATTTACTTGAAAAATACAAAGTCCACGTAGAATAAACCAGAAAAAAAGAGAGAGAGAGAACAGTTGGCTCTGTGAAACTACAAAAATAAGGAGAGCATGGGCTTTTAAACCCTTCTGTAAAGGTTAATAGGGAATTGATTTTTTTCAGTTATAGCTTAATTCAACAAATTTTTCTTAAAAATTCTTTTGCAACACAATTCAAATAAATATATATCTTTTTTCCATGACTCAGAAATATGGAAGCAAGTGCCCTTTAATTTGGCAAATACCTATAAATACTGCATTACACAACTATCAGGATGTCCTTAGAAGAATAAAAGCACAAACCTGTTTTTCCAATTTAATTTGTTCACTTAAATAGTAGTATACAATGAGAACTCACTGCTAATTAAAATTTGGTACGATCTTTAAAGTAAGAAAAAATGTGTTTTAAGAAATATGCCCCAGACTTATTTTAAACCCAATGTAAATTAAGATTTTCTAACAACTAGGCTATTTTAATCACCTACAGTCCAGAGTGGATAAGCCTTATATAACCAACCAATTAATACAGATGCTCTTTCACATCAGGCACTCATACTAAAATAAATCCTTTTGATCCAATCTCTAAAATCTCAAAAGGCCCCGACAGTGATCTCTACCCACATATGAATTCCACTATTAACACAATTTGCATTTAACCTACATTTATGCAAAGTGTATTTCAGAATAAGTCATAAAATTTATAGACATTCAATAATATACTGAAAGTGGTCAGACTAACTAAAATATTTGCAACACCAACAGACAAAACCAAAACAGCATTATAATAAAAATCATGTTATCAATTACAAAAACATCACGGCTTAGCCAAAGAAACATCACCAGAAATAATTTCAATAAACTCTGACCACACGTTAGTCACACATTTCTGTAATCATTCCACACTAAATTGATACACCTCAGTACACAGTGTGAGTTACCTTTATTAATCTTTTACTAATACAGCCATAACAAAATACAGGGCTTAAAAAAAGATTCTTACCATAAAGCTGAAAATAAATAAGCAAAAGCAAATCTCCTTTAACATTCAGCAATCATTTTATATGAGTGAATATTAGAAATATTAAGATTTTAAAAAGACACTGAAAGACTCATTGCCAGAACCTATGGAAGGGGATGAGAATGGGGAGAGGAAGAGTGTAAAGAAGTATCGACTAAAAAGGGGATAAATAAAATCAAAACAAAACATTTCCTTATGCCTCCTCTACTTCTGAGGAAACATTCTCTACAATGTTAATAATAAAAACGAGCAAGGGACAGAATTTGCTCCACTCATCCTGTGTTTGTATAGGTCTTCACTTTCATTATCTTAATAAAATTAGACACACATGCAATTAATGAGAAAGGTTAAAATAGACAAATTTTTGTAGCTTCATTAGGTGCTAATCATCAGAGCCCTGAACCCTAAGACTGAGTTTACAAATTCATCTTACATCCTTCTTTCTCTCCAATAATCTTATGCCTCAGAAACTTTTAACACCAAAGTTTCAACACAATCACAATAAAAGCTCTAATGCCACCTGTAACCATTTACTTCTCTGCGACCCTTTTCAGCAGTTTCACCCTTAATGCGAAAGTGAAACAATGCTGAAAATTGAATTATGCAGAAATGTGCCTTCATCGGTGTTACAACTTTATGCTAAATTTATTGAATTTCAGTATTTTAAAAGCATATTAAGTTATAATGGCTAGTTCATTTTACTTAACGAATGTATATGAACATCAATAAGATTTCTCTTGTTTTACTATCAATGAACTTCTAACTTGACTATATTCAATCCCAACATTCATAATTTTACAATTTAATGTGGTAATTGGAAACTGTGCTATGTTTACACATCAGAAGGAACTACCTTCCGCCAAACTGAGATGGTATAGCTCAGTTGGTTGAGTATCATCCCCTGTATCAAGAGGTCATCCTCAGATTCCCATTCCTGCAGGGGTTGGGGGCTCGATCCCCAGTAGGGGGCATGCAGGAGGCAGCCAGTTGATTTTTTTCTCTCTCTCCTTCTCTCTCTCTAAAATCAATAAAAACATATTCTTTAAAAAAAAAGTTAGAAAAAGGAACTACCTTTCCCCTCAAAACAGTGTGAAATTTTTCTAAGCTTTCTGAGAAAAAGCAATTTTAGGTGTCATCTTAAAAAGTCAAATTATGATTTCTTTTTATGTAAAAGGAATGCAAGTGAAGTTATTAGCATTTAATATTTTTTAAAATATATTTTATTGATTTTTTACAGAGAGGAGGGGAGAGGGATAGAGAGTTAGAAACATTGATGAGAGAGAAACATCAATCAGCTGCCTCCTGCACACCCCCTACTGGGGATGTGCCCGCAACCAAGGTACATGCCCTTGGCCGGAATCGAACCTGGGACCTTTCAGTCCGCAGGCCGACGCTCTATCCACTGAGCCAAACCAGTTACGGCAGCATTTAATATTTTTATATCAAAAATCAGAAAGTCTATACTCAATACAGTTGTGGTCTCAACATATTGATTTATCTGCTAATCATTCAGGGTCATGGTCATACCTAATGTTTGGCGAGAACCAAGTAGCATACAGAGAGGAGAAAGCAACCAATTTTAGTTTATATCAGGGTTGTTGTTTGGAAACAATAGAGTAATTCAATGTTGGTTAGAAAAGAAACATTGTTTCAATTTATTTGGAAGAAGCTTTGTTCTGGGTAATCATAATTCCCAATGTCAATGCCAAAAGGTATAAAATTTTCAAACATTACCAAATAATTATCTACAAAATATTACACCTTTCACTAGGACACACACTACTGGTTGTGAGCCACATCATCAAAGGTTGCTATGAGGCTCAAATTAAAAATATGAAGGTACTTTCTTTACATGTCATAAATTACTATAAAAGGTATTATAATGATCTATGGGTAACTATGTTCACCTGACTTATGCTCCAGATCCCAGATTTTATGGGGCTTAACAAAAGTTCATTGTAAATGGAAAATAACCTTATTCCATGCCTTTTTTATAATAAGGAAAACAGTAACAATACCTTGGTAATTATCAGACCAAAATGCATTAAAAACCTCCAAGTTTCCTAGAATATATTATTTTACTTTGTACAATTAATAACTTCTTACAGATAGCTTCCTACAGATAGCTTAGTCAAATCAACCAGGCACATTCAACCATGAATTCCAATGCCAAAAATTTGAGATTAAAAAATTTAAAACACAGCATGTCTTCTAACATTTAAACAGAATAGTTTATGTGATAAGAAACATCTCAAATTTCTTTACTGAAAACATTTTCAACTTCCATTCAGAATGACAGCAATTCAAAGTTGGAGTAGTGTTCTTTTATATGAAGGTAATTATTATTTAAATAATAGACTAGTAGTAGGTTGTTTACATTTAGACACACAAGAACCAAGGTGCTATTTTTCTGATGAGAAACAACTAAGCCTTTTAAAGGAATAAAATATAGCCTAAATCTAAGTGTAATATTCTTCCCCAACAAGAAAAGCTTCCTATTTAATGCTGTATTCATTGAACTTATACAATTTTTACTTGAGAGGAAGAAGAGACACCTCTATTAGGACATCCCTTTAACAGAAAAAGTATTTTAAAGGAAATTTTAAATAAAATCTCCAGTGATTAGTTAATGGGAACAATGACTATCCCTAACATTTAAGAAAAGATATGAAATGCTTATGTACAAATAAATTGCTGTGTCCACTATGCCTTTAAAAAAAACAACCACCACTGATTGTCTCTACAATCACATTTTTAAATATTTTCCTTCACACCCAAAATGTGATATACAACCCAGTATTTATCTGAATTGGGGATGGGGTGCAGACACAGAACTACCAACAGATACATCTAAATTGAGAACTTTTCCCCAGTAATTCCATTTTAACAGATCCTTTTGATGTCAAACCGAAATGTCAGTACACTTATAAATGACTGAGAAAAAAGAAACAAAGAAAAGCATCAAATGACGTTGGAGAATTGAAGCTTAACAATATTGGCCATCAGTTTCTACTTAAGAACTTGTGGGAACATTTGAAAGTAAAATTTTGTTTTGCACTATGTTGCCACCAATTCCTTTCTTAAAGAGACTGATCAGCAAATAAGACTTGGCTACTTTAGGTCAGGAACCTCATAAGCAAGCCCTATGCCTAATACTATGGTCCCATACACTGTTCACTGCATTGCTTTGACTTATTGTTAGTACTTCTAATTTTTAACCCTTTAATCGCACGTTACATTTCACAAGTGTGCAAATACAGCAGCACAACTCTTGGTTATGTAAAGTATAAAGGGTTCTTTTCATTGTAATGTTAGCATATTCTAACCAGCTTAAATGAACATGCACAATGAACATGCTGTATCTGCAAACATTAAAACCCCTTGAACTTACACAATTTTTACTTAAGGTACCTGTTAGTGAGCAGTATTTTTTTAAATAAAATTTTCAACCATTGGCCAATGGGATATTGAATGCCAATATTCAGACAAAAACTTGAAAAGGTTATGTATGACTTAGGCTGTCTACCATGTCTACTTTTAAAAAACTCCTTAAACTTATTCACATGAAGAAGCACATTAATTGCTGGAGAAACATACAAACAAATGAACATTTAAATCTACCAATCTGTCTCAGACTTAAGAAATAGAAAACCAATCTTACCTTGAATAGCCGTTAGAAAAAACCGATCGCCCCGAGAAGTTCAAAGTTCCCAAGGAAGTCAAGTTGTCATCTCCAGATCCTGGGCACCTATTCCAATTTTCTGAACCAACAGAGATTGGTGGAATGACATTAAAAACAGGTTTCTGATCCTGCTGTTGAGAAAGGGATGCTGTATTCATGTCATAGTGGTACATCTGTCCCCCAGAGGTACTCACACCGTGAACAGAAATGGCAGACATTTTATTACCAATTATATTTGCCCCAGAAAAACTTTCCTGACAGTAAACTGGGCCCAGTCTCTCCTGCTTAATTACTCCAGGAGTGCAGAGTTCGATGAAATCTTCTTTTTCTGTTTTCACTTGGGGCAGTGTCACACTGCTGGGGCTTGGTAAGATCAGATCTCCATTATCCTTAATTTTAGGTTTAGTATCTGGTAAAACGAGAGGCTTACAGTCCTCATTGGAGTTTCCTTCCAAAAGGAATGGATCCTCCTCTCCTCCCAAAGGAGAAAGCAAACAGTGTTCATCTATCAAGAGGTCTGGTCTCCAAGGGCTCTCATTCATCTCTTTACCTGGGGACCCAGAAGGAAACTCCAAATCCTGCAAAATGTCGAAGGCTCTTTGGTCTGCGGTATACAACTTCACATTGCCACCGTTGGTGCCGGTCTGGCTCTTCAAATTCTGCTGTTCTGAAGACGCATCCGTGTGTGTTTTTGAAAACTCCTCTTCGGGGGCAACCGAAACAGTAGCAGACGCTGAACTCTTGGGATTCTCTGGAACACTGGTCGACTTACTGAGGTTTGCGATGCTTTCTTCCAGAAGCCGAAAGTCTGTCTCCCCAGAGGAAAGGCTGATTTGGCCCGGTTGTGGGAATCCCAGGTCATTTCCCATCACTTTTGTTTCTGTCTCTCCCATATACAGTCCCATTGAGAGTGAAACTGCCTGGGACAGATCTGGCTGCTGCGCATTGCTTCCTGAGCCTTTTGGAAAATCAACCAAAAGTCGTAGCTGCTTGGAGTCTGACAGAGGAGCAGCAGCCAGTGAGGGTGGAGATGCAGAAACCTTCACAGTAGCTCCTCCCCTTAGGGTTTTATAGAAGTCCATCACTTTTCCCCTCTCCCCAACCAGCTCACTGCTGGGGATTTCTTCTCTACTGGGGGAGCCTAAGGATTCCTTTGAGTCCATCAATAAATATCAGCTACAAAAAAGAGAGAGGGGGGGAAAACATAATAAGCTATGAAAGCACATTATCTCTGTGATCCGATTAGTAAGAGCTTGTTAAATGAACCTTTTAGTTAACTCTGAATCTAATTCCTCGTTACCAGAAGAGTAGTTTCCGTCATCCAGAATAAAAAAGCCATGCATGTCCCCTGCTCCCATTCAGTGTGCCACATGTAAAAGCACAATACAGCCCATTTGCATGGCTGAGAACAAAATTGTATCAAACTAAGCTTGGCTATTAATCCTGACACTCACAGAACTGTAACTTTGTTAATTATAGACATTATAATTCATTACATCTGATTGTTCTAAAGGTTAGCATTGCCGCCAAAGTATTTAATTAAAAAAGGAACTATGATCATTAAAATTCCTGCCTCTTTTCAATCAAGGCTTTTCTGAGAATCAATACACATAAAATTTGATAAGTACTATGCTAGAATTCTTTATCTGATTATTCCCCAACTCCCCTCCTACTAGCTAGCTAGTCATACATTCAAACCTTTAGTACAACCTCCTAGTAAATCATGCACATTTCATCTGAAAAATAAACAATGATGATTCTGCTTATCTTCCAATAGGCTAGGAATAGGCTTTTATTTTTAACTCATATTTCTTATCAATGTACCTGTTGAACAGTGCCTGCCTTCAAATTCTGGACATACTAAATGAAATACATTGTATAAAGGCAAACTAAAATTTAGATTTTAAAAAGCAGAAGAGAATATAGCTTTTCACTACAACTTTAGCTTATTTAAATATAACAAATGCAGTGCCTCTCAATCCGTACAAGACAATAAAATATAGAGGACGCTACATTTCTTTAAAACTGCTTAACACCCTCAGTATCAAACAATATATTTCTAAAAGACGTTTCCTTTCCAAATTTTTAACTACTGAACAAGAGAAAAATCCAGAACTCTAAAATCATATTCGTGTAAATCCATGTGGGGAAAAAAAATATCCTGTAAAATGCTGGGAATAATTTCCTCTGCATTCTAAACCGTCACCTATGACAACTCTCAGCCTATTCTCAAGACGGTTAGGTTGCTGGTATATTAATAATCAGGATGTTTTGTAAAAACCGGCAAAGACTTTGATAAGCATATTTGCGACATGATAGTCAAATCTCACCCAAATGAAAGGAAACTTGTCTTGTACAGAGACTTTAAAAAACAAACTTCACTGGCCCTCACTGAAAATGGAGTGCGATGGAGGTAAAAGGGTGGAATCTGTCCCTACAAACCTTGACGGTAAACTGCGTATCGCTCCCCCCTTATCTGATAACGATCTTTAAACACTAGGCATCAAGTGGAACCTAATGAATTTCCACGCCGTTTTGACAGCTGCCTTCCAACTCTAAACCAAAACAATGCCTCATAAAACGAAAACGATCCCTTCTTCCCAGGGCTGTATCCCCCAGTTTACGTGGCAAATAGCCGACACCTCAATGAACCATGCCGAGGGGGTCTTCAGGGGCAGCGCGAGGCTGCCGTGATCGAGCCTGCCACCCAAACGTCAAACGCGCGACTTGTCAAAAAAATCGCACCAGAAAATGATGACGGCCAGGAAGGGTCTCTTTGAAAAAGGGTCACTTATAAAAGCCAGGCAGGAAATACTGCCAAGCGCCAAACCCCAGCTTGGGGGTGGGGGTGGGGGTGCGAGGTTAAAGAGAAACGTGCCAAGACCTGTTGCGTTCTCCCCAGACACGCCCACTCCTACCCGCCGTCGCGGGCCCCGGCCGGTCTCCAAGTTGCCGGCGGTCAGCCCCCTGCCTGTGCGCTCACACACACACACACACACACACACTCACACTCACACTCACACTCACACTCACACCCGCGAGCCCGCCAGAAGTGAGACGCGCTGGAGCCTCGACAGAAACCCCGACGCGCTCGGCGCACCAGGGTGGAGTGGAAACACTCGGGCGAACAGCATTCAGAAGCGGCTTGGTGTTCACCATAAAAATGGGTATCTGGGCGTCCCCCCTCCCCTCACCCCCACCCCAGGAAGGGAAAGGAAGGGGACTTGGAAAACAACAACAACAAAAAGAGAGGCTGGAACCCCGAGGCAGCCAGCCCGGGCTCCACTCGCAGAGTCAGAGCCCAGTTTCCTCCCCCTCGGCCCGACCGGGGAACGGCGGCCCAGGGAGAGGAAGAGCCCGGCGCTGGCACCCGCGCGCTGCCCTTTCGTCACCGCCACCGGCCCTCGCCGGCCCCCACCCCCACTCCCCGCGGCTAATAAAAGTTTGCAGGCTCCCGCGGCGGCCCCCGAACCGCACCTCGGGGGCGGGAGCGCCCGCGCGGGCCCGGGCTGCCAGCTCTTACCTCTGCTGGAGGCGCCGCTCACCCACCACCGTCCGCAGCTTCCACGCAGCCCAGATAAACAACTTAGCATGTGAAAGAGAGATTTTTCCCTAAAAAAAGGAAGTAAATAGCCGCCCCCTTCTCCATGGGTGGGGGGGGGGGAGCCCCTATCCAAGAAACTCCAGCATTTCTCGGCTGACAAGCCAGCCCCCGCCCCGAGCCCGTCTCTTCGGGCTGGGTCTCGGGCGCGCGTCCTTCCTCCCGGCGCCTGGCCGCTCGCTCTGGCCGCTCGGGCGGCGGCGTCTCCTTCACCCACTAGAATCCGTCCCCGACAGACGGGCGGCGACTCGGGCTCCCGTCACCGACTCGAGATCGCAAAATGGAGGAGGAGGAGAGGAGAGGAGAGGGGAGGGAGTGCGGACACGCTAAAGGGCCGCCCCGCCGCGGCGAGCGAGCGGGATGGAGGGGGGTGGGGGGGCGGGCGGATGCGGTGCTTAAATTCACAAACTCACGCATTGGGCTCTCCTACTCTATGTCCGAGCGGTGGCGATAGGAATTTCCTAGCTGAGGCCGCTAATGAGAACCTGTGCTTGCAGTGTGTTATCTCGGCATCTGCACGGATGTCCGCACATAATGTTGGGGGCGAGTTGCTTATGTTTTTTTTCGATTGGTCGTGTATCTCTA
>NW_005871076.1:2718112-2781834 GCF_000147115.1 Myotis lucifugus | reverse complement strand
GGGGCCATTTTCCGCCAATGTGGTCCCTAAAACGCGGGGCCCCGGGGGGGCACGGGAAACGGTGCCCCGGCGTCTCAGCCGCGCTCGGGGCCGGCCAGCCCGACACGCCCATTGGGGAGGCCCCGGGGGAGCTGGACCGAGGAGGGGGTCGGCGCATACGTACTCTGGGCCCGGGGGCAGTGGCGTGCCGGCAGGTCCCCCACCCCCGCATCGTCTGGGCGGCCGGGTCTGCACCCGCCGCCGCCGCGCGCTCGCCCCCAGAGAGAAGTTGCAAAGAGAAGTTGCCAGCAGAACCCACCCTCCTCCGCGTCCGGCCGGCCCCCACCCTCTTCTCCGAGTCTCCCAGGCGGCGGCGGCGGCGGCGGCGGCGGCAGAAGGAGGCTCTGCCTGCCAAGTTCAACCCCCACCCTCCCTCCCAGCGCGCTCACTCTTGAAGGAAGTTGCACGCCAGAAGCAAAACCTCCAGCGAGCTGCATTTCTTTGCACTTTTTTTTTTTGGCATTATTTTTAAGGAAAGCAGGGGGTGGCGGGCCTAAAAGCAAGTTGCAGGCGAAATAGTAAGTTGCTTGCAAAGTACGCCCTCACCCCCAAACTCCTGACCTCCCCTGCCACCCTCCCGGGACCCGCTTCCCAGCGTCCCGGGACGGCCCCTCCGCCAATCTTGTCTTGGGCTGCACGCGACTCCCCGCGCCGCCCACCCTTTCGTGTCGCTGGGACCCCAGCCCCTCCTAATGAAACAAACGCACGCAGCTTCAAAACAGCAGCGTCCAGCTCCCTCCAGCTGTTCCGTTACGCGCCTCCCCTGCGGTCCCGGGGAAACACATGGCCAGCCCCCTAGGAGAGGGGCCGGGGCTGGGGGGTCCCCCGGGAGGTGCCCGCCCAGCCCCCTGCCCCACTCCCTGCGTCCGGAGGGCTGGGGCGCCGCGGGGACCGAGCCTCCTACCTGGTGCGGCGCATACTATGCTTTTTGCGACTCGGGGGAAGGTGGTGCGGTGTGGCTTTAGGGTTTCGGGAGGTAACTCGTGCGCCCCCACAGGTGACAGTGCTGGCCAGCTCCTGCCGGGGGCGGAGGCTGCCGCGGCTCCAACTCGTCCCTGCCCGGAGCGCGGCGCAGCCACTCTCTCCGCAGGCCGCGCGGACTCGGACGCGGCCGCCTCTGCTCTGACATCTTCCAGAGGAGCGGGAGGCGGGTGCCGGAAGCCGCCGCCGCCATCTTGGTTAAGGGCGCTGACGCCGCGCGGCCACCATCTTGGCAAAGGGTCTCGCTCGGGGCCTCCGGTGTCGCCCTTCCTCGCTCCTGAGGGGCGTCGCGCCCCGGGGGTGGTCGGGTGTGACTGGAAAGGACGAGGCTTTCAGCCAGCTGCTCCCCCCGAGGCGCCCTAGGCGCGCTCCCTCCAGGGCCGCCATCTTGGCAAAGGGAGAGACGCTAGCAGCCCCAGAAAGGAGAGGGCACCCAAACCTTGGCCAAGGTGGAACTTTATGAAGGGTGCTGAGCAACCCAGGTGTCAGCCTTCTTCTGAATGCACGAGGGATGGCTTCTCCTTTCCTTTCACTTGGTGCCAGCCTGCTCGAGGGAGGCCCTGGCCTTGGGGCGCACAGTGCTCTGAGCGCTAAGCGGCCAGCTCTCGGCTCCCACCTTCCACCTCTCCAGGCCTAGAACCAGGTGCCTGCAATGGCGGGGTTCCCAAACCAGCAGCAGTGCCATGAGGGAGAAAAGCAAGACCCAAACGTACAATGCTGTCATGCATGTTTTAAAAGGCAGTTAAATAACTCATGCCAATGTGATTACCCTTCTAACTATGCTTAAATGTTCTACTAGGGATTATTTATATACTAGAGGCCCAGTGCATGAAATTGGTGCATGGGCAGGGTCCCTAGCGGCTTCCTGCAGGGCCTCCCCTCTCTGGCTGCTGGCTGTTGGCCAGGGCCTTCCTTCTCCTGCGCCGCCCCCTGGTGGTCAGCGCACATCATAGTGAGTGGTCAAACTCCTGGTTGGTTGAACTCCAGAGGGGACAATTTGCATATTAGCCTTTTATTATATAGGCTAAATACTATATATATATATATATATATATATATATATATATATATCATAAGTTACCTAACTTCTTCCCAAAACATAAACCAATTTCTAATGAAATCTCTGCTATAAGAATATGCCTCATTTTTTTTTTTTACTTGTTCAAATTCTAGGTGGTACTCTGCTTTTTAAAATAATATCCAAGCATTCCCAATCAACTTTTTCCCCATTCATTTTAAATTCAAACAACAGCTAAATAGATAGGTCTTATCAGTTTTCATGAAAATTAGAGGAAACTGAAGCTTACAGACGACAATGCTTATCCTGGCTGCGGAAGGTAGAATTAGACAATATTAAAAGAGGTTTTTCTTTGTTGATCTCATAATTCCCATGAAAGAGTATGTAAATCCCATGAGAGGCTTGCAATAAATGTGTATAGAATTTAGTTTAAGAAATGAAATCCATTGTACCAGAAAGAATGTGACATTAAACATTGTAATAATAATAGGATTTCTAACAATAGTTAGCAAACTTACTAATAATTTACTGAGCTTCTGTCTGCTGGGCACTACTGACAGTGTTTTAAACATACCATCTTAAGTCTTTACCTATGACAATTACTAATCAGTAACCCTCGGAAGTTATAATAAATAGGATGAATCCCCATGTGAGGGAGAATATAATTGATTGTTTCAGAAGCAGAGGTGGGCATGAAGGTGAGCTATCCAAACCCCATCAAAGCAAGGACCTGATCTGTCTTGTTCATTGCTGCATGCCCCACTCCCAAACAGAGCCCAGTGCATAGTAGGTGCTCAGCAAATATTTTACAGAGTTTTAATAAAACATTCTGAAGAAGATATCACTTTTGCTAGGTTGTTGTGGAGGCCAAATGAGCTAATGAAAAGTGTACAATTATTACTCAGATACTCATTTTTATTATCTCATGGTTAAATACCTGAGTGCTCTCATTATAGAGAAACAAAACAAAACAAAACAAAAACAACTAGGACCCATTATTATGTGTTTTCATAGTTTCCTGTACTTTGATAGCACACTACAAGGATAGGTCATTATTTGTGGCCTCATTTATTAAATTTCTGTCTCCCCCACTCGAACATAAGCTCTGTGAAGGCAGAGCCTGTGTTTCTTTTCTTAACCACTGTATCACTACTGCATAGTAGATGCTTAGTGGATGTTTGTTGAATAAATGAATTACTTAATAAATTAATGAATGGATGGATGGAAAGGGTCTAAGACTATATCCTAAGGCTGATAAAACTTTACATCTAAATAGTAACCAAACCACCTTTTAAATTTATATAGTAATTGATATATTATCCAAGTGAGTTCTCCCATTCTGTTCACATGTATTATTATTTCCGTTTCCATTAAAATAATCCATGCCTCACTGCCAGATTACTCCTCTAACACATCATGAAATCATGTCATGTTCCTACTCAAGTAACTAATCATGGTGTATATATGCAATAAGTGGTCAAGATTGCCAGAACATTATTACTGTTAATGGTCTGGAAAATGCTGAAGCTATGTTAAATGGGGGAGAGGGGAAGTAGTTTTGTAGTTAAAATTGGGCTTTGCCATCATTTCTGGGTTGTAAATAGCAGATTTTAAATTATGGCTGTATGACCCTGAACAAATCATTTAACTTCAATGTGCCTGGATGGTTAGAAGCACATGAGGTGATGTTTGGGTTTGATATTTAGTAATCCTTCAATAAATTATATTTCCATATATCTAATAAAAATGAGACTAGGAAAATGCATCAAATATTTGGCCTGCAGGTTATGGAATTATAATTTAAAATTTTTCTTCTAGAAAAAGTAACTACAATGATTCCCTATTCCAGTGTATACAGACCTCCAACTTCCATTCTGGTATTTAAGACTGTCTTTTACCTGCTCCTTTCTAGGTCAGGCAAAATCTTCTAGCTGATGCAATTGGACTGGTATTTGATTAAATTTTAAAAAGTCAGTTAAAGCAAAGGAAATCATAAAAAAATGATACTTGCTTTAAAACCTAAAACCTAGAATTAAACATTTGTTTCCTAATCCTTTGCTGAAGATCTAAAGCTTCTGTGAGCCCACAGACTGGAGTTCGATGCCTTCATTCATGTATGAACTACAGTACAGCATGCAATTAAGAGCCAGACTGGCTGGGTCCCTCCACCTCTATGAGGAAGTAATGTTGGGTAAACGAACGACCTGTGCCTTAGTTTCCATCATTTGTGAAAGGAGGATGATAATAGTATTAACTCAAGTTAATCTAAAGGGTAAAGTTCAGTATACTAGTATGTGAAGTATTTAGACAAATTCCTGGAACATATTAAGTGTCTATTCATAATTAGCAATTGTTATTAATATTTAGTATTACTATTTTCCCATTAAAAAAAGTGGAGCAAGAAATTAAAAGTGCCTACAAAATGAGAGTGTAGATTTCATCCCCTTGCTCTCATCCTAATCTTTTAAAGTTGTTTTATACCCACCTCATCTAATAGCAATTGTTTACATAGCAGTTTTCCATTTAGATTGTATAGAACAACAACTATTTCTTGTTTTACTCATATTTCATTATTTTACTTAATATTTACGTAAATAATTACAATAACAAGCACAAATGAAATAAACATGTTTTGAGGGGGGAAAAACACATGGAAATATTGGTAAGCATACAGCTTAACAGATGGGAGAAGAAATGTATAGAGTATAAGAACTAGCCTTGGCTCCAGTGTTCAGCACATCCTGGGCATCAATCGGTATGTTTTCCAGGAAGAAGGGAGAACCTGGATGAGTTGAGATGAATGTGTTGAGTAGTGTTGGTGAAGAGAGATCCTGTTGAAGAAAGATCACAGCTTATACCACACTCATTCTCACCTCCACTGTTGTTTATCACATATTTCCTTTTACATAAGGACACCTCCTTGTGACTTATTTTCTTATAGCTCATAATTCCTTGTCATGGTTCTAGTTTTATTTATTGTATCTTTCTGTCTCCCCACACACATACTTTAAATCTATGATGTTACATGTAAATTGGAATAAAATAAATTATGTTTGTATAAATCATTTTGAGTTATGGTAATTCATTGAATATGTTAGTTGTATATTAAACCAACATGAGCAGGTCCTGTGGGTTGTCAAAACTTACTTTAAAAAATTGTTCCTGCAGCTATCATAGCTATTAGATGCTTTTTAAAAATAATACATTGACTTTAGGAAACACTTCTATTCTTGTTTAACTTTCTAAGGTAAGAGGCTTAAGGGAACCCAGCTGAGCTTTGAATATCCCATCTTTTTCTGCTTCAATATTTGCATTTTATACCAGACTTGCCTATTATAAACAATTCACACATAGTATAGCAAGTTCTTAATCATAATGAATTCTACTTTGGTACTTCTCTTTATAATTGGAATTAGCACTACCACATGCACTGAGAAATGCTAAATTATTACCAACATCTCTGATGTCATGCTGCTTCTCATGATACTTTCAATGACTCCATCATAAAATCTAAAATATCACAATGTGCTCATATGCATGAAGTCTATATCCTTTATGCTGGCAGAACATAGTTTAAGCAACATGAGGTAAATATCAGCAGATAAAAAAGGTAAGTTTTGCAATAAGCAGGAACCTAATGTTTTAGTGTTTGGAGACATTAGCGCAAGCACACTGAATAACTGTACCTAGTATTGTGCACTTTGTCTTTCATTTGTGGCCATTGTGGCTGGCCATTATGCCATTAGCTGTCTTCCTCTACTGATTTAATCTCCTTTTCTGTCCCATGTTCTCTGGTGGGGATTGTTTCAATCTGCTCAATTTCTAGGTGGGGCCTCTCAGCTCATTTTTGAAAACCTGCATTTTCATTTTTGTGCTTACAACCTATTTAATAGTGGAGTTTAAAAGATCAAAACATCCTTGGTATAGGGACCCTAGAACAAGATATGGATGTGCTTTATATCAGACTCTGAAGAGTTACAAAAGAAATTTA
Organism: Myotis lucifugus; assembly: GCF_000147115.1. Lineage (NCBI taxonomy): Eukaryota > Metazoa > Chordata > Mammalia > Chiroptera > Vespertilionidae > Myotis > Myotis lucifugus. Next base: position 2,775,805 of record NW_005871076.1, on the reverse strand, counting down.
CAATTTTAAAAATTTGATATCAGTATTAATTAAATTTTCTCTAGCCTCTTCTTAAATTTTCAATATAAGACCTGAGTTTGAAATCCTGTTCTGCCATTGACTTAACTGAATGAGCTGGGGCAGTCCTCTACTTCTTCTCAGCCTTGTGTTTCTATCTGTAAAAGAAGGATCCTGGTATCTACCCCACCTCTCTCACAGGACCTAAGTGAGGCTCCAAAGGCATTTTTAAAATATCAAGCCTGGTTGGGAAAACAAGGAGGGACTTGTAGAATTTTTGCATCATCATTTCACCACAACAAAAGAGACCATGAATTTTATTAAAAATCATCATTGCCTCTCTTCACTCATTCCCCAGATAACCCATACAAATGGGAGGCCTAAAGGTCCAAGCAGAGGAGTGATGGCTCAGTAGTGTGTGGGAGCTAGCTGATTGTCAAATTCTCAGGAATTGTGTACGTTAGTTGTTAATCCTGGCCACTATTAAAAATTAAATTATTTACGAACTTAAAATTTAAGTAAGATATTTTTTAAAACAAAGGTTTATTATTTTAAATTTTCCTAATATCTATGCTTTATAAAGTTATTTTCTTCTGTTCTGCATATTGGATCTATTAGTATATATGGTGTGATACACATATCTCTTCTCAATTCTGCATTCAGAAATGTTGTTTTGGTAATTTGAAATCAACCATGGCAGAGTATTTACACTGTAAAAATTGGAAAACACTACAAATTAGGCTTGATTTATTTTGTTGATTGTTTCAACTTAAGATAGTGAGGGGAGAAATTTTAATAATGATGATTAAACTTAAAATTGTGTTAATTTATGAATAACACACAAAAATTGAGGAAATGTCTTTTCAGTACTTGAAAACTTTGATCAGCAAAGAAGTCTCTCACATCATTGAAAAATGCATGTAATCCATCATCTATCTTTGTTGTTTCACTTTCATCTCCCTTGAAAATACATATATACTGCCCCCCCTCCCAACAGTTGTTAAATATTTATCAGCACAGGGGTGGACACGATCTAGTTAACTATTCAAAAAGATCATTCTACCTATAATGTGGAGCCTGTGTTGTAGGAGCTAAGAAAAGAAGCAGAGAGAGCAGTGAGGAGGCAGAGGCGTTGGTTCTGGGAAAGATGGGAATTGTACTGGGGTGGTGGCAGCGGAAGTGGGAAGCTATGGTGGGACAGGGGAAGCATTTTGGAGACTAAAGGAAGGCAAACCAGTCAGTTGTAGCTCTATGGAAGAGATGGACTTTGAGGAATGCCTGTGCTAAAGGAAGGCTGCCTGGTGAATACTAAGAAGGCTCAATGGTTGAAGGAAGTGAGTGCACAGAAAGCTGTACCTGAGGAATACAGTAAGGAGCAGCATGTGGAAGGAGGTAAGGAAACATTGGTAGTGTTAGAGTTTAAGTAAATATCTTTGAAACATCTGGAGAAAGTTGGGCTTCATTGCCTTGTGTGTGTGTGTGTCCGGGGGGGGGGGGGGGGGGGGAGAATCCAAGTACCAGTAACATGTCATAACTGGAACTCACATTGTCAGTTTTCTTACTCCTCTAGAAATTTGACTGAGAATTTTGCCTACATCAAGAGATTGTTTCTTCATCCCAATGCCTCGATCCTAACCTAATCTACATAGATTTTTTTTCCAGCATTTGCCCATTTTAATTTTGAAACTCTCCCTCACTCAATCACCTTGTGCTGCACAGATAGTGCTTTCTCTTTTTACATTACTCATGGTCTTGTTCACAGTTTTTCCTTGCTTCGTCATAAAGAAGGACCCTATCATAAGCCACCCTACTGTATTGCCTACTAGTTTTCAGAAAGCTTCTGGCTACCCCGCCTCCTCCCTTACAACCTACAATCTATACTCCACACTGCAGGTTGTATGCTTTGGTTTTAACATTTTGCAAGAGAAATTATGAAATTTTATGGCATTTAAAAAACAGTAAATGTTTTATAAATGAAAGAATAACCACTTACCATTTACCCACCCTTTCAACTCCAATGGCCAAAGAAAGGACAAATTATCAACTAGAGTGCTAGCAATGACCAACACTTTCAAGATTCTGTTTGGATATATCAATTTGGTTCACTTTGGCCTTCTGATAATTAGCTATTTTATTGATGATTTCAATTAATTATGGAATCTTTATTAATAGTAGGGACTTTCCCAACTAACTGTCTCTCCCATCCATTTATTCCTTCAGCAACATATAATTCCTTCAACAAAATAGCAACTATTACCTATTAGGCCCCACTGGAAGGCTGTGGGAATATAAAATGGTTAAGATATAATCTCTATGCTGGAGGAAATGCAGACAGATTTAGTAACAAGTCATTACCAATCCAGAAATATGCATTAAGGAGTCCTTGGGTGTTTAAGAAGGAAGTAGGTGTGGGTATGGAGATGGTGGTCAAGGAGGGTTTCTGGTTTGAATTATAAAGGGTTTCCTACAGGTTATTTGGTTATTGCTTATGGAAATAACACTTATAAAGAAAGCTTATCATTAGTATTCTATCGGAACATTTTTTTTTGAGCATTTAAAAGAAACCAAACCGGCAAAGCAAAGAGAAAATTATTGATTTACTTAAAATTCCAGAGGAATGTTAGTGTCAGGCAGGATGGATCCAGGGGCTCAGACAATGTCAAAAGGGCTTAGACTGTCGCTTAGCTTTCCTTTCCTCTATTTTGGCTTTATTCCTGGGAAGGCTACCTCCACCTGGTGGCCTGCAGCACCTGGATTTAAACCATCCTACCAGCTTAGTAACTTCAGTGGAAGAGAGTCCTTTTTGTCCAATAACAGTAGTGGATGTCCCTGGGAGGGGTTTCATTGGCCTAGTTGGGTCACATGCTCACCCCTGAACCATGGGATGTAAGCAATGTGTACCCTGATAGGCAAAACCTAGGTCAAGTGTCTACCATTGACATCTAAGAGAGAGAGAGAGAGAGAGAGAGAGAGAGAGAGAGAGAGAAAGAGAGAGAGAAGGGATGGGAGAGAGATAACTGGACTTTTAAAGTAAAGTAGGAGAAAGGGGATGCTGGGCATGCACAAAATAACAGATGTCCATTACAATAGCTACTTATCAAAATATTAACAGTGACATAAACATCATCTTTTACAGTTTAAGGAAATTAGTCATTACCTAAAATGTTTGTCCACAAGGGAATGAACCCTGAAAATTAAGTATCGTTGTTAAAAGTTCTACTAATTTCTGTTCCTGATTTTAGTAGAAAAAGAATGTGGATTTGTACTTTAAAATTTTCAAATAGTACACAAATGAATTGACTGTTGCTTTGCAGAAACAGTACTTCTATTTAATTGGGCTCTTTTCAGGTGATGTAGTGATGTTTACAATGTTTAAGCTGGTTTTATAGTCTTTCACAGAAGGAATTTGTCTCCCTTGATTGTGATTCTAACAAGCATGATGGGGTAGAGAAGGCTGCTGTGCGCCTCTGCCTGCTTATTTTGCTCCTTCTGTCTTGACAAGCTGAATGTCATGCAAATGTCTCCAGCCTGGGCACTGGGGAGGCAGGAAGCCAGAACCAGTAATAGAAGCAGGAGGCACTCCATGAATACTTGCTGATTAATTTTAGCTCCATAGGTCCGATGGGTTTTCCATCCCTATAATTACCATCAGCAAATAGTTATTGAATGATGTCCAGAATGTTTTTATTTCTCTTTCCTTGTTCCTGATTTTCATTTTCTATTTTACTTCTCAGTGATTTCATCACATATGTTTCTGTTCATCAGACCAACAGTCTCCTTGATCAGTTTCTAATTGCTCAATTTTATTCCATCTATGAGATACCTATATTTATGTATGTATGTATGTATGTATGTATTCATTTATTTATTTATTTATCCTCACCTGAGGATATTTTTTCCATTGATTTTTAGAGAGAGTGGAAGAGAAAGGGAAAGACAGAGAGAAATATCGATGTGAGAGAAACACATGGATTGGTTGCCTCCTGCACAAGCCCTGACCAGGGCCCAGGCCTGCAACCGAGGTATGTGCCCTTGACTGGAATCAAACCTGGGAGCCTTCAGTCTGCAGGCCCATGCTCTATAAATTGAGTCAAATCGGCTACAGCTATTTAATTATTTTTATTATGAATAGTTCAAGTCCTGTCTGGAATTAGTGAGGGGATAGACTGTGAAAAAAATAAATAGGTTATTGAATGGCTATTCTGTTAGCACATTCCACAAATGCTTTACAAGTTAGTCTTTTTTTTTTTTAATTAGAAATAATGCTTAATAAGGCTGTGAGTCCTGACTGTGTCACTCTATAGAGCAAATGGAGAGCAGTAAGGAGTGAGGGTATGAGTTATGAATATGACAAGTGGGGAAATATTTTACATAAGGAAGATTGGAGTCTCCCAAGAAAAATGGTTGTCTTTGTGTGGGTGGCCTTGGAAAAACAAAACATAACTTTAATTAGTATTTCTGTTGTTAAAAAAGTTTTTATAAAATAATATCTGCCTTAAAAATACATACTTACTTTTTAAAATCCAAATATAAAAAGGCAGAAATACATAAAGTAAAAACTCTCTCCCCCACAGAATCCCATTTTGCAGATGTAACTATTTTTAAGAGCTGATATGCATACTTCCAGACCATTTTTGTCTATGCATGTGTGAGTGCATGCATGTATACACATACATACAGTTTTAAAAAATGGGATGTCAGTATGTATATTTTTCAACTTTATTCATTACATGATCTGGGGCATCTTTTTATGTCAACACTTTTAAGTAACAGCACATTTTTCTATTGTTTGGCTATATTATAATTTACTTAACCTTCTTTTTGTAGGTAAATATTTGTTTCCCATTTTTCATGATTGTAAGCCATGCTGCAATGAATATCCTTGCACCATTGTGAAAGTATCTCTTTAGTATAGAAATCTTCAGGCAAATATAATTCATAACAATCATGAAGCACCCAAATGTGCTACATTAATGGACTTATTTTTAAAAAATGCTTGTCCATTGCCAGCTCATTTTCTACTTTCATCTTCCTTTAGGCATTTTAGAAAAATTCAATTAGAGCAGGAGTCATGGATGGCTGTGCAGAACAGGCTAATACCTGAAGATCCCTGTGTCTGACTAATTGTCTTTGCTGAATCCATCCTTATGTTAACTGTATTATAAATTCAAGAGGATTGGTTTCCATACGAACTGAGAAACTTCACCTGCAAGGGATATTTAGGGACACCACCATGCTTTTGATGAACAACCTTCCTCCTATGATGTCCTTGATCATGACCATATGGTGAGTAGATACTTGCCACACATCTATCCACTCTCCGCATACGGTACTAGAATCTGAATTTTTGAATTTTCCTTTTGGAAAACTGTCCTTTCCCAAACTTCAGGCCATGTGTTGGTGGTGGGATTAATCCCATCCCAAAATCTATGGATGGGCCAGGCCTGGACTATTAGAGTCTTTGTTCAGAGATAGGTGCATGATACTTCATTGTAGACCTTCTGGGACTATTCAGAAACTTGCCCTTTTTCAACAGTAATAGGTAAGCTGATAAGATGCAAGTCTGGAGCAACTGTATTCTACCACTTAGAGCCTCCATCAGATGACAAAAAAAGAAAAAAAGAAAAAGAAAAAGAAAAGAGATCTAGAAATAGAAAGATTCCCAATTATATAATTTGAATCTAAATCCTGAGGCTAGGGCTATCCCTATACCTGACTATTACATATTCTGAGAAATAAATTTGTTTTGTTTGTTTCAGCCAGTCAGAGTTAGCTTTTTCACACTTGAATCTGAAAGGCTCCTGACTTAAGAAGTAAAGGCCTACAACATGGTGTGCTGCTCCTTCCTTCTGGAAGAGAGAGGCAGGCTGAGGTTAGCTGCCATCTAGGTGACCCCCAAAGAGAAGGAGAAGCCAGAGAGAGACGCCAGTTGGATGCCTAAAAATAAACTTTACCTGCTTTACGAGTTTGGCTAGAGTTTCCTGTTAATGATTAACTAGCTGAGATGGTCAAACTCCTTTATTTAAAATACACCAACATAAATGAGAATATCAACTTTTAGTTAATTCAGTCATTCTAGTTGCATCTGGCTCAGATTTTCATTTCAATTAATATAGAAATTGCATCTCTATTTCAGGCTGTGATTTAAAAGAAAAACAAAACAAAACAAAAACCCGGTAATCCTCTCAAAAAAATGTCTTATCTGGTTTCTTCTCTTTAGGGCAGCCTAAATTATTACTCTGCCTTCCATATCAATCCAGCCTTATATTTTATTGCTTTGTTTATAGTAGATTTGATAATATATTAACTTAAATATAGTACCTGTAAATATGGTCTAGTGAAGTATATATTAAAATATTTTAATATCTTATTATTATTGGTGTTTTTGAAACCCAAATCTGATAGCTGAAAGGAAAACACTACTATAAAAAATCAATCCCTTAGTTGAATTAAATTCACAATTCTTTTATAGATATTGCTACTGTTTTACATATGGATACTTTATACTTCTTTCTCCTCTGTAGCAGAGGATAGGTGTGGTGGTGGATAGGGATATCATTAGTTGGATTCAGTAAACATTTATTTAGTTATTAATAGCTCCAGCTCAGTCTGAAATAGACTTGAGACTCTACCTCTTGGTAGACATGTCTTTAGGCAAGTTACTTAACCTCTCTGAACCCTAGTTTCTTTATGGAAAAAATAAAGGTAATAACAGTATTTGCCTCATAAGGTTCTCACACAGATTAAATAAGCTATTTAGCATAGTGTCTGACAATTTGTGAGTGCTGTTATGTTACATGATTATTGTCGCTAAGCTCTGTGTAAAGGACCGGCAATGTAAAGAAATCAACAAATCATTATCATCCCTGCAGAAAGTGAGATGGACATGTAGGCACACCCCAGTCAGAAAGGACTTGCTCTCTCTCACACACACATACCCCACCAAACCCTTCCCCACCACACCACACCACACCACTCCACATACCAGCTTTCTTCAGACTAAACCACTTTCCCTCTTCTATCATGGATTGTAAAGCGAGGCTCATTGAGTACCTGCTGGGATTCTATAAAAGAAATTCAGCCATAGGACATTTTCACTATATGATTTATCAGGCTCCTCATAGCTTGGGTGTGTGTGTGTGGCGGGGGGAGGGTACTACAATTCTATAAACCACACAAGTTACACTTCGCTGTGGGATTTGATCCTTATGAAGCCCAAGAGAACCACAGATTTTCCACACCGGCTGAGCATGCTCAGAAGGACATTTAAACACATAGAAGTTGATCACATGCTCTTTAACCAGCAAATAAAAGCCCAGAGAAATGGAATGATTTGTCTGAAGTCTCACTGATTTGCCAAGGAATGAAAAGGAACATGCAAGTTTGCCTAACACACTGAACATAGTGATATACAATCTTCAAACATCAATATTTACCTTTTATGAATTTATTGTTGGCCATGTGTCAATCCACAAATTCATTTGTTTACTTATATAAATGCCACCCAAAATCCCTTTCACTTTACCATCAAAGTTTGTTTAACAGAATGGACAAAGCATTGAGTGAGGGACAGGAGATGGGCTTTGGCTTTGGATTTAGGACCCTTCCCTGCTGCCCCACCCTACCCTCCAACTGCACCATCTGGGTAAGTTTCTTTTCCTCTTGTTGACTCCCTCAGGTCTCTGGACTTCCACTCCCTATCTCTTTTAACACACACAGAAGTAATTACGTTCCTTGATCTCTCTCACTGCAGAGCTTTTAGTAGAAAGCCCATATTATTGGGCTCCTACTGTATGCCTATAAACAAGGCACTGGAGATAGAGATAAATAAGATAGGCTCCTGTCCTCAAGGTTCTCCCACTGAAAAGGAGACAAACACAAACAGATGATGTTATACAGAAAATGCAATTAAAAAAAAAAAAGGATGAACAGGTTGTGACAGGAGCACAGGAGGTCAGAGGGTGAAAGCAGGAATCTGGGAGGTTCTGGAGGAAGCAGGTCAAAACTTAAAGGATGAGCAAGAGTTGGTGGTGGGCAGATCAATGGATATAGCCTGAGGCTCGAGTGATGATCGCCATGCGGAGAGGAAGAATAGTGTTAACAGAACTGGCTCAGACTAGGGCGGAACTAGAAAGAATGTAGGCTCTGATGCTTCTAGCTGTGTGATCTTGACCTAGTTACTCAGTTTCCCTGTCTGTGAAATAGGCATGATTGGTTTTCCCCTGAGGGCTGTTGTGAGGATTCAATGAGATAATGTATGCTAATCTTAGCACTGTCCTTGACACTAATAACAGTAGTAGCAGCTACTAGTAATAATAAGAACAGTATTACCAATTTACTATCACCAACAACATATTGTTGTTGTTTTTTAATGTATTTTTATTGATTTTCAGAGAGGAAAGAAGAGTGAGAGAGAGATAGAAATATCAATGATGAGAGAGAATCATTGATTGGCTGCCTCCTGCATGCCCCCTACTGGGGATTGAGCCCGCAACTCCGGCATGTGCCCTTGACCTGAATCAAACCCGGGACCCTTCAGTCTACAGGCAGATGCTCTATCTACTGAGCCAAACCAGCTAAGGCAATATTGTTATAGCTGTTCCTTTGGCCCCTCTCCTCTGACAAGGACACGAGCACATTCATATTTTGCTATTAAATATATAGTCTGTTTATAAATACTTTCAATTGCGCCTGGAGACATTTTTGGTTGTTGCAGATGGAAGAGGGTAGTCTCATTGGCCTCTGGTGGGCAGAGGCCAGTAATGGTGCTAAACATCCCACAATGCACAGGACAGACTCCCACAACCATGAATTACACAGCCCGAAATGTCAGCAGTGCCGAGGTTGGCAATCCCTGCCCTAGATGTAACCCACATACGGCTTACTTTCAGTGATCATCAGGAAACACGGTAAAGCAATGTTCCTAAATATCCTAAGTTCAGCTGCAAAAGTGTATGCTTTGGATATTTTACACATTTTAACCTCTCTGGAAACAAAAGTTCTTTGGAGCCCCTGGTGGTATCATTCAAACTTTTCCTGCTACTAAAATAGTCGAGTTAAAAAAAAAAAATCATTTCCCCCTCATGGATAACTCAGGATAAACACCTTCTCTTTTAGATGGTGATTTTTCATGAAATTCACCAAAAAGAGACTTGATTAGCCCGAATTTGAGAGCCTCTTTTTCAGGAGTACGGAAACTGGCAGCCGTCCTGGCTTATCTCTACTGCCACTGGGCTCTGTCTGAATGGCTAGCCACCCAACGTTGGCCCCTGCAGCCGCTGGGAGGCTGGGTGCCCTTTGAGTCCTCACGGTCTTCCTAACAGGCCTGTGGGAGCTGGGCCAACAGCAGGGGCTCAGAAGGACTTGTGTGTTCATTTTTTTCAAATGAGATTTGCTCCAAGTAGCTTTTCTAAATTGCAATGTTGATGGGTCTCGTCCTTTATTCCTTCCTTCTTCTAGAAGCAGCAGAATGGTGAAGCGCTGGGGCAAACCTGCCAGGGTTTGAATCTGGCTCTGACCCTTGTTAGCTATGTGACTTTGAGAAGCTGTGCCTCAGACTCCTTACATGTTAAATGAGAACAGACAACAGTACCTGCCTCATAGGATTGTTGTAAAGATTGAGTTCTTATATGTAAAGCACTTAGAACATAGCCTGGCACGTGTAAGCAATAAATAAATATTAGTTGTTTCTCTCACTATTTGTTCTTATTTGCTCTTATGGTTCCTTCATTTGCTCATAGGATATTCTGAAATAGATGTCAGGTGTGACGCGGACTTGGTGGAAGGTACGTGTCATTGCAGGGAATGCAACACAGTCATAGCCAAGACCGGCTGTGGTGCAAGGTGGGAGTGGCTGGACTGGTGTTCATTGCTTGTTCAGTTCTCCTTTTTCATTAGACAACCAGCAGCTTGTTTTTCCTTTCCCCTCATCTTTACTAGTACCCAGCTTTCTCTTGCTTTTCCTAGCTTTTCCTCCCAAGTATGAAATTTCACCACAGTCTTCCCTGCTTTGACCCTCCATCGTGTTTTAGTTGGCCACCCCTTATTGGTTGGTTTCCAACTGAGCTGCCCATCAAATAATTTGGGAATTTTCTTAAAGTGCAGATAATCTTCCCCCAAAATGGTGCTGGGACAACGGGATAGTCATATGCAAAAGAATGAAGTTGGATTCTTGCCTCACATCATGTACAAAAAATTACTCAAAATGGATCAAAGAGTTAAATATAAGAGGTAAAACTATACAATACCAGAAGAACACATAAGTGTATATCTCTATAACTGTGGATTAGGCAGCCACCAAAAGCACAGGCAAACAAGGAAAAAATTGATAACCTGGATTGTATCAAAATGAAGCCTTTTCTATTTCAAAGGACATTAGGAAGAAAATGAAAAGACAGCCCACAGAATGAAATATTTGCAAATTATACATCTGATAAGGGTATTGATTCAGAACATACAAAGAACTTTCACAACTTGATACTAAAAGCCAACCTTATGTTTTCAAAACAAGATGGGCAAATGACGTGAATAGAAAGTTCTCTAAAGACACACAAATGGCCAATAAGCACATGAAAAAGTGCTCAACATCATTACTTATTAGGGAAATGCAAAAACACATGAACTGTCACTCCATTACCCACAAGGATGGCTCTAATAAAAAAAAATAGAAAATAACAGTGTTGTTAAGGACGTGGAGAAACGATAACTCATATATTGCTGACAGTCGTAAAACAGTGCAGCCACTGTGGCACTTCCTCAAAAAGTTAAACATAGAGTTGCCATATGACCCAGCAATTCCACTCCTGGGTATCTACCCAGGAGAAATAAAGACATCTGTCCACACAAATACTTATACATGAATGTTTATAATACCATTATTCATAATAGCCAAAAAGTAGAAACCACCTAAATGTCCATAAACTGATAGACAGGTAAGCACAATGTGGTATATGCATACAATAGAGTATCATTCAGCTATGAAAGGGCTTGAAGTACTGATTGATACATACTACAATACAGATGAACTTTTAACACATTATGCTAAGTGAAAGAAGACAGATACGAAAGGCCACATAGTGTATAACTCCATTTATAGGAAATGTCCAGAACAGGCAAATCCATAAACCAAAAGTTGATTAGTGGCTGCCAGGGGGTCTGGGAAGAAGGGAAATGGGAGTGACTGCAAAGAAGTACAGGGGTTATTTTGGGGGTGACAGAAATGCTCTGCAATTAGATCATGGGGATGACTGTACAACATCAAGAATATACTAAAGCCCACTGAATTGTACTTTTTAAAAAAATATATTTTATTGATTTTAACAGAGAGGAGGGGAAAGGGATAGAGAGTTAGAGACATCGATGAGAGAGAAACATCGATCAGCTGCCTCCTGCACACTCCCCACTGGGGATGTGCCCGCAACCAAGGTACATGCCCTTGACCGCAATCGAACCTGGGACCCTTCAGTCCGCAGGCCGACGCTCTATTCACTGAGCCAAACCAGTTCGGGCTGAATTGTACTTTTTAAAATGGAGGAGTTTATGTCATGTGAATTATATGTCAATGGTAATAATAAAAAAAGACAAAAGTTATTAAAAACCAACATATGCTCTGTTTTCTTTGGAATGTTGATACATTGATACAAATCAGCTAAAATAATAAAGCACAGGAGTTATGCCATTAATACTTCTTTTAGAAAAAAACACATGTTCCATTCTAGGTGAGAAATAAAAGTTCATGCAGACTAGGATCAAGAATAGTTAGAGGCCAAGGGAAGGCCGAGTTTAAAGAATTTGGTTGTCAAAACTCCTTTGACTAATTTTTAAACCTCGCGTGATAATTCATCGGCTCATCAAAGCGGCAATTTGAAAAAAAAAGTTCTTATTAAAACTTACGGTACACTAATTAGTGGGTCAAATCCTGTCTCAGAGGCACAAGTTAGTCATCTTGAGAAACGTCTGAGCTCTTGCAGGACACCGAACAGCTGGAAATCTGGGGCTAAGTCCTGGGCTCAGGGCTCTGCTGCGTGATGGCCTCCTCCCCAGCGTCTCCAGTGGGGAAGGCTCCACCGACAGGGTCTGCTCTCTTCTCTATAAATGTGCTTTGGCCTAGTTTACTGTGGGGCGGGGGGGAGGGGTGGAGCATCTGTGTCAGTGGCTGTAGGATTTGATTTGCTCATGAGAATATAATTCATAGTAATTATATGGACTTTGTCTTGCTTATCTTTTCCTTCAGTTATGCTGTCTTTTAAAGGAGTTCAGGAGCTAAGTCTGTCCTCAGTGAATTCCTGAGCACACCTGGGCAGGTGGAACATTTCTGATCCTCAAAGAGGACCCATGGTCTACACCAGGAGAGGTTAGGCTTTTCATTACGGAGTGTGACAAACTGTGTTCGTACCATTTCATTCCAGATATGGCGCTTTTTTTTTAAGTGAAGGTATAAATAAAGATCTGAAGCACTTTGCTTCTTACTAGGTGAACAGGATTAGTCACGTTGGGACTGCCCTTCTGGTGGGGTGGGGCGGAGGGAATTACCCTCAGAGTTTAACTATGAAGTTCACACAACATGGATGCAAAGTTATCGTAAAGGGGCAGAAAGGCAGAAAGACAAGATGCAGAGAGAGAAAAAGAGTTGGCAATAGAAACCTCAGCACGCTCCCTCCAGCTCCATCCAGGAGATCACGGGATCGGGGCATTCCTGTCCCTGTGGGAAGGCGCTGGCCAGTGTGGAGGTGGATGGAGTGTTGAGACACAGAACTCTGCACGCTGAGAACTTGTTGGCAACAGAGTTCTTCTATAGCTGGATGCATCAGGCCATGTTAGCCTCACAACCTGAAAATCGGATTTCCTGCCCTTGCTTTCCCCCACAGGTTCAATGTCCACCAGCAGCCTTTGGGACGTGTCTGCCTTTTATGGGGTACCATGTTGGAGCGGTTCAGTGCCAGACTCTGCTCATGCCAGGTGGGTTCAGTTCCCCGGCCGCACCGCTCACTAGCTTTGTCATCTTACAAGGCACATGGCCCCTGACTTTCACTGTAAAAGGGGCTTAACCCCAGTCCTACCTGAAAGGCTTGTGAGGATATAAGCAGATAATCATATAAAGTGCTTTAAACTATGCTTGGCTCAAAGTTATGCTTAATAAATACTAACTATTATGATTATTGCCATTGTTATTCCAATGTGGGAACATCTGTGGGGGCGGACTAGGCGGCTCGGATGTGGCAGTTACGTTTTCATTGACAGTTACTGAGCTGTCACCTGAACTTGGTGTAAGTCTGACAGGAAGAGAGGATGGTGCACTGCAGATTCAGGTTCGGATCCTGCCTGTGGATTCCCATTACAGCCTTGGCAAATTCACCAAGGCTATCAAAGCCCCCTCAGGAAGCCCCTGGGGTCTGCCTGCTGGTCTTTCTCTAAAGACACCATCTCAGTTAGGAGCTTGCTTTGGATTGTCTCAGAGGAGAGTTCAGAGGAGGTAATATAATGGGACCAGTGGTTTACATGGTGACTGAAAGCTGAAATGCCAATCCACTGAGGCCTGGGCTTGTGTATATCAGGTCACACGCCTGCTTCCCTCCTGCTCTTTGGATAAAAAGCAAACTTCACGCCAGAGTCCACAAGGCCCTTCCTCTCTGGCAGTTTCTGCCTTACCAACCACATGGCACAGCTCTCCCTTGCTCACCATGCTCTAGTCCAGGAGTTGACAAACTACAGCAACGTTTTGTAAGGTGTTGATGGAATGCAGCACACACATTTTTTGTGTGTTGCCCGTGTCAGCTTCATGCAGCAGTGGCTGAGCTGGGTGGCTGAGGCAGAGACTATGGCCCACAGTGTCACTCGGTAACACCTAATGGCATGGGGCCTGGGAAATGAGGTCTGGTTGTGGCTCCAAGAATAAGAAATGGGCTTGTTCATCAGCTAGCAATTTTTGCTGTGTGCTTGGAGGTCTTGAAACTGCCACTACCCTTACCATTGTGATCGCCACCCGCTTCCCCACCAAAGGTCCCAGGCACACTGTGGAACTTAGAACTTCAGGGCACACATTCCAGAAAAACACTGACTTTACAAATCTGATTTGGCATTTTAAATTAGTTATTTGGTGTTTTGATTAATATTGTAACTGCATGATATAGACACACTCATACCGCCAGGGCTTTAAGAACATTCAACAGGAAGCCAATGACTTCTAAATAGCTTCACCCTGAGTCTAAATGTACTGCTTAATATAGCTAACAATTAAAATAATAGCAATCGATATGTGCTACATACTTTAAATGTATGGTATATCTAATCCTCACCTATGAGGTAAGGGCTTTTGTTATCCATTTTATAAATGAGGAAAAGAGAAGTAACTTGCCCCAGTTACATAACAATAAGTAATGAATGATGGATGCAGAAACCAAAACCAGCAGTCTGATGTCAGCAAACCAATTAGTTCATTTAGCTTGCCAAGTACATTTTATGGTTAAACTAATACCTCATTCCTGTATAGTAATTTACAGTTTACAACATCGACTTTTCCAGATATGTAAACTGAGGCAGGAAAAATTTAAGTGATTTGACAAGGTAATGTATCCACTTTAAGGCAGAGTTAATACAGGAGTCCCCCCTTAACCTCAGGGGATATATTCCAAGATCCCCAGGGGATGCCTGAAACCATGGATAGTACCGAATCATATATATATGATGTTTTTTCCTGTATATCCACACCTATGACACAATTCAATTTATAAATTGGGCACAATGAGAGATTAACAACAATAACTAATAGAACAATTATAACAATATACTTTTTTTAAAAAGTTATGTGAATGCGATCTCTCTCTTTCAAAATACCTTATTGTGCTGTGCTACCAATCTTCCTGTGATAACGTGAGATGATACAAAGCCTATGTGATGAGGTGAAGTGAGGTACTCAGAACAGTGCACTCTTTAAAGCTTCTGAATTGTTTATTTCTGGAACTTTCCATTTAATATTTTCAGACTGCAGCTGACCAAAGGTAACTGAAACCACAGAAAGCAAATTAGAAACAAAAGTTGAACTGTACGTAACTGTATTTGCCTTCTCTGCAGCACTGTCCATGCTGAGAACCTGGTGGGCACTAAACCAGAACAAACTGTCTGATGGCATTTGGGCTGCAGAGATCCCAAAGTGCCAAATATCTACCCCTCGAGAAAGAAATTCTGCTTCTAAGAATATGTCCTACCCCATTAACCATTAGAGAGTCAGTGCATGATAATAAAAAATTAGAAACCCCCTTAATATCAACCAATAAAAGAATGGTTAAATAAATTTGGTTGCATCCATAAGATGGAATGATGCCATCAAAAATCATGGTCTTCTAATTACTAGGGAAAATGCTCACAATAAAAGAATAATTTTATTTTACATAAAATAAGTATATTTTATTATACTTATTAGTAATATATACTTATTTATATATACATACATATGTATGCATAAATTGTATGTATATAGAAATTATACATAATAATACTATCTTTTAAGAATATATCTTTATGTATTTCATGCTTGTATGTTGGAGTATGTTTTCTAAAATATATTAATTCATGCTAAATTATGTCACAGGAAATGCATGGAAATATTAACCATGACTATCTCTGGGAAGTGGATGATAGTTATTTTCTTCAACATACTTTTCTGTGCTTTTCTACTTTCTCTAATGAAGATGCATTACTTTTATGAGGAGAAAAGTTTCACAATGAATGTCATTTTAAGGAAAGATGCTTAGCTGCAAAGCCCTACCATGAGCCACTAACGCCTGAGGTTGAGCAAATTTGCTGTGGACTCTTAACCCCAAGCATTCTCCTCTCACTAGCCTATATTTCACAGCCTGACTTCTCAGCAAGGTCCCACCCTGTGTGGGAGTGTTGAGCATTATATGCAACCACCAAAAACACATCTGCACTTTGAACTTGTAAGGAACTCTGAATTCCACTGAGGAACTCCCAGTTAACCATCAGTACCAGATAACAGTGTCTTGAGTTCAATCGTGTACAATGTTATTTGAGCAGAGATGTGGGGAGGAGAGGAAAAAGGAGGTTTTAGTCTTTGTGGCTTCATGGGATGTACTGCTTGCATCCCTTCACGGGAGAAGATGGAAAGGTTCAGATGTGGTTTAGGACAACGGGGTCCCAGGTCTGGGCAGGAACTGTGGCTCTGGAGCGTCTGGAAGTGGAGGTAGCCCACAGTCTTCCCCAATGCATTTATTTTCATCTACTGATTTTCAACAGGAAGGCTTAGAAACCCCCAGAGAGAGGACTGAAACTCAGCCCACCCATGCCCTACAAACCTATGTCTGTGAAACGAGGGGGCTCCAAAAACAGGACAGATACAGGAAAGGGTGCCTCGAGGGAAGAGGAAATGGCACTGTAATTCCCGTAATAAAAGTTGAAGTTAGTGGAGAGTGGGGTAGTCCCTCTGCTCATACCAGAACTTGTCCTGACTCAGGTGCCCTGGGGCACATTTGCAGCCTTGGAGCAAGGCACAGTGGGTGGCATTTTGAAGAATAATAATCCTATAAGAATAGTAACACAATGTTGTAGTGGGGCCTCTGGCGCAGTGTACTGCAGCAATTAAATCCCCTGGCTTTGAATCACAGTTCTATTACATGGGGCATGGAGATGACTATGTCAGAGGTGGTGATGGTTAGCTGCAAAGATGACAGCAGCAGAGTTTCAACCGTGGAGACACAGTACATCTATCTGTAAAGCTGTCAGGGTCTGCTGTGACTACTTCACTGCTTGGCTCACCATCCTCCAAAGCGAAAGCCCTACCATGAGCCACTAACGCCTGAGGTTGAGCAAATTTGCTGTGGGACTCTTAACCCCAAGCATTCTCCTCTCACTTTGCTGAGTGGGGAAAAGGGCTTCTGGCTTAGGCAACTGGGTTATTCCCAATTCACCAGCATTGGGCCTGCAGGATTTCAGGTGGTGGTCACGTGGTCACCGTAACAGCAACAGGGAGGAGGACAGACTTCTAGTCCCCAGGGGCCTCTTTGTGGCAGCATCAGAGCTCCGGTCTGTGGATTCCCACCACAGTGGGGACACTCAACAGAATTATTTCTGAACCCTTGAGTGACGTCAACACTCCTTGGCATTTCCAGAAATATTTAGGGGAAAGGAACTCTTTAAATGCCGGAGATAAAACAGGGGTACCCAGAATTGGAGAAGTGTGAGATGCTTGGGGACCAGTTTGTTTAAACATAGCAAGTCAAAGGGGCTATTAAAGCATCCAATTTACAGATTCAATGTTTGTTCCATGGCAATTTGTCTTCTGCAGCTACTTGTTACAACTACTTCAAGGAGGTGCCCTTCGAGGACTTCATTTTTATTCGATGAGAGAAACGTGATGACATGAAGCAAACTTGGACAATACTGCCCCATAGACTGAGTTTATTTTTGGAGGCTCCTCCCCAAGGGACATTCTCAGTCTGTCCACAGCATATTCAGCAGCCTCTCCCCAATTGTTGCATTCTCTGCCCATATTGATTCTTTCTTTCTCCCAAACTTAAGCCAGCTAGAATGATAGAGACACGATCTGATATAGAAAGTCACCTAAAATGACCAATGATTGACAGTGGCTGGAGTTCATTTCTATTTTAAAGGAGGATGTGTGGGGTCTGCAATGACTTAACAGAAAGGAATCGGGCTAATTGTGAAATTCTTTCATCATGACAGGCCGTTGGAGGGAGCCTATGAATGATCCCCCAAAGACAACTCCACTGACTCAGAGAGTTAACTCCGATGGTGCCGATGATGTAACTAATAACCCCTATGCATGCACTGGCTGAACTTCAGAGCTGTATTCAACACATCCTTTTGAGGTAGGTAGAGCAAAAATAATCACTCAGAATTCATAGCAAAGATACTGAAGAGTAGAGGGGACCACTCACGGGGCCACATCTCTCAGCTGGTAATGGGTGGACCCAGGACTAAACAGACAGCATCTCGTGTAGGCCAAAAGGCCAAGTGTCCATGACAAGGCTGTTTTCCTTGGCCCTCGTGGGTATGTTGGAATGTAAAGTTGTAAGGGGCTTACAGCTCAGCTAAATTATCTGATCTGTAAGCCTCTCTCACACCCCATATCCAATCCTTCAGCAAATCCTGACTTCACATTCAGAATACATGCTGAATATGACCCCTTTGCACCATCGCCACCACTGCACCTACCCGGGTTTTCACTGTCTCTCGTTTAGACAATGGCAGCAGCTTCCTGACTTGCCCTATTCAGTCTTTTTCTTCACACACCAGCCAGAGGGATCGTGTTAAAACCGAGCCGGGTCTTGGCAATCCCTGGCTTAAAACCCTCCATAGCTTCCCAACTGACTCAGAGTCAAAGCCAAAGTCCACACCCCGGTCCCTGGCTGCCTTGCCGGCCGGCCTCTCCTGGTGGCTGTCAAGTCTCTCCTTGCTCCAGCCACACTGGTCTCCCTGCTGTTCCTCAAACTTGCCAAGCAGCTTGCTACCTCAAGGCCTTTCTTCCTGCTGCTCCCCTGCCTGATAGCCACAGCCCTTGTCCTTCACTTTATTCAGATCCCTGCTCAAATGTCAGCTCCTCAGAGAAGCTCCCACTCCACCCACTGCATCTAAAACAGCGCCCCCAACCCCACGCCCCGCTGCTCCCGATCTCCTCTCTTGGTTTTCATCTTCTTCATAGCACTTTTCTCCTAACACGTTACATATACATTTTAAAGAGCACTGTCTGGCTCTCTTACCTAGATGGAAGCGCCCTGTGAGTGTTGTTTTGTTCACTGCTGGCTGTATCCTCACTGCCTAGAAGGGTGCCTGGCACTTAATCGCTGAATAAATGAACCTGAGAAGCTCGGAGCAACACCTTTCCTTTTCGAAAAGCCCACACTCACACAAATGTTTTCTTCCTGCTCAGCTTAAACTACCCAGCGCATGACATCAGTCCTGTGATCATTTTTTTTTTCCTGATGCTCTCACCTCTGGGTGACCTTTAGCAAGTAACTTGACTTCCTTAGAACTCACTTTACCCAGCTGTAGAATGGTAATAAAAATACCACCCACCCTGACATTTTCATGAAACAACTTCTGAAAAGTCTTTGTTTCCTTGGGGAAGGAGCCACACAGATGAAAATTCTCACTATGAAGTTACAGTTAGAACCACGTTGAAGCCACAGGAGGGCAGGAGCTGTGATCTCTCTCTCTCTCTCTCTCTCTCTCTCTCTCTCTCTCTCTCCCCCCTCACAGTAGGCATTCATTAAGTCCTTTTCTAAGTTAATATCTGCATCTTCCGCAGCAGTCCTTTTGGAAGCTGGCCCCCTGTCTGGGCTACCGCTCTGAGAGCAACAGAAGAGTGAAATTTCACTTGGAAGTGACACGGACTGCTTTTTCCAGAAGAAGCCAACTGCACGACGCTTAACGAAGAAATAGCTGCTGCTCCTGATCCCTTTACTTTGAATATGAATCAGGCAATGTCTGAAGAGGAGAAAAAATCAGATCAGAGGATTTTAGACTTTTTTCAGACCGACTCTCATGAATACTGGACTCTCCTAATTTTGGTGAATTTCCTGGTTCAGCTCAGAGCTACTGAATCAGCAGATATTCTGAGTCAGACCCTAGTGGACATTAATATGTGAAATAAAGTCTGGTGCCAGGTATTTTCTAATGCTCAACAAGGATTTGTAAAATAAATGAATGGAGGAATATTTACACTCAACAATTTGTTTCTGTCCTTACCTCTTTCTCTTCTTTCTTCCCCTGTTTCCTTTCTGACTCTTTTTTTTCTTTCTGCTTCATTCATGCATTCAATGGCCCTGCTGGGCTTGACAGATTACTGACCCTCCAAAGTCCAATGATTTGGTATCAGATCTAATTTCCCCCTTTTCTCTACCATTTAAAGAAGCGTGTTGTAATTTCCCCAGCAGAAGTGAAAGTGATCAGGTCTACTGACATGTCTGCACAGGCACAAGAATGACAGGGCCAGGAGCAAGAGAAGAGGAAGAGGGGACTTTTGAGGGGCTGACAGCGAAGCTCACATACCACCCAGGGGAAGGAAATGAAAACTTGGGTTCCAAGGCAATTTTGCCATTGATTATAATTCTTTGCCATGAAGCAGGTGCCAGAAAGAAATTCTTCCTTTTAATTAGTATACATTAATTTTAATAACTGGAGCTTACTTCCTCCTTTGCCTGAGGAGGAGCTATATAAGGAGGCACAATTTGTAGTTAACTTGAAGATGAATAAAATATTAACATGGCTTTTGTTTCCCCTAAAACACAATACCTAAATTAGCACAATGCCCTGACTACCACCCTACACCTGCATTTAGCTTGCAAATGAGCTCGGGGTTCAGCACAGTTGTTAGGGCTGAGCAAGTGAGAGCTGTATTGGGTGGCCATATTGATACTGAGGATGGTGTCCCATTTCAAGAACACCCACAGCAGAACCCATCATCTTGGCTTTGGCCCCAATCAGAAGGTTTTCATCCAGTGCATTTGGTCCTAATCACAGCAGAATCTTTCAGATGGATTTGTTCCCAGAAAACTTGCTTGACAGAGGTCAGATGGCAGAAGTTGCAAAAATGTCATTGTTTTACATTAACTATCTGTGGAAATTACGCCTAGAAACTGTTGTGTTTTTACCCCATTAGCTGGCCTGTGCAGGGTAACAGCCAGGTTAAACTGTTGCCATGCTGGCAAGGACCATTTTACTGTACATTTGTAATTATTATAAAAAAAAGTACTATGAAATAAAGATCACCAGAATTAATAGTGATGTTTTGCTTAAGAAGGAGAAAAGATGAGTAATGCATTAAGAACAAAGGAAGAAACTGCCTGTATTATTGGCTTTGTTGAATGAACAGTGTTACAATCTTGTTATATGGCTCCACAGAATACATTTTCTTTTTTTAATATATTTTATTGATTTTTTACAGAGAGGAAGGGAGAGGGATAGAGAGTTAGAAACATCGATGAGAGAGAAACATCGATCAGCTGCCTCCTGCACACTCCCCACTGGGGATGTGCCCGAAACCAAGGTACATGCCCTTGACCGGAATTGAACCTGGGACCCTTGAGTCCGCAGGCTGACGCTCTATCCACTGAGCCAAACCGGCCAGGGCCACAGAATACATTTTCTTTAGATTTTGGTCTTAGCTTCCATAATACTGCTGGTTTGTTTTTATCTTATAGAAACTAGGTTTTTATTCATGATCTTAATTTCCTCTTTGCTTTGGTTGGTAGCAAGCTCAAAAATTAAGTTTGAAGACTATCTCTAGTGACTCAGCAAAATTTTATTTTTGCATTTATTTTTCATTCTTATTTGGGGGGCTCAGTGGGGTGCATTAATTTTATCCTTGGCTTTATTTTCTTATGCATTTTTTCTTTTCACTCTGATCTTTTCTACTCTTCCTTTTCTCCTTTTCTATTATATACATTCTTTTTAAAAAATATGTTTTTATTAATTTCAGAGAGGGGAAGGGAGAGGGAGAGAGAAATAGAAACATCAATGGTGAGAGAGAATCATTGATTGGCTGCCTCTTACAGGCATTCCCCACTGAGGATCAAGCCCACAACCTGGGCACGTGCCTGACCAGTAATTAAACCCTGACCTCCTGGTTCATGGGTCAGTGCTCAATCACAGAGCCACACTGGCCAAGCTATTATATACATTCTTAAAGGCTGTTATGCAAGGAGATGGAGCGTGAATACATAAATAAATCTGGTCTCAAGGTGATGAACTTAACATATCCTAAATTATCATACTGGTGTTACTATTTATCCTATATCACTATCTTTTTAAAACAATAAATTTAGAATGTTGTCTTCCTTCTGGAAGTTAGAAAACAGTTTAATTCTTTTCTGAATCAGCACACACTGAACTTAGGTTTTCTTCTTAGTCTTTTAAATTTTATTCTCCCCTACTTCCCTTTTGTCCTGTGCTGTAAAATAAATTAAAGCTATGACCTTAGGTTTTATTAGTCATCAACTTGGGGACACACTACTTCTGAAATAGTGTGTCGATGAGTATCTTAACTTTTTTTGATAGTTCTGGGAGGGGTGAAGAATCTATTCTGATCCATCACACTCTTTCACTCCGTGTGCCCAGTGACTGTGTTTTCGCATTTATTTCTTTACTTTCTAAGCAAGTTATCTATTAATTGTTTGGCCATTTCATATTCTCTCTCTCTCTCTCTCCCCCCCCCTCTCCCTATCTCTGCCTCTATTCATCCATCCATTCCTCCTTCCCTTCCTCTCTCTCTTCTTCCCTTCCATTATATGCTTCCCCAGCAGTTCAAAAGGAACAACAAAGGCTAATACATAATCAGGCCAGGAAAACACAAGCAAAATCCTAGAAACCAAAGAGAAGGAGGAAGAAACAAGTGCAACAAAAATCTGGTTACTGTTACAGTCTTAAACTCAGTCTGGGTTCCCCCTCAACTCATGTAAAGGGGAAAATCACAATAGATTCTGTAAGTCCTAGTGGCAGACAACTTGTATTAACATATTAGCTATAGACACGACCAGACCTGGGGTGAGAGGAAATAGAAAAGAAGAGGGTTGCAGTGGGCATTGGAGATTTATTTGAATATAGAGTCAAATGGAGATAACCAGACGCATGTTGGAATCTCCTGACTCCTCCCTTTCATCCAGTCCATGAACAAATTCTGTCATTCCGGAATCTGTATTATACTTCCTGCACGACTGCTGTCACGATGCACATCATCATCTCTTGTGTGGGTTGGCAGAGCCCCTCAGTGCTCACTCTGCCCTGCCCTTGCCCTTGAACATGCTCTTCTCCACCCGGCAGCCAATGGGCTCATGTGAAATGCGGATCATGTCCCTCTGCTCAAGTCCTCGGTGGCTGCTTTTCTTTTCATCTCACTCACAGTTAGAGCCAAGATCTGGCCCCCGACCTCTCTGAGCTCTCCTGCTCACTCATGCTGTTTCATCCATGCATCCCAAATGTCTGTCCGCAGGCATGGCCCCTTTGCCTGCAGAGGTCCCTCAGGTATGCCCATGGCTCACTCCTTAACTCTTTCAGGTCTTTGCTCAAGTGTTTTCTCAGAGAGAGCATCTTACTGGAAGTCCTTATCGTTCTACCTAAAATTAAGGCACCTCTACTACCTGCCCTCTCTAGCCCCTCATTTTATTTTTCTCCATAGCACTTATTACTACCTAACATAACATACCATATATTATCGTACCAATTGATTCATTGTTGATTTCTGTCCCCTCCTATCCTCCCACTAGAGTGCAAATTCTGTGATGAAAGGGGTTTTGTTTTTGTTTTTAAATCTGTATTGTTTATGCTTATGCCCAACATTTAAAACAGTGCTGGATGGGCAGGTAGCTCAATAAATATTCATTGAACAAATGGATGAAAGTGGCTCATTGGCACAAATTCTAAACAGCTAAGCTAGTATAGTAGATTGCCATCCAAAGTAAATTAACAGAATGAAGCAAGGTCCCCATTGCCAAAGTAAAATAGAAAATTAAAGCAATAACCAGTTAATTAGGTCAAAGGGATTTTTTTTTTTTACTGTTATAGGATCATATAGAATCATGGGACTGAAATCCTGCCTCCTGAATGTAAGAACAAGAGAGTACATGTAAATCATGGGAAAGAGGGTCTTTTCTGTATTTCAGGGCATTTGGAGAAATGCGTTGGTTCTCTATTTCATAATTGTTCCTTTTGATGTTCAACAACGTGTCACCCGCTTCCCTTCCTAGGAAAGTCATACCTGTAACTTAAATCACACTCACTGAGACGAAGAGCCGACTGCAGTGGCGTCTACCTTCTGCTTCTCTTTATCTTTGACTCTCTGGCCTCAAACAGCAACACACAAAAAAGACAGTGTTCCTCAGGTGTCTGTGGAAAAAAACAGAATTCCACCAAACAGCACTGAGGACATTAGCCTTTTCCCGAGTTACTGTAATTTCCTTTGAAGTACATTTTTGTATTAAAATACAAACACCTTTCCTTTTTAAAATGTTAAATTATGAAGGGACTGGTAGCTCATTTGTCTCTTCAAATTTTACATATTCTGAGTTTAATTCTGTTAAGGCAATGTACTGTACTTTAAAAGAATCGTATAGGGTACAATTTTCTGGTCTAGCAGAAAGCCAATTTTTGGCCATAGTGTTATTTATGTTGGATATTGTTTTGAAGTCAGTTCAAATCATCAGCAAGTTTCCAGTGAAACAAAAAGTATGAGAGAAGGTAGGTTAGACTGGAAGTCATCCTTAGGATTTATGATTCTTTGTATAGTTAAAATGTATTCGGCCGTGAACGTTTTTTATTTTTATTTTCTCTTTCCTTCCTCCTTCCTTTTCTTCCTTTCTTTCCATCCACCCATTCATCCATCCATCCATCCATCCATCCATCGTCCATCCATCCATCTTTACTTATATTTGACTCTCTACTTCTTTTTCCTTCTATTCTTTCTCTTTTATTCTTACCTTTCATTTTTCTTTCAATAATTTTTCCTAGTTTTTTCTTTATCTTTATACTTGCCTCATTTCTTTCCTTTTCTTTTAATTTCCCTTTCTTTTATTCTTTCCTTTTTGTTTCTCTTTGTTTTTATTTTTTTCCTCCCTCCTCCCCAGCTTTCTTTCATTCTTTCTCTCAGCAGCAAATCACTTGACATTTCAACAAATCCATAAAGCAGCAGCAGTTTTATGGGCTGGTGTTAACACCCATTAGGACTAGCCAGGCATTGCAATCTGATGTGAGTGCTGATAGAGTGGCTTTAAGGCTGCACATGGAAAGTAGCCAAATCAGCACCGGCTATTACTTAATGAAGCCCAGAGACTAACAGGAAGCCTTCTGCAAATTGCCTCACAAATTACACAGTGGCTCCCTGCCTTCTCGTTATTGGCATGAAATAGATTTGTGAAACTAGGGTTGGCATCCAAATTCTTTCCCTATCATAGGAAGCATCAAAACTGCCTTTTTAAACATAAAAATTAAAAATAAATGTAGCTGATGAAAAAATGATTCTATCCATGCTGATTTATTGAAAGAAAAGTAATATGAAGCAGACAATCTATTTATTGATCATTAAAATTAAAAAAATATAACCTGAATTTCATCGGTTGAACTTCGACCTATCAACCAGGAGGTTGCAGTTCAATTCCAGGTCAGGGAACATGCCTGGGTTGTGGGTTCGATCCCCAGTGGGGGGCGTGCAGGAAGAAGCCAATCAATGATCCTCTCTCATCATTGATATTTCTATTGAGAGATAGAAACATCAATGATGATAAAGAATTATTGATCAGCTGCCTCCTGCATCCCCCCCTCCTCCCCGTGGGGATCGAGCTTGCAACCCAGGCATATACCCTTGACTGAACTGAACCTGGGACCCTTCAGTCCGCAGGCCAATGCTCTATCCACTGAGCCAAATCAGCTAGGGCTAAAAATATATTTTTAAAAATTAAGAAAACACAGAGTAAAAAAGTGTGGTGCATAATTTTAACTTAGAGTGAAATGAAGAGATACCAAAGTAGCATAAGCCTATAGTCAATAATGTCTCATTCATCATGTCACCCATCTTAAGAAAAGTCTTGGCTAATTATAAGGACAGTTATATAACTACTTTTTCATATTTATTTATTTATTAAGAAATATATTTTATTGATTTTTTACAGAGAGGAAGGGAGAGGGATAGAAAGTTAGAAACATTGATGAGAGAGAAACATCGATCAGCTGCCTTCTGCACACCCCCAACTGGGGATTTGCCTGCAACCAAGGCACATGCCCTTGACCGGAATTGAACCTGGGACCTTTTAGTCCGCAGGCCGACGCTCTATCCACTGAGCCAAACCAGTTAGGGCATCATATATATTTAAAGATAAATGTATAATCATTGCAACCAAAAGGTAGTCTGAATGTTACATACAGCAATAGTAAAAATAAAAGATACAACAACAAAGTGAGAATTATTTAGTACTGAAGCAACATAACAGGAAAGGGAGAAAATGCAAAAAATTAATTAAATATAGTAATAACCATAATCATATAATAAACCAAAAGATATTAAATTTCAATTATATTCACTGAAAGACATCACATGCCTGAATTATTAGGAATATATTGTTAATTCATTATTTCCTTCCACATTTATCTACATAATTTCAATCCTTAGAAATTCATTCATTAGTTTCAATTATTTTTTCTAATCTATTTTATTATTAACTCAAAATTAGTAAACAGAAAATGCCACAAAGAAAGTATACATAACAAACTTGGGAAATATTTATAACATGACAATCAAAAGGACCAGTTTCCATAATATATAAAATGTTCATGTAAATTATGTGTATATATACATATATATTTCAATAGAAAATGGCAAGTTTTATGAATAGATAATTCACACAGAGGAAAATAAAAATGACCAACAAACATAAGATGTTCAACTCAATAATGAAAGAAATTCAATTTGTAAAGGTAGTTTGGGGGGAAAAAAATTTATTATTTTTACCAAAGAATAATGCTTTATACTGGCCTGAAAAATAATATTAGTGTATATTTTCTCTTCCTTAACTTTTCATTTTACTATGCACGCTTTTAAAAGTGACTTTAAAAATACTTTCTCCCAGTACATAATTTTGCTAAATAGCATCCCATTTTTGTTCTCCTAAAAGTCTAGATTATAAAGAAATTGGAGGGTATTTTTCGAGTAATGTTTTATTTAAGCCCAATTTTTCAGACTGGGTCACAAAATTATTCTCCATTTCCCAGCCCTACTGAAATACTTAGAATATTAGGCATCATTGCCATTTTTCAAATTTATGTTTTAAAACTTCACAAAACTGGAAAAATTGGGCCACCCATGAGATCCCCTTCACTCTTATCTCTTAGTCAGTACAATGGAAAGCTAAAATCACAGGATCCGGAGTCAAACCAAACCTGGGTTTAATATTAGCTCTGATACTTAGGACATTGTATCCTTGGATAAGTTATTCTCTTGAGCCTCAGTTTTCTCATCTGTAAAACAGGACTAATACCAGCACCTCTTTCATAAGGTTGTGGTGAGGCTGAAGTGACATAATGCATGTCAAGCACTTAGCAGAGTACCTAACACAGGACCAAATAAACAAACTGCTGAGATAATGATGGTAATGGTGATGATGGTGATGGCGATGATAAAAGCCTAAGAAAGGAGTAGAACTGGTCATAACTTTAAGGAGCACCCCACAGAGCACCTATAGTTTTAGAAAGAAGAGGTAGAATCTTATCTAAATGCTAAGAAAATAATGTGCAACTTATTCATGGTTTGAATCTAAGTCTCTTGAAATCCCACTGAGTCAGTATAAATACAGAATGATATCTCATTTTGGTGACTAGCCAAGCTGTACAATCTTTCACAAATTTAAATACTGTAGAATGAGGGAAATAGATCAGAAAAGACAGTGACAATAGTCAGAACAGCAGGGAAGGCAAGCATACATCCAGGTCTATGTATAACTTTGACACAATATGGGTCAACATCTAATAATATTCCAAAGATGATGAGAAGTAACCTTGGCAACCCAGCTGATGCAGGCACTGAAAGAATCAGAGATTCACAGAGAGGCACAGGAGACAATCTGGGCCATTTTCTTGGTTCAGTAATGGCTCATAGCTTTCACTTTGCAGAAAAAAATTCTCCATGACTCATAACCAAATCTTCCTTTAATCAAATCAATAAGTATCTATTAAACATTTGTAATATGCTAAGCCTCAGTGATATAGAGATATTCCCTGCCCACAAGAAGCTTCTAAGGAAGGACACTCCCATTTACAACCAACTAGGATGCAACTTGCACCCCCCCCCCCCGCAATAACCCTGCAAGCTATGGCTTTTTAGTGCCATTGTATTGGCTGAGGAAACTGAGGCTCAGAGAAAATACAACTAGAAAGGGTCAGGTTTAAAGTGCACTCAGCCTGGGTTCAGTACTCAAGCTGAGAGTAAAAAAAATGGAGTGATATATTTTGATTGGGATCATGCTAAGAGGAAGAGGAAGAGGAAGAAGAAGCTAGGTTTTGCTGCAGTATCAAACGCTCTCCAAATCTCAGTGGTCCATCACAACAAAATTTATTTCTTGATCATGCTACATGTCCGCATCGGTAGGCAGGAGACCCTGCTCCACATAGGCCCTGAGCTCCACTGTCTACAGCGGGCAACCTCCTTGGTTGCTGTGGTGGAGAAAGAGAGCATGGAGAATCACTGAGAGCTGGCTCCTAAGTGTCACTTCCAGCTGCAGCTCGCTGGCCAGACCTCAACAAGTGGCCTTGCTCAGGGTGGGGACTAGGGTGGGAGCAGTGAAGCATCTAGTGCAAAAATTTAAGGAGCCACTCACCGGCTCTTAGGGCCATGCAAGCACAGGATTGGCACTTGTGCGACTCAGAGCCAGTGGTCCTTTATATTTTTTACCTTAGACACCTTACTGGTCTCACTTTAGTTTGGCCCTGGCCCTACTTAACTAAAAGGAGCTAAGAAATGTAGTGTTTCTCGTGTTTAGGACAGTAAGGTAACGGGTATTGGTGAGTACTAGGAATGGTAACCTGAGCTTGAAACTTAAACCTCATCTGTGACACCACTTTCTGTTCCTTTCTTCTCACCTGATCCAAGCAGTCACTAAACTTTGGGATTTTAACCACATACAGCAAAAGTTTTAATATGCCAGGTGCTGGCTATGGGTGAGGTATTGTATATGCATGCTTATGCTCATCAATTCATCAATTCATTTATTCGTTCCTCACAATAACCCTATGCAAAACTTCTATTACTAATCCAGTTTTTAAATGAGCAAACTGAGGCGTAGAGAAATTCAATAACTTGCTCAGGTCATTGTTTATAAGAGGTAAAAGTTAAGATTTGGGTTCATGTCTAACACAGTAGTCTCCCCTCATCTATGGTGTTGCTTGCTGTAGTTAACTGTGGTCTGA
This sequence comes from Myotis lucifugus, assembly GCF_000147115.1. Classification (NCBI taxonomy): domain Eukaryota; kingdom Metazoa; phylum Chordata; class Mammalia; order Chiroptera; family Vespertilionidae; genus Myotis; species Myotis lucifugus. The sequence goes on along the minus strand of NW_005871076.1, from coordinate 2,746,888 downwards.
AAATAATAAATGGAAGATCCTAGAAATAAACAATTCACAAGTTTTCAGTTGTATGCCATTCTGAGTAGCAAGAGAAATCTCGCTCTGTCCGGCCTGAGACGGGAATCATCCCTTACTCTAGAGCACCTACTCTGGATACACTGGTCACCGGTTAGTCCCTTAGTAGCCATCTCAGCTTAGTTATTGGAGTGAAACCACATTCCCATAACTTTTATTATAGTACTAGAGGCCCAGTGCAAGACATTCGTGCACTGGGGTCGGGGGATCCCTCAGCCTGGCCTGCGCCCTAAGCCGGCAGGCAGACATCCCCTGAGGGGTCCTTAGTGCTCCCACCACTGCTGCTGTGCTTGCCAACCGTCAGCCTGGCTTCTGGCTGAGCGGTGCTCCTGCTATGGGAGCGCACTGACCACCAGGGAGCAGCTCCTGCATTGAGCGTCTGCCCCCTGGTGGTCAGTGCGCGTCATAGTGACCGGTCATTCTGCCGTTCGGTTGATTTGCATATTAGGGTTTTATTATATAGGATATTGTTATAATTTTTCTATTTCATTAGTCATTGTTTTTAATCTCTTACTGTGCTTAATTTCTAAATTAAACTTTATCATAGGTATGCATGTTTAGGAAAAAGCAATATATATATAGGTTTTGGTACTGTCTGTGGTTTCAAGCATCCCCTAAGGGTCTTGGAACATTATGACACGTGAATAAGGAGGCAGGGGGACTCCTGTACAAACCTTTCCCTCCTCTAAAAGTCTTAACTATATGCTACCCATTCTTGTAGGAGCTCACACTCATTTTGTATCCCACATTCGTTAAACAAGAGTGTGGCCAACCCATGTGCATACATAGATCATCCCAACCCATGAGGTAGTTGGAGCAAACAATACTGACTTTGCGACTGGTAGGAAGCACATATAGGCATCATCAGTGATTTGAAGCTTATGTCATTGATAAAAGGTGATAGGATTTTGTTGGTGTCTTATTTTGAGTTTCCACATGAAAATTCAGTGTCTTTCGTTATTAACAGATGTAGGATATAGAATGAGGGTCAAAAAGTCTTTACTACTTGCCGAAACCGGTTTGGCTCAGTGGATAGAGCGTCGGCCTGCGGACTGAAAGGTCCCAGGTTTGATTCCGGTCAAGGGCATGTACCTTGGTTGCGGGCACATCCCCAGTAGGAGATGTGCAGGAGGCGGCTGATCGATGTTTCTCTCCCATCGATGTTTCTAACTATCTATCTCTCTCCCTTCTTCTCTGTAAAAAATCAATAAAATATATTAAAAAAAAAAAAAGTCTTTACTAATCAGATATGTGACTAGGGCAATTCCCTTCCTCTCAGTTTTGCCAGGGATCAAATAAGGGTCTGAATCAGATCCCCTAGGGCAGTGGTCGGCAAATTGCGGCTCACGAGCCACATGTGGCTCTTTGGCCCCTTGAGTGTGGCTCTTCCACAAAATACCACATGTGGGCGTGCACATACGGTGCGATTGAAACTTCGTGGCCCATGCGCAGAAGTCAGTATTTTGTCAGAGATAGGTGAGATCATAAGGAAGAAAATTTTTTTAAATTGATTTCAGAGAGAGGAAGGGAGAGGGAGAGAGAGAGAGAGAAATATCAATGATGAGAGAGAATCATTGATTGGCTGCCTCCTGCATGCCTCCCACTGGGGACTGAGCCTGCAACCCAGGCATGTGCCCTGATGGGGGATTGAAAAGCAACCTCCTGGTTCAGAGGTCGCCACCCAATCACTGAGCCACACTGACCAGGCAGGAAGGAAAGTATTTTTTTTTAAAACAAAAATAATCTCTAGCAAAGCTGAAAATACTATCTCAAAATTGTGTCTGACTACTAATACTGATGCAAATTTGCCATATTTCAACACATAATTGTTCCCTTACATTTTTGCCTTTACAATTAAAAAGAAATTTGTGTGTGGAAACATCTGGCAAAAACATGTTGAAAATGAAGAAAACGTTTCTGTTTTATGCATCAGGATCTTGCTGGGAAGAGATGGAAACTCGAGCTAATTACAGATGTCTGCAAAAAGAAAGAGCTAGCTTTATATTTTAGACCCATTTTTTCTCCCTACAGTGTAGACTGTCTAATGTAAAAGCAGTGCTATGCTGTGAGAAATAAATATAGGGTAGGAAACAATGAACTGTATCTGATATATAATACTGTACCATAAGGGTTATTAAAATTGCATTCAGTTTTTACTTGCTTTTATAACTGTGCCAAGAGAAAAACAGACAACTCTAAGACTTGTGTGATAAAGACCACAAAACTCCACATTTTCCTATGTGTAAAATGTTACAGATATTTTCTTTGAAATATCCCAGTTATTATAGAAATAAGTAGTATACATTTTGGAATTTGGTTTTGCATTTATTTTAAGACTACAACATCCCCAAATTCTTTTGAAATCTCCTTTCTCAATGTCTTTTTGCCTTTCCCTATAATCAAATACTTATTTTGTTTCTTTTCCAGAGTTTATACTCTTCGATCTAAAACAGCAAAATTAAAAAAGAAAAGTTGGGCACAGCCTGGTCCCAATCTTTGTTGGAGCATCTGGTGTGACCCTGTCAAGACGCTAATAATCATAGCCAGACCATCCCCAGCCATTTAACAAGTCCTATAGACGATGCACCATTCTAAAAGGACTAGGATTTGATCTAGGCAGAGCGATGCTTAATCCCATTGGCTTCTTCCTGTAGGAACAAGATGCCTGAAATCACCAAGAGGGAAAATTTCTGAAAGGCTACTTAGGTTGATTGAGTGAAAAAGTACCCCTCTCCCAAACCCAATCTCTAGAATATGGGTGGATATTAAAAAAAATTCTTTATAAAGAGCTAGGTCAGTCATTGTCTATCTCCCTGTTGTGTGACATCACCTACACTGAGGTATCTGGCTGAGACTTGTGGGCTCAGGAACTCAGGAAATCTCGCTCCTTACAGTCTCCTTGGAATCATGCTGTACCTTGCCCATATCCCTTGCATCTCCCACCATCTCTGTCCATACAAGCACTCCACTGTCAAAAACTAGTTCTCCTTGAACAGCAAGAAATATCAAAACTATTGGAGAATGTGCCAGCTGTATTGTTCACTGGTGACATTCTCCTCTGTAGGTCACTGCACTTCCCACCTCTCCCTACTGTCTCTCTAAAATTGAGACGATGGCATGCTACACTACCCCACTCCACTCAGAATTAATCAGAAGGCAGTAAATCTCAGTTATTACTATCATTCTCACAATGGTGGTGTTCTTAAAGTGGAGAACTATTTCTCGATAACTAAATGTCTATCAGAAATGGAAAAAAATTAGAGAGACCAATTTCTTTCCTGATTTGTGCCTGTTCCCAATGAATTTTGATTTGCAGTCTGTATAATAGGACTGTAATATCCATGAAGGCCGTGAATGCATCTCCTTTTGCTGATCATTGTTCCTTCTCTCAGCTCCTAGAACTATTTCTGGCACCTAGATGCTGCAAAAAAATTTAACCTATCAAGCATAGAAATGAATGCGTCCACATTGGCCATGCATTGTGTTCGATGCTTTGAATATAGATTTAAATAAGACACAGTTATTGTTGTCAAAGCCTGATAAACAACTACTCTTTCTGACATGTCTGTCAGTGCTGCTGGCTTTAAGCAAAAGCTATTTAAATGGAAATTCCCATGTAAGTTCTGGTTTAAGGACCCCAAGGAAACTCTGCTCCCAAATGTTGTTCCCATTAGTCAGACAGCACATGGTATTTTCTGCATTTATTAACAACTAGAGGCCCGATGCATGAAGATTCATGCCTTCCTTACCCTGGCTGCCTGCACTGCCTTTGCTGAGGCCGGAACTGCCTTTCTGCCTTCGGTAGGCCTGGAGCCACCTTTCCGCCTTCCCTCAGGCCCCCAGCGGCTGGGACAGTGCAGAACGCTTTCCTGGTGCATCCCACCCAGCCCCCAGCGCTTGACGCCTGCGTATGCAAATCACCCACCATCTTTGTTGGGTTACTTTGCATACCCACACCTGATTGGCTGGTGGGCATCATGAAGGTATGGGCAATTTGCATCTTTCTCTTTTATTAGTGTAGATGATAACATCAATGGCAAACATAATTTATGGGTGCTTACTCTATGTTGGACACTTGTGGTACAAAGTGCCTTGCATATATTCTACAACATATGCACAATGGCCCAGGGACCTTTATTATGACCATTTTATTGGTGAGTGAAGCACAGCTCAGATAAATTATATGTCCTGGTTGGAATACCACCTACACCAGAGGTCGGCAAACCGCGGCTCGCGAGCCACATGCAGCTCTTTGGCCCCTTGAGTGTGGCTCTTCCACAAAATACCACGTGCGGGCGCGCACGAACAGTGCAATTGAAACTTCGTGGCCCATGCGCAGAAGTCGGTTTTCGGCCTGCGCGAGTCTATTTTGAAGAAGTGGTGTTAGAAGAAGTGGGGGGTGTCAGTAGTTCAGGCGACAGGAGACACGGTGCAGGCGGGCCGTGGGATACGCAGCACGGGGGAGGCGCGTGCGATTCATGCACGAGTTGAGTGAGCCAGTCAGTCAGCAGTCTCATTGTGCAGTGGTTAGTGCTAGTAGTGTCCGCAAATCGCGCGCGGGTGACAAAAGTACCTACTCGAAGCATAAAGTTACTTGTATTTTTCCAACCATCTGCAAATCCTACAAGTATTTTTGTCATCAATTTAAGAATTGTCATTATTTTGTGTTGGTGGCTTTATTATTATAAAATGAAGCATTTTTTTAGGTGCTCTGTTTGACATGGCTATAAAGAAGAAGCAAAGAAAAACGGAAGACAAAAACCGTGAATTTAAAGTTGAATGGACCGAGACTTTTGCGTTTATTCAAAACTTAAATGGCCTTCCAACCTGTCTTATTTGTCAGGAAAAATTGGCGCATAACAAGAAATCAAATTTGGAGAGACACTTTACAACTAAACACGTGTCATTTAGTACTAAATATCCTGTCGGTGATGCAAGGAAGAAAGCAGTTGAGGAACTTCAGAAGAGTCAAGAAAAATCAAGTTCTGTATTTAATTACTGGATGCAATCTTCCAACAATGTTAATATTGTAAGTTTTGTGGTTAGTCAAGAGATTGCTAAGAGAGGAAAACCATATATAGACGGTGAATACATAAAAAGTTGTTTTATAAATGCATCCGAAGAGCTATTTCAGGATTTTAAGAACAAAGCAGATATTCTAAAAAAATTAAAGAGTTACCATTGTCTGCTAAAATAGGGTAAGAACAGTCAAAATGTCTTCGAATATAACCAACCAGCAAGTCGAAGATCTTAAATTGGTTTCAGCTTTATCAATAGCAGTTGACGAGTCTTGTGACATAAATGATACAGCGCAAGTTTCACTTTTTGTACGATTTATTTCATCTACAGGTCCTAAAGAAGAACTTTTAGGATTATTGCCACTCAAAGGTCAAACACGTGGAGAGGATATAGCAAATGCTGTAATTGAGTACATTGAAAAACATCATATTCCACTTGATAAAATTGTCTCAATTTCAACAGATGGGTCGAAAAGTATGACCAGCGTAAGAAACGGGTTTGTTGCTATTTTGAAAGAAAAAATTAATCACGAGATACTTACTTACCATTGCATCATTCATCAAGAAGCGCTTTGTGCGCAGACGTTTCCAGAAGAAATTTGCAAAGTTATGGAGTTGGTGATTAAGATTATCAACTCCATTATAGCTAAAGCTCTTAATCATCGCCAATTTAAAGAATTTTTAGTTGAAATGGAGAGTGAGTACGCAGATCTTCTGCTGCATAACAAGGTATGTTGGTTATCAAGAGGAAACGTTTTGAAATGTTTTGCTTCCTTATTAACAGAAATTAAAGCATTTCTCCTTGAGAAGGGTGTTCACTATCCAGAACCAATGAACGATCAGTGGATCCAAAAATTTTATTTCATGGTAGACGTTATGTCTCATCTAAATCAGCTTAATCGTAAAGTACAGGGGAAAGGAAACACAGTTTTTTTCGATGTTAGAAGAAGTTATTTCATTCGAAAACAAATTATCTCTTTTTGCTCAAGATTTTGAAAGAGAAACTTTGATTCACTTTCCAAGCCTGTTGAAATATCGCCAAGAAAATAATTCTGATATTGACATTTGCTATTTCAAAACAACACTTTTAAATATGATGGAAGCTTTTCTCAACAGGTTTCAGGAATTCAGAAACAGCAAAGCGACGTTAGCCTTTGTTAAAAAACCTCTCAATGCTACTGTAACAGAATTAAATTTTTCTCCCTCTAATATTGACATTGGCAACTTTGAAATGCAATTGCTGGATTTAAAAAACAAAGAACTGTGGAGCTTGAAATTTGAACGTCTTTGTGCTGATATAGAAATATTGGAGAAAAACAAATGTGAACTTAGTTCACAGCACAAGTGGTCTGCTTTGAAAGACCTGGAGAAGGAAGATATGTTGATTTTTAACACCTGGAATAGTATTCCTGACTCATATAATCAACTGGAAAAACTAGCGTTTGCTGTTCTTTCCTTATTCGGGTCTACATATTTATGCGAACAATCATTTTCAAGCATGAACCTTATCAAGAGTAAATTGAGAAGTCGTCTTATTGATGAGAACCTGGAATCGTGCCTAAAATTAAAAACAACAACATACAAACCTGACTTACCCAAACTGTCCAAGGAGATGCAAGGCCATTGTTCACATTAGTGTTTGTCAGTCATTGTCATGTTTTAATTTTATGGATATTGTAAGGTAAATTGTAAGGAATTTAATTTTATCAATAAATAATATCATTATTAAGTATGATATCAAGTTTTATTCAACGTACCTATAGTTTAACTAAGACTTAAAACTTTAAGTAAAGTTTATTAAGTTAATTTTAGGGAATGTTGTGGAGTGAAAGAAGATGTAGTGTTGAGGATTGAGAAAGGTATGTTGAGATGGTTTGGACATACAGAGAGGATGAACGAAAGGAGATAGACGAAACAAGTATACAAGACGAGTGTGGATGGGAGAGTTGGAAAGGGTTGACCTCAGCGAATGTACCTCAATGAGATTGAGGATGTTTTTAGCAAAGGCCAGCTTAGGAGTACCCTAATTAAGTTAATAACAATGTACCTACCTATATAGTTTAAGTTTAAAAAATTTGGCTCTCAAAAGAAATTTCAATCATTGTACTGTTGATATTTGGCTCTGTTGACTAATGAGTTTGCTGACCACTGACTTACACAGCTGTTAGCTGGAGGGAGGGTTTTCTGCCCTGGCTTGTTAGATTTCAAAGACTGGACCAAAAACCATTCTTTGTTCTGCCGCCCACTCCTTCCTAAAGAGAGGGTAATTTTGTCAGAAAAGGGAAAAAAAAAACTGACAGGTATTTCTTGGTCTGCCTTTGTCATTTATGGAAAACAAAATGGGGTTCCTTTTGATTTGGTTCTTCCAACCATTTACTGATATGGGGGTGACTTTTGTATCCTACTATACAACTGTGGAACTAGGGATACCCCATAGGCAATAAGAGGCAAACTGCTAGTCTAACTGGGTCACCATCCAGCATTCTCTCTACTGTTTGGAGAGAAGCCTCTAGGATCTCAGAAAGACATTTTTTTGTTCCAGTTTTTACCAAAGGATGGGAGTTCATGAAGCATTTTTGCACCTGGTCTAAGTGGTTTAAGGAGAACAAATTGGTGATTGGAAAAATATATAACCCGAAAGGGCACTGATGGCCTTGCCTCATCTAGGTCTGCTTTCTGGAAGCGGAAGGAAACAGTCTCTGTCTGGTAGCCTCTGTCACCCTCTAAGCCAGTGGTCCTCAGCAGGCGTGGCTCTGCCCCCACAGGGACATGTGACAATGCTTGGAAACATTTCTTCTTGTTATAACGGGCTGGGTGCACGCTTCTGGCATTTAGTGTGTAGAGGCCAGAGATGCTGCTAAATATCCTACAGTGCACAGGACAGCCCACAACAACAAAGAATTATTCGGTCCAAAGCACCCTGCTTCAAAGCAATGTTCTGCTTCTTCCTTAAGGAAAATCCTTATTCTTTCAAGAAATACAGAGAAACCAGACAGTTCAATAGGCAGGGTATCTAAATTAATCATGCAAAATATGATGTGCAGCACCAATGAAGAGAAGAAAGATCTTTTACTTATTTATTTGAACATAATGTTCAATATGTTTCTCTCACTCCCAAAGAGGAAGGACATGTATAGTATCAACATTTTAAAAATTCCAGTATTTTGGCCCGGCCTGTGTGGCTCATTGGTTGAGCATCGATCTATCACCAAGAGGTCGCCGGTTCAATTTCGAGTCAGGGCACATGCCTGGGTTGAAGGCTCGATCCCCAGTGAGGATTGTGCCGAAGGCAGCCGATTGATGTCTCTCTCATCAATGTTTCTCTCTCTCTCTCTCTCTCTCTCTCTCTCAAAACCAATAAAAATATGTATTTTTAAAAATCCAGTATTTTGAAAATATTATTATACAATTCGTAAAATATCAATTGGGGTCCATCTTCTATCCAAAGAAGCTAGATCAAAGCAGAAGGATATAGCTAAGTTTAATACAGTCAGTGAAGAAAACCAAGTGTCTAATTCTGGGGGTCTGAGTGGAGTGGGGTCGTGTGAGGAAAAGGTTGATTGGGGGCTTTTCTTCAAGAACCTGAAGTTTAAATGGAGATCCACAGGATTAATGAGTGGTCTGGGAAAATGTGTTCCAGGCCCAATGAGCTATCCCATAGCTTCTGCTTGTCTAGACTTTCGGCTCAAATGTAAATTTATCTTGCATAGCGGTCTTCATGCCTTTTTAGCTCCTGCTATTTCTGCTTATGGTCTTATTCTCTAATGGTCCCGCCTTCACATTCATAAGTGGGGGAAGGAGAATAGACAGTTCATCTATTCACCATTGGCTGAAATGACTTTCTAGTTACTCCTGTTTCTGCCACTAGAGTCAAATTTCTTTTTGGGCAGAAGCCCGTGTCCTCAGACAACCTTGCTTTGCATGTTCTGGCAGTCTTCCTGGCCACTGACACATGACAATCTCTCTTTCATACAGACAAAGGTGGAGTTTTGGACTGCGTAGTAATGCAACAATTGGACAATTCCACTGTTTTGTGTAATTTACACTAATTACAATGAGAAGTGGAAAGGAAAGCATGAGATACTCTTAGACATCTTTATATTTTTCTCTATATAAACCATTTTGGATACAAAAGACAGAGGCATGTCCCACCCCCAACTCCCATCTCCACTGGACTGCTCTATCTGCGCTTCCTAAAATAGGGTATGGTCTTGTTTGGGCATCTCAAACAATCCAAGAAAGAAGCATTATAAGCAGAATGGGAGAAATAGTATGAACAATATCTAATTATTACTTAATATTTTGTTTAGTAGAAAATAAAAAAGACTTTATTAAAAAATACTTTTGAATGATTTCTGTCTTTTAGAGTTCAGAATCTTTCATCCAAGTCTTTTAAAATAAGTAATTACTTAGTTTAGGTTTAACAAGAGGAGGGAATCTCTTACTTTAGGCCATGAATTACTCCAGAATGAGGAGGAATGCCATCTGATATTTCTTTCGTATTCACCAAACACGTTCGTACACACAACAGGGGCTGAATAACAGTGATACCTGAGACTACGACTCCATAAATGTTATTTAATGAGCAAGGGAGTGAAAGCATGAAGTCTTAGCCCTGCCTAGGTCTTGGGCATCTCACTGCCATCCTCTCCCAGGACATGTTTTCATTCTTCTGTTGTACCACTTATCACATTCCACCATCATCAATATTACTATCATTGTCATTCTCAGTGCCAACACTCATTTTGAGTTGTCTTACTGAGGGTTGTTATGAAGGGTAGCCTTGGAAAGCTTTTAGAAGTTTGATTGTCTCAGTCATCTATCTAAATGTCTGTCTGTCTGTCCATGCATGCATGCATCCATCCATCCATCCAAACATCCAGCCCTCTATATAAGAGAGTCTTGGTCCCCAAGTTATTGAAAGTCTAGTAGCACCATTTTGACCAAAGACAACTACTTTATGGCTTGAGTTATTAATCTACATGCAAGTGGGGAAATGGAGTAGAGTGGGGGATAGGTGAAAGTGTGTGTGTGTGTGTGTGTGTGTGTGTGTGTGAATTTGAGGACACATAGTAGCTAGGAGGTACAGATCTATTCAACAGCTACTTTTGAAATGAGTATAATAAATATGTAGAACTATTTTAGAGATTTATAGGGCTTCTCCTGGGAAAACCCCAAGGTCTTGAACAAAGACATTTTATGAGAAGCCACAAATAATAAAGGCCACTTAAGTAAAGAGAGCATGCACAAAGAGAGAAGGTAACTCAAGGGAAACACTGAGAAATAGGGAAGCACTTCAGAAATAAGGAAGAACCTTAATGAAGAGGAAGTAGAGTGGGAAAGGCACAAGCAAAACCCATCAAGCTGAAAAAAAAATTAATGTACTTATATTACTTATTTGCCAAGCATAGTCTCAGGTATTGGGCAGAAAATGGGAGTCCAGGAGGAAAAAGAACCTAAAGATTTCCTTGCAGTTTTCCTACTCTGTGCACTCCCACCCCTCCACCCAACAGCACGAAACCTGCTTTAGCTTCTCTATGAGGCCCTCCTTGATGTCCCAAGGCAGGATAAGGCACAATCTCATTTCTGTATCGATAACTCCCACTCCATTCATGCTTCTAATGAGGACTAATTGTTTTATTAAATGTTATTTACTTGTCTGGATCCATAACCTGGCTGTGGTATTGTAGGAAAAGAACTTTGTCTAGGCTCTTTTAATTTCTAGTGCCTAGCACAGACACCTGTGGATATTTAACCAACAGTTGAGAAATGGAGGAATAAAGGATAAGTTGATGATTCTATTATCATTACTAGATAGAAAAACACATTCAGTGAGACTTTAGAGGACCTCCCTCCTTCCCTCTCTCCCTCCCTCCCTCCCTCCTTCTCTCCTTCCCTCCCTTCCTTCCTTGCTTCTTCCCTCAATTACCAAGAAAATACTGGTATTTACTTAATATCAATCACTGGGATAAGACATGATCCTAGCTCTTGAGGGTTGAATCCCTCTCAGGCGCTTCAGACTCATCACTAGGCAAGTAAGATGCAATGTGATACAAAGAGGCAGAGAGTGGTGATGATTGCATACATTGAGAATGTAATTAATGTCACCAAATTATATACTTATCGATGGTTACAACAGCAAGTTTTATGCATATATATTTTACAAAATAAAAAAATAAAGTTTAATGTTGCACATTAAATGCACATATGCAGTTCAAATGATAGACAAACTAATCTATAGTTCTAGAAATCAGAGTGTCTGTGCCTGGGATTGTGGAATTTAAAACAAAATTATCTTTGTTGTTGAAAGCATTACAGATGTCCCCCTTTTTCCCTCATTGACCCCTTGCACCCCCCTCACACCCCTTCCCCAGGCCTTTACCACACTATTGTCTGTGTCCAGGATTGTGGGTTGTTTTTTTTTTAAATTGGAAAGGGGTAGGGGAAAGTATTTTATAAGATGTATGGGTTCCAGATTACAAGGGTGAATACTATAGTCAAAACTTGTCAAACCAAACATTTAAGATATGTGTTTTTAACTGTATGTTAGTTATTTCTCAATTAAAAATTAAAATTCAAAAAGAGAGGTAGAGAGGAGTTTATATGAGCAACAGGAGAGACACCAAATCCTACTAAGGGGTGGGGGTCAGAGAAAACTTTTTAAAAGACAGACACCTAGGTATGTGCAACATCAAAGAGATGTTTACACATTTGAAAAAAGAATAAAGAGACCCAGAGATGGGAAGTGACATGTTTAAGTTCATACCCCTGGCTATGGCAGGGCTGTAATAAAACCCAAGTTTTCTGCTTCCTAAGCCATGGCTCATTCCCTAAACCTGTTGTGCCAGGTATTATTTAATATCTTTCAGCCCTAAGCCCACTGCCCCATGTTCAGCTCTATGATGCTGCATTTCCCAGACACTTGAGCTTCCATGTTAGGTCTGCCAATGGGAGGCAGTGATGGAAAATCAGAAGGCAGGAGGCAGGGAGAGGGTGCAGCGTGCAGTTCCACCCCATTGTTCCAAGTATCAGTGACAAACTTCCCTTAGAGTATGAGCACCAGCCCTGGAGTGTCCCATCACAGGTTCAAGTACCAGCCACCTGCTGATCCCACCGGGAAGTCCCAGTGCCAGCCCCCTAGTCCCAGAGATGGGAGTTCAGGCAATGCAGTCACCCTTGGAGGTTTGAACTGAAATGAAAACCAAACTCATGATCTTCTCCCCCAAACTGTGTCTCCTCCCAGGGCTTCCAAACTCAGTGAATGACATCAGGTCATCCAAGGAGTTAGTCTAGACACCATCCTCTGCCTCCCTCCCACTATCCAAAACCAACACCACATCCTGACATTCTACTTCCTCGAAATGTCTTAGATATGATCAGTCCTCTCCACTCCCACTCCAGGCTGAGCCACCATCATCACTTGCCTGGACTTGATCTGGCATTCACCCTATCCACCTGGTTGACTATCTATTCTTCTTTGATTTAATGCAATTTTAAGCCACTGAATCAGGAGATTTGATATCTAGTCACAGCTCTGTTGTATCCAGTACAGTCTTGGGAAAAAGTCAGTTACTTTCCTTAGTTTCTAGCTTCTTCCTTTATGAACTACCAGGATACATGCACACACCAAGGTTTAATGATCAAGGAAGGCTTTACCGAGGAGGCAGCACTGGATCTGGCCATTGAAGGCTGAGAAGGGTTTTGACTTGTGCTTTAAGGGAAAACTATGGCCCAAGGAATACGCAACGTGTCCTTGTGTGTTTAGGAATAGCACAAAGACAAGCAAATAGCAGACGACTATATTACAAAGTGGATTTCCTGGGATATGTGATGAGACGGCCCGGAACAGCGCTCCTTCCCCAGTCTTCCTCATCTCATCAAATGGCACCACCATCGATGAAATGCTCAGTCCAAAACCTCGGTATCATCTAAGAGTCCTCTCTTTTTCTACACAAGCCCACATTCAAACCATCAGTAAGTCTTGTCCACACGATGGCCAAACCCAATCAAATTGCTTCCCACCTCCCGCTTCTCTCCTCTGCTACCACTTAAGTTCATGCCACCATTGCCAAGGCCTCTTCAGTGCTTTCTCATCTTCCACACACTCCACTTAGAATACGTACATAAAGCAGCCAGAACTTGGAATGAAATTCAAATTCCTTACCATGACTTAAAAGGCCCAGAGGATTTTTTGTAAATATATTTTTTTACTGTTGATAGTAATACAGATATCTCCCATTTTCCCCTCCTTTTTCCCCTTTCTCCCAGCCCAGAGGATTAAAAAATACATATATTTGTTTTGATTTCAGAGAGGAAGGGAGAGGGAGTAAGAGAATCATTGATTGGCTGCCTCCTGCACACCCCACACAGGATTGAGCCCACAACCTGGGCATGTGCCCTGAGTAGGAATCGAACCATGACCTCCTGATTCATAGGTCATCACTCAACCACTGAGCCACGCTCAGAGGATTTGATTCCTATTGTAGGTCCTGTACTTTGCATCCCAGGTTACCTTTCAGGACAGAAGGACTTATGCTTCCAGCTCTTGGAGTGTGGCTGCCTGTCAGCCCTGGCTGTTCATAATGGGCACAAGAAAGCCTGCCCCCTTTGTCTCTACACTGAAGGGCCCTCTCAGTTCAGAGCTCTCTGCAGGGCTGACTGATGTCTCTTTAGGATGGCACCACAGCCCATCTTCTCCCTCATCCACTCCCACTTCTCCTCTCCCCTCCCTGGCTGGTCATCCCAAGAACAGGGAACCCAACTGACCACAGCACCCATGTGACTGTGTGCTATTGTCCTCCTCCAACAGTCACCTCACATTTCTTTCAGTTCCTACACTGTACCATGCCTGCGTAGTTCCTGCTCATGCTTCAGAGCTCAGTTCAAAAGAGACTTCTTCAGGGAGTCCATCCCTATCTGTCCATCCCTAACTCACAACACCCTAGACCAGTGGTTCTCAACCTTCCTAATGCCGCGGCCCTTTAATACAGTTCCTCATGTTGTGGTGACCCCCAACCATAAAATTATTTTCGTTGCTACTTCATAACTGTAATTTTGCTACTGTTATGAATCATAATGTAAATATCTGATATGCAGGATGTATTTTCATTGTTACAAATTGAACATAATTAAAGCATAGTGATTAATCACAAAAACCATATGTAATTATATATGTGTTTTCCGATGGTCTTAGGCGACCCCTGTGAAAGGGTCGTTCGACCCTTAAAGGGGTCGTGACCCACAGGTTGAGAACCGCTGCTCTAGCCGTTTTCCTGGCACTTACCTTTTATCACATGTTTAAGATCTATCCTTCTTGCTAGAATATAAGCTTCAGGAGGATAGCAATTTTGTTTGCTTTTTTTCACCATGCCTGCTCGGCACCGAGCAGGCTGCCTTTCATTTAATAACACTGAGTACATTTATTTGTTGGATGAATGAACGAATGAACCGTTTAATTCCCATGACTTGCTCCTTAGGCAGATAGAGGCAACGATAAGGGTCTCTGCGTCATTGTGGTTGACAACAGCTTGCTTTTCCTACTCACTCGGAAACCAAAACCAAAACAAGAAAAGAAACGAAAGCACCAACTTAAAAGAGAAAAAATGTCTGGCCCACATCCAGAGTGAGAAATAGGAGTTCTTGGTGAAGCTGATGGGTAAATGTTTGGCCAGTGCAACAGACAAAGTAGAATGACTTTAAGAGAGATGAGCAAAGTTCCTTCTCTGTGTCCAATGTAGAGTTGTGGGTGTCCCCAAACGTGCAAAATGTGTCAATTAAAATAAGAGTCGATTCAAGTCAAGAAGCATCTGTCTTTTCTTTTAAAACTCCAAAGGTTTCCATTTTTATATTGAAATCATCATTCTCTCTCTCTCTCTTTCTCTTTTACTGTGATCTAGGGTACAATAAAATAGCCAACTTAAAAAAAGTGAAACCCTTTCTAATTGTGAGTCAAATCTCAAAGCCATAAAATAAAAGATTAATTAAATTAAAATATGTCAAAATTAAAACAATTTTGCATGGCAGAAACCCCTAAGCAGAAACAATATACAAATGGCACTGGGAAAGCTAGTTGCAATTTGTATTACACAGTATTTATCTCTCATATATAAGGAGTGACTTGGACCTAATAAGAAAAAGACCAACAAGCAAGTATATAGAAAAATGGGCAAGAAATAGGTAAAGAGAATTCACAAACAAGGCAAAAAAAAAAAATGGCATCTAAACTTATAACAAATTCCCCGGTTTCACTTTAAGAGAAACTACATCAGACACTATTTTCTACTTATGGTATTGACACAAATCCAAGTGGTTGATCCCTTCCTTATTCATGGTAAGGCTGCTGAGAAATAAGCCCTGTTATTCATTGCTTGTGGACATGTAAACTGGTGAACTCCCAGGGAGGACAATTTGACAATATCAATTAGCAATGCACATATCCTTTATGCCAGAAATTCCACTGGTAAGAATTATCCTACAGTTGTACTAGTACATGTGTGAAGGGTCCATGCAAAAAGTGATAGCACTGTTTGTAACAGCAAAAGACTGGAAATTTTAGCACATTAATCAATGGGACATTTTATGGTTGACTTCTAAGGAGGGATTAACAAAGAGGTGAAAGATACAGTGTTAGTTAAAAAAACATAAAATGCTTTTGGTGTCTGGCATGATTCATTTAGCATAATACCTTTGAAATCTGACCATGTTGTTGCATGTATCAGTAGTTCATTACTTTTTTTAAATTGTTGACACTATTACAGATGTTCCTTATTTTCCCCCCTTTATCTATCTCTACCCAGCCCCATGCTCCCCACCCCCGCAAGCCTCTGGCCATCACCACACTGTAGTCTGTCTATGGGTTATACATTGTCTGTCTATGGGTTATACATATATGTTCTTTGGCTAATCTCTTCACCTTCTTCATCCAGTCACCTCCATCCCCCTCCCCTCTGACCTCTGTCAGTATGTTCCATGGATCCAAGCCTCTGGTTCTATTTTGTTTGTCAGTATATTTTGTTCATTAGATTCCACATATAAGTGAGATCATATGGTATTTGTATTTCTCTATCTGGCTTATTTCCCTTAGCATAACACTCTCCAGGTCCATCCATGCTGTCACAAAAAGTAAGAGATCTTTCTTTTTCACAGCCACATATTATTCCATCGTGTAAATGTACCACAGCTTTTTTATCCACTCATCTACCGATTTTGGCTATCGTAAATAATGCTGCCATGAACATAGAAGTGCATGCAGTCTTTGGTTGGTGTTTCGGAGTTCTTAGGACATATTCCTAGAAGTAGGATCACTGGATCAAAGGGCAGTCCATTTTTAAATTTTTAAGGAAACTCCATACTGTGTTCCACAGTGCCTGCACCAGTCTGCATTCCCACCAACAGTGCACAAGGATTCCTTTTTCTCCACATCTTCGTCAACCCTTGTTGCTAGTTGATTTATTGATGGTAGCCATTCTGACAGGTGTGAGGGGGTACTTTTAATTGCTAAGTGATATTCTACTATATGGAAATATCATAGTTTGTTTATCTCTTCCCCAGTTGAGGGCATTTGGTTTCTTCCAGTTTTAGCAATTACAAATAAAGCTGCTGGCCCTAGCCGGTTTTGCTCAGTGGATAGAGCATCGGCCTGTGGACCAAAGGGTCCCAGGTTCGATTCCAGTCAAGGACAGATACCTTGGTTGCAGTCTCCTCCCCGGCCCAGGCCCTGGTCGGGGTGAGTGCAGGAGGCAACCAATGGATGTCTTTCTCTCACACTGATATTTCTCTCTGTCTTTCCCTCTCTCTTCCACTCTCTAAAAATCAATGGAACAGTATCCTCAGATGAGGATTTAAAAAACAAAACAAAAAACAAATAAAGCTGCTGTACATGGTCAATAACAGGTTTTTGTGTAAACATAGGTTTTCATTTACATGAGTAACCATCTAGGAGTAATATTGCTGGGCCATGTGGCAAGTGTATATTTAATAGAATGAGTGTGTCACTAAGTGACTGTATCATATTGCATTCCCACCATCAATGTATGAGAATTCCAGTTGATCCACATCTTTGTCAATATTTGGCATGGCCATATTTTTTATTTTAGACTTTCGAATAGGACTGTACTAAGATCCTATTGTGGTTTCAATTTGTATTTTTCAAGTGACTAATAATATTTAGCAACTTTTCATGTCTTATTTGCCATAGATCTTCTTTTGTGAAGTGACTACTCAAATATTTATTCTTTTTTATTGGGTTGTTGCTTACATATTGCTAAGTTCTGAGAATTCTTTATAAATTCTGATACAGGTCTTTCATCAGACATGTGATTTGCAAATATTGCAAAGGCTTGTATTTTTATTGTCCAGTCCCCTGCCCCTGTTTTTCCAGAACAAATCATTGGAAATATTTTATTTGCTCCAATAAATTGCCTTAGTTTATTTTGTTGAAAATCAACCGAAGAATATGTGCAGGTCTATATTCTGATTCATTACTCTATTTGTTAATACTTATGCCAGTGTCACTGAGTCTTGATTACTGCAGCTTCACAGTAAGTCTTGAAATTAGGTAGTAAGTCCTCCAAATTCATTCTTCTAGCTCAAAATTATTTTGGCAGTTCTAGGTTCTTTGCAGTTCTATCTACATTTTAGAATCATCATCACTTTCCTCAATCTCACTTATGTGGACTCTAATGAACAAAATAATCTGATGAACAAAATAGAAACAGAGGAATGGATACTAGTACATGGAACAGGCTGAGAGCTGTCAGAGGGGAGGGGGGAGAAGGGACTGGATGAAAGAAGGTGAAGGGATTAGCCAAAGAACATATATGCATAGCCCATGGACAGATAACAGCATGGTGATGGCCAGGGGGAAGTGGGGGTTGGGACTGGGTAGAGGTGGTCAAAGAGGTGGGGTGGGATTGGGATATTTGTAATAGTGTCAACAATAAAGTTAAAAAACCGACTTGAATTTTATTGGAAATGCTTTGAATGTCTTTCAAGGAAAGAGAAGTGTCTGTCAAGGAATTTGCCCAATTAATCTAAGTTGTTAAACTTTATGGGCATAAAGTAGTTTGTAATATTTCGTATTACCCTTTTAATGTCTATAGGATCTGTAATCACATGTCCTCTTTCATTCCTGATATTTATAATCTGTGTTCTTATTCTTTCTTCCTCAGTCTTGCTAGGAGTTTATTAATTTTACTGATGTTTTCAAAGAATAAGCTCTTGTTTTGCTAATTTTTTTCTATTGTTTTGTTTTCTTATTTTATGTCATTGGATTTTGTTTTTATATTTCTTTCTATTTACTTGGTAATTAATTTGCTCTCTTCTTTCTAGTTTCTTAAGGCAGAAACATAGATCACTGAATTTTGCCCTTTTTTTTCTTTCTAATATAAGCATTTACATTCGTAGATTTTCCACTAACTATAGCTCTAGCCATATCTCACACATTTTGACATGCTGTATTTTCTTTAGCATTTATTTTGAAATATAATTTTCCTTTTAATCTCTTCTTTGGTCCATGTGTTACTTAAAAATGAATCATTTGGTTCTAAAATATTTGAATATTTTCTAGATATCCTATTACTATTAAGTTCAAACTTAATTTCATTGTGGTTGGAGAATATACTTTTATTTCAGTCTTTTAAAATTTTTTGAGTTCTTTCACAGTTCAGGATATGATGTATCCTGGTAAATGTTTCATGTGCACTTGAATATAATGTATATTCTGCAATGATTTCATGTGGTCTGTAAATGTCATTGAGATCAAGGAGACTGACAGTGTTTGGATAGTCTATATACACCACTTGCTCTATCAATTACTGTCTACTTGTTTTATCGATTAGTAAGTAAAACGAAGGTTAAGACCTCCAATCATAATTTCAAATTTGCCTAATTCTCCACTTAGCTCTATTAGTTTTTGCTTCATGTATTTTAAACTTCTGTTTCTAAGTTAATACATATTTATAATTGTTAAATCTTCCTAATGAAATGACCTTTTTATTATTATAAAATGTATGTTTTTATTCCTGCTATTATTCCTTATTAAGACATCTTTGTTTGGTATTATATAGCCACATTAGCTTTCTTAGGCTCAGTTTGCAAGGTATATTTTTCCCATCCTCTGTTTTCAACCTAACTTTATATTTAAGGTGTATGTGTTATAGATAGCAAATAGTTACGTTTTGCTTTTGCAATCCAGTATAAAAATCACTGCCTCTTAATTGCAGGTTTAGTTTATTTAAAATAATTTTTTTATTTATTTCAGAGAAGAAGGAGGAGGGATGAGAGAGAATCATTGATCAGCTGCCTCTTGCACACTCCTTACTAAGGATCAAGCCTGCAACCCGGGCATGTGCCCTGACCGGAAATCAGACCATGGCCTCCTAGCTCATAGGTTGATGCTCAACCACTGAACCATGCCAGCTGGGCAAGTCTATTTATTTTTAATGCAATTATTGATAAGGTTGGATTTAAGTTTACAGTCTTGCTATTTGTTTTCTAGCTGTCTTTCTTCATTCTCTATTCTCTTTTATTTCCTGTTAGGCTAATTAAGTCTTTTTAAATATTACATTTAATTCCTTTATTAGTTTTTTAGTCATTTCTCTAGGGATTGAAATATGCATTGATTACTAATGGCAGTCTACTTAGAATTAATATTGTACCACTTCATATAAAGCACTTAGAAAAGTATTCCATTATCTCTGTGTCCTTTGTGCTATTCTCATCATATAGTTCCCATCTGGCACACAGTAGGAACATGATAAATACACATTGGATGCATGTATGTCAGGTCAGGGTGAAACAGCTATGAGAAGGAAATGCCACATTATAACTGCAACCACAGTCATGCTGTTTTTTAAGCCCAACTTTGGTGTAGAGATCATCATTCTCAATTCTCTACTTACTGAATATCAGGGGGTACAGTTGTGACAGAGCAGAAGGAAGAGTAAAATTAGAGTCAGGACTCTTTGTTGCAAGTTCTAGAAACCCAAGTCAAACTAGTTTAGCTAAAAACAAAAGAAAAAGGCAGGTATTTATCAGCTTTCAAAAATGAGAAGTTAAAGAATGCTGCATCCAGGGATTCAAACAGTGTTATCAAGCCTCTTCACTATATCTTCATCTTCTCTCTCACCTCTGTTTGTCTCTGCTTCTCTTTATGTGTTGGCTTTATTCTCTCTGCTGGATGTAGATTCTCCTCATAGGACAGGACAGATATTTTTTGAAAACCCTAGGTCTGGTCTCTAGTTTTCTCCAGCTCAGCAAAGTTACAGCGTTCTGATTGGCTCAGGTTAAATCACATCTTGCATGAGCCAATCATTCATGGCATACTAAGGAATGTAGCATTGTGATTGACAAAGACTAAGTCATAGGCTTTCTTGCTAGTTGGTCAGGGGATAACTGATATTCCCAACAGGCTCTCATGGGATGAGGAATGAGTTCCTCAAAGGAATCTAAAAAAGAAAAAAAGGGAAAGTCTGTTGGGCAGACAAAAACGAACTATTCGAGGCTATTATAATCTCTCTTTCTCTTATTAAAAAAATGATTTTAGAAAGAGAAAGGAAGAAAGGAAGGGAGGGAGGGAGAGAGAAAGAGAAAGAAGAAAAAGAGAAAGAGAAAGAGAGAAACATTGATTTGCCACTCCACCTATCCATGCATTCATGTGTTGCCTCTTGTATGTGCCCCAACTGGAATCAAACAGGCAATTTTGATGCATGGGACCACACTTTAACAGATTGCACTGCCCAGCCAGGGCCTATAATCTCCTTTAAAGTCCTGACTCCACTATCTTCTGTATGACGTTAGTCAAACCACTTCCTTCTGTAGCTTCATTTTCACATCTGCACAATGAACTCTGAGATTTCTTCTATCTCTAAGGTTGGAAGCAATATAAATGTCTCTCAAAAGTGAAATGAATAAATCAAAGAATATTCATATAATGAAATACAACACATTAACAAAATGAATTTTTTAAAATTCATTTTTGAATTAAAGTTACATATTTCAACATGGGTAAATATAAAGAACCTAATGTTGGCTGAAAGTGCAATTTGAAAAAGACTAGATATAGTATTATACCATTTAAATAAAATTTTAGAATAGAAGATAAAAATATAAGAGCATGGCCGAAACCGGTTTGGCTCAGTGGATAGAGCGTCGGTCTGCGGACTGAGGAGTCCCGGGTTCGATTCCGGCCAGGGGCATGTACCTGGGTTGTGGGCACATCCCCAGTGGGAGATGTGCAGGAGGCAGCTGATCGATGTTTCTCTCTCATCGATGTTTCTGGTTCTCTATCTCTCTCCCTTCCTCTCTGTAAAAAATCAATAAAATATATTAAAAAAATATATAAGAGCATGATTAAACCCAAATTTGGGACTACGCAATGGATGGAGGGATAAGAATAGGAGGTGGGAAGAATACAGAGGGAGCTTTGACTCTTTAATACCTGTAATGTTTTGCTGCTTAAAAATATGATATAATATTGTAACGTGATAAAATTGAGTGGCAGGGCATGACTATTTGTTACTTTATACACTAAACTTTTCTGTATGCTTAAAATATTTCAAAATAACAAAATAGCTATCAATACAATACTAAATGTTCCAGGCACTCATCTAATAACTACACAAATCAACTCATTTAATCTAAATATTCTTTCTCTATGGGAGGGTACATATGGGAAATTTTTGTCATTGCACAGGCAAATGGGTACAAACTCTGCAAGTGTGGGACGTAGTATAGTAATAGAGGCCCAGAATGCTAGGCCAGGGCTGAAGAAAGTCCAAAAAGATTACAAGGGAGAGAAAGACACCTCTGAGCTGAGTTTTAGGAAGGCCAAGTGCAAACTGGGAGGTTAGCGGGAGGAGCCTAAAAGTAGGGAACTAGCCATGAGGCTGTCCAGCAGAGGAGAGGGAATGAGGGTGGTGGCTGAGAGGTCGACCAACAATGCTGAGAACGAAGCTAAGTGCTTTTAAATTTGGTATCTTGTTTATTCCCACCAAATCCCCATAAGGTAAATATGCAATGCCCATTTTGTTGACGAGGAAACTGAGTTCCCATTGTCTACTCTCTGAGACCTGATTCCTGGTGAAAAATTCCTCTGCTCTAGAAGGGAAACAAATCTCTGACACTCATTTGCCTTCTGATGGCTCTTCCCAACTTGCACTGTTTCTGAGAACTTCCCTGCAATGACCTAAAAATAAATCTTTATTGTTGCTAAATATAGACAGTGAAATTACTCATTATTAGATAGTTCTTGCCTTTAAAAAATCTGCAGAGAGATTCCTGTAATGGTAGAGTAGGGAAGGAAATAGCCCCATTTCTTTAAAAAAAAAATTAATGGGACTGTTAGAAGTGACTACTGCATTCAAGTTTCATGAGGAGAGTGAACCCCCCCGTAAAACTGTGCTTTCAGGAAGTTTGCTTTGGTGGTGCTGTGCCTCTCTGCCCAGGACTCCTAGGAAGAGACATGGCTTCCTGGAGGTTTCTCCGGGCAGTGATGAGCACCTTCCAGTGAGGACCAGCTGCAGGCCAAGCCTGGGTGGGACAGGTCCTGCCCTCCGCTGCTGACAGCTTAGTAACAGATTAACAGCAGGTCACAGAAAAACCTTCACAATTTACGCTCATAAAATTAAGTTTCTGTCAGCTTGCCTGTAATCACATTACAGGAAACAGCTGGGTAGGCTTTTATGAAATCTGGACGGTATATTTGGGATAATCTGACATAAAAATAGGCTCTGTGGAGTACACAAAATTTAACTGTGTGTGTGTGTATACATTTCAAATAAATGGGCAACTGCCCTTCATTGCACCTGAAACTAAATAGAACAAGTCTGTTATGAGTGACTTGTAAAGGGAAAAATATATATAAGTAGATGATTTAATTACCAACCCTTGAACTGCTTTATTTTTGTAGCAACAATGAAGTCATACAAACCAGTGACATAGTCAAGTGATTACTCTTTGAATGTGGGAGAAGAAGAGGAGAAAGAAAGATAGAAACATTCTCTCTCTCTCTCTCTCTCTCTCTCTCTCTCTCTCTCTCTTCAAGTCAGACTGCAAAGAAGGGCTTCAAGTCAGACTGCAAAGAAGGAATCTGTGAAATTCAAGATCTTTGAGTCTATTATTTCTCTTTGCTATTATTTCTGAAAAATCAATTCAGGTTCTGGAAGAATATTACTTTAATTTTCTACATAAAATTGTCAGGAAGTCTGAGTTAGAAGAAGAGGAAAGACAGATGACTATCACCCACATAAAAATTAAATGAATAAATTAAATGAAGCAAAGTGCATTTATATTACCAAAACTTTGGTCATGAGACAAAACACATCTTTTGGCATAAACTCAAAGGGGTTTATAATACAAACCAAGCAATGATGAGGTAATGCCCCTGAAAATAAACTCTCCCTTGAATGTTAGAAAAATCAGTGCTAGAGAAATCAAACAAAATTATTTTATTTTGATGCAAAGATAGCCTGAATGCTTTTAATGAGACTTCACCATAGAATATGTGATTTTCTTTTTTTTTTAGATATATTTTTATTGATTTCAGAGAGGAAGGGAAAGGGAGAGAGAGATAGAAACATCAATGATGAGAGAGAATCATCGATTGGCTGCCTCCTGCATGCTCCCCACTGGGGATCGATCACGCAACCATGGCATGTGTCCTGACTGGAACTCGAACCAGGGAGCCTTCAGGCCACAGGCCAATGCTCTATCCACTGAGCCAAACCAGCCAGGACGAACATGTAATTTTCATAAACATTGAACTTATATGTTCCCTCTTCAAGTAACTGACATACGATTTTTGAAAAATGAAGAAGCTCTTGGAAAAGTCATTATATCCAACAATAATGACAGAGTGACTTTTTGGTCCTCCTTTTCCATGAACCATAAATCCAACCTGCCTCTACGTCAATCTCTACCAGACTTTAAAAGAATAGCAAAGAAATCTGAAGAAGAAGGTAATAACACTAATATGAGTCTTCCCTGCAAATATTCAAATGGGTCACAGTCTGGAGGGACTATGCCATTGCTATTAAGCTTTTGGCCTATTAAGGGACTTTAATTCTTAATCTTTAAGTTTTTATCCTTCCCTCTTGGTTAGCAGAAGCCCTTAGGAGGTTTTTCCAGCTAAATTGCTGGCATGGTGAGAATCAGGGAGGAAAGTCTATGGCTGTGTGTAGGATACAAACAGATGTTGCCTTGACTATCTCCCCTTACCAGGTAAATGCCATTTCATCTTCTGGGTGGAGAATCAGATGAAGCTGAGTTTTGGCATTCAATTCGACAACGTCGTTGAGTGCTTACTCTGTGACAAGTGCATACTAGACATCGTGTCTGTGAATGCTCACCTGCTCTAGGTGGTAAGCTTGCCACCTGGGGATAAAATAGCTTTATTTTTTTGACACATATAAACCTTATTCCCCCTTAGCTATGAATGATTCCTGGTTGCCTGATTTAGGCAGGGTATCTCCTCTTGGTTAGGACTTATTCTGAATTTCTGCCTCCTGAATCAAAACATATTCTCTCTCTGTCTCATTCCCTTCTGATTTTGCTCCCAAGTGACAAGAGCTAGTTGAATCCATGACCTTCCTGAGCTAGAAGAGATCTCAAAGCTCATACAGTTCAACATTCTCATTTTATACATGGCAGGGAACAGATCCTGAAATGTTAGTTCAGTAAACATTTAGTAAGCGTCGTTTTGGGGCCAGTGAGGGTGCCAGCACCTGAGGCTTGCACATACAAGTAAGACAAGATTCCTGCCATGATTATTGTCAGAATAGAATTGCAAATAGGTAATTAGAATACTTCAAGTGCTCAGAGAGAGGTATGCTTAGGCTATTATGGTACTCGTGGAAAGGACAGAAGAGACAGCTTCTCAGAGATGATGTCTAGGCCAAGTTATAAAGGATGACATGGAATTGGAAAGGTAAATGCTGGGTGAGGAAAGGCAAAGGGACACTTTAGAGAAAGGCCTGAGCAAAGACATGAATAGACTCAGCTTGGTGTTTGTGCATGAGCATGAACTAGAGGGAAGTTGGGTTGCTCCAATGATAGGCATTTGTGTATGAGTGTGAACTATAGGGAACTTGGGTTGCTGGGATGATACTGAGGTTGAAAAGCAGGCAGCGTGCCTTGCATGTCACTTAGAGGCCTTGGACTTGATTCTGCAGATAATGAGGGTGAGGTGGGGGAGACAGGAGGAGTGGGTGTGACAATGAAAAATTCCAAGCTGAGACATGGTTAGATTTTTATTTTAGCTGAATCATCATGGGAACCATACAAAATGGATCTGAAGATAGACCAGAGGTAGGAGAACCAGAGAGTCCAGGATCCTGGTTTCTTCCTTCTGTGCCCTGAGTTCCACCTCCCACACCATGTGGCCTCCATGGACCCAGCTGGAAGCAAATGCCTTGAGAAAGCCCTAAGTGATTCCCTTGGCTTTGTAGGCATCTATTTTGCCTGATGGACACCCATTCCTTTATCTGATGGTAACAACATTCCAAATTCCTTCTTGGGGAACAACTACTATCCCACATTCAATCTGAGTTGTCAAGGGAGGACGACCACTACCACAGGCTCCAGGAGTTGGTATCTGACCCCATTCTAGCTAATCAATATATCCTATAATGTGATTGGCTCAGTGATGGACATGTGACCCAGGCCAGGCCAAGGAGACTCGGTTGTAGCATGGATTTTTTTTTATGTGAATCCCATATTTGAATTCCATATTTGACTTAAGACCACTTGTAGCTATTGAAAAGTTCCTAACAAATACACCATGAAACATTTCTGAATTCTTCCTATATCAAAGGCATTGTTTTGGGATGGGTTCTACATGGAGATTCCAAGAGCTATTGTATGGGTGGGGACCAGGATATTTGGGACTTATATCTAAAGGATGACTGTTTTCTACTTTGGCCAATCCTGAAAGCCAGCCCTTACCTCTAGATCCAAATGATCATAGTAACACAAACTTATTAAAATATAAGCCTTGTGAAATTACTGGCTTCCTTGGCAGGTGGGATATGTGGTAAAACATACAAAGGTAAGGCATAGGGGACCTCAATGGCTTGGTCTCTTTCTGTGGGTTTCTCTTCTTATCTAAATCACTGTCCCTGGTACTGAGGGAGACGCTCAATGACTACTGGTTGATTGAAGGGATGACCGAATGAGCTCTGTCATTGGTCCCCCTACACTGTAGTTTGAGGTCTTAAGGTGGAGAGCAGTTGTCCTGAAAGAAAATAGGTCAGTAGCAGTTGAATTTTCTCATTCAGGTTACCATGGGCAGAACGGATGCTGAGCAAGAGTGTTTGGAAATCTGAGAACAAGGAGGGGCAGGAACAACACCAGCCAAGATCTCGAGGAAGACAGCGGAAGCTATCTTCTTGCCACAGATTTGCCAGAGAAACATTTAGAAAACCTTGTGAGGCATAAAGAAGAATAAAAATATTGCCATAGTCCCATTATACAGAGCTACCTACTGGTAACAGTTTTTGTGTATTGACTTCTAGGTTTCTTTCCCATGTAATACATTCATGCATACCTGTAAATGTATAGACATACCCAGGGCACTGGATCCTGCCCTGTTGCTTTGTCCCTGGCTTTTTCCACTGCACAGGGTATCTTGGGTATTTCCCTCATGCATAGCATTCTTAAGCAGGCTAGATTAACCTCCAAACTGTTCCAAGATGTCCTTATCTGACTCCCACATTTCTAAGTGTGTGCCAGCTGCTTAAAGCAGTTTTCTCTTGGCCACTATTCCAGGGGAACATCTGCTGGCTGCGTCTTTCTCCATCTTCTTCAGCAGTCAATCAATGCACTGATCCCAGAAAAATTACAGGGCCAGGTCAGAGATAAATCCTATGGACAGGAGGATGGAGAAGTACCTAACTTCAAACATGTATGTAATGCTAGTAGCACAACCATTCAAATGACTGTTGTCTGATATCATCATCCACCCCCTTAAAAACGCTCCTTGGCTGCCCATTGCTTTTAGGATAATCACCTAAATCACTATCGACAGGAAGCCCTGGGTAGTTTGGTCCCTGGAGACCTCCCTGGCACCAACTCCCCTGCCTGCTCTTGTGGACTGGCCTTTCTTCCTCATTCCTAGCACTATTAGTCTCTTTCAGGCCGTAGGGCCTTTCCTCAGCCTCTGCTGACTCTCTTGTTAATGATGTTTGACTATTTAAAGTCCTAATCACCCTTCAGCCCTCGCTCCATCTACACGTCTTCAGGGAAGTCACCCTTAGGAGCAGATGGGGTCCCCTGTGTTTTGTTCCTTGCAGCTGCCCTTCACTGCACTCATCATATTTGCAAATGCATACCAACCTATGTGATTGCTTGCTTGAATCTCTACCTTTCCTCCTAGATGGCAAATTCCATGAGGGCAGGAATGGTGTCTGTGCTGGTCATTAGGGAATTTTTTAGTGGCTAGGTCATTGCTGAGCATGTAGTAAGTTCTCAATAAATCACAGAAGGAAGGAATATATTGCTATCATTGTCATTTGGGCGGGGAAGAGGAGGGAGGCACACGGAGAAGACTCAACTTCATTGCTGTCCCTTTCTTCTTCTGCCCTCAACTCTGTTGATTTCTCCAGCACTCTCCCGCTGTAAGCCTCCAGAAAGGATTCCAAACCCCTTTATGTGTCCTCCCTCCTCTATTTCCCTGCTAGAGACAGGAGGCAGGAGGAAGAGGAGTCAGGACCATGGTGTTTTGTTTTTAAAACACACATATAAATCCCTCCCCCAAATTCTCAGAAAGCCCTGCGTCTACCAGAGCAAGCAGAGACTGGCTTGTAAAATTAATCAAGGTTATGGAGGCAGAAGAGATAAAGGTTCTGCCGTGGGAACCAGATCAACTCAACTTCGTGGATCTAGTACAGCCCCACCCCCCTCCACCGCCCACCTTTTCTAATTCATCAAGTCAGAAATTACAGGAGGAAAGTAGTTACTTATTTTCCCTCTTCCTGACGGGAGCTCTGGTTTTCTACTTTTCTTTTGGAGAGGTGAGGTTCATTATTATGATAACACCTCTAAATAGTGCTTCCCTTCGAGGGTGAAGAGTTTCCCATCCATGAGCTCACAGGACAGTGCAACAAAGTGGCCCACTCCAGAATGTATTTTGTCCTTTGCTGCTGAATATCACTTTGAATTTGTGTGTCTGAAGTGTGTCTCCACCCAGTCTCTCAGAAGGATCATATCTCTCATAACTGCTAAGCACTTGCCACGGCTTTACATAGTCACTTCTAGGCTCAGAAACCACCAATGACTCCTTTTTGTTAGAGAAAAATCCAAGTTCTTTGCCTGACATCCAAGTCCCTTCCGGCCCAGGCTTCCTCTCCAATGTCCTCTTCCGGAAGGTGACTACACAGGAAAGTTCCACCCTGACACACATTGCCCCCCAACTGCTACTTTGTTGCTTGCCTTTTAGATAGTGCTGAACCCCGCCCCCTCCCGGCGAGAATGCCTGTTGTCTTCTCCATGTCTGAGCAGCACCCACCCCATTTTTCTGGGATCAGCACAAGCCTTGGCTTCTCCAGTAACTCCTTTCCATTCCAGCTACCTCAAACCAAAGCCAGCAACATGCCCCCCCCACTCCCCGCCCCACCCGGTGCTCTCATTCACATGGACTTTCAGCAGCATTCAACCCTGTTGTTGAGCTCTCTTGTCCCTTTTGTCTCGTACATCCACCTGTCCTCCT
>NW_005871076.1:2696708-2718012 GCF_000147115.1 Myotis lucifugus | reverse complement strand
TTCTCCAAGGATGGCTCTAGGCTCTCTCGGCTCCTCTCATTTTTAACCTATGTGCAAATGACTTACAAATTTGTATCTCCATTCTAGATATTTCCTCTGTGTTGTAAACTCTTATATCCAACTCTCAATAGTGTCTCACCCCCAGTATGCCCAAGACAAGTTTATGACCTTTCCCCTACTCCCCACTTTCCCTGCCTTCAATCTTGCCCCTTCTAGAGTTCCTTCTCTCAGTGAATGGCATTGACCATCCATCCAAGCGAGCATGTCAGAACTCTGGGAATCATCGTGGGCTTTCTTGTTACAGGCATACTTATTGATGTCTATTGTGGGCCAGACTCTGGTTTTCATTCATGTTGGTATATTGTCTTTGTTCTCTATGCATTTGACCTCTTCACCAAGATTACAAGATCCTGGAGAGTAGAGATTCTGTCTCTCACAGGTCATGCCAGGTCTTAATTGTAGCATACCACCCCATTCCCAGCAGGTACTCAATAAATGTTTACTGACTGCTTAAGCAGCCATATTGCAATCTATAATGTACAAACAAGATAGATATTCAGAAGGTGAGAGAGGATTGCTCTTCAATTCTTTAGTGTTGCCTAATACCAGATGTCTGGGTTGAGTAAATGTAAAGGATTTTAAGGTTTCTTCCTGCTTTTAAACCTGTAATTCTAGGAGAATATGTGTGTGTTGAAACCAGTGGAGAGCCTAATTCCAAGCCTACTGCTTCTACGTTTTCAGATGCATGTGTGGTAAGGGAAGGGCTGGATTCAGAATAGTCATTTTGTTCCGTACAGAGTAATGTTGGAATAGGAAGCAAATATCTTTTCATTCATTTTTTAAGCAAAATGTTGCAACCCATTAGGTCATCTACATGAAATAAAAGGTTGAGTCCATTCTGTTATAAACTGAAGGGTTATGTAAGGTGAAAGGGCTACAACGGAAATGACTTATGAAACCAACCACAGGCATAAGAAAGTGTCAGATTTATGGCATTTGGTGGGCAGTTACAGGAATTTTAATATGAAAACATCAGATTGACCGATATGAATTTTACACCTAATTATGAGAGGTTTCTTTTTTTGGGGGGGGATATTATTTAATTTCAATGATTTAAAACAGAATCCTGAATTTTGGAGTTCCTGCTAATTAACTTTAAAAAAATTTTTTTCATTACAGTTGACATTTATTATATTAGTTTCAGGTGTACAGCATAGTGGTTAGACTTTTATATAACGTACTAAGTGATCCCTTGATAAATCTAGTATCCACCTAGCACCATATACTAGTATAGTTATTACAGTATTACTGACTACGTTCATGAGGGATTTTTTTTAAAAAGTGAGATATTGAGTTAATTGAAAAGACACATTGCGTTTCATAAAATTTCAGGGCATAGAGAACCTAACTAGTCCAACTCCTTATCTAATGCTCTCTTCCTTACAGAACAGGTTTGCTAGGTAAAATCAGGCTGTACCTCCAGTGATAGGGTGTTCACCACTCTATCTTTGAACACATCTGATTATTAGAAAGTTTTTATTATGGTTGAGTCCAAGTCTTTCCAAATGGCTTTTACCTGTTTATACTCACTCTTCCCTTTAGAGCTACACAAAGTAAGTTTGAGGACTTGTCAGATTCTTTAGAATTGTGTTTATTTGTTGTTCATTCATTCAATGAATCTCTCTTTATATGCCAGACACACTCAAAGAATTGTAAAGGCATAATAGTATCTCCAGGGCACGGACCTGTCTCTCCAATGCTTCCACAATGTCTGGCACACAATAGGCATTCAGTGGATATTAACTGAATGAATGGTGGAAACCAGGACTCTTAACCAGAGATGCTCACAGTCTGGTTGGGGGAAGTCAGACACAGAAAGGCATGAATGATAAGGACAAAACAACAAATCAATGAGAAAATGGGCCAATGATGTCAATAGGAAATTAATGGAAGATGGAAGCCAAATGGCCAATAAACATCTGACATAATGCTCAATATTACTAGTAATCAGGGAAATGCAAATTTAAGTGACAATATACCATTTCACACCCATGAGTTTGGAGAAAAGTTTGACAATATGAAGAGTGATGAGAATATGGAGCAATTAGAATACTTAATTGAATGGATAATTGATAAACCAATTTGGAGAGCTGTTTGGGAATATTACATAAAATTAAAAGTGCAGCTTGGCAGGTGTGGCTCAGCTGGTTAAGCATCATTCTATGGTCCTGGTTGATTCTGGGTCAGGGCACATGCGGTGGTGGTGGTGGGGGTGGGGTGGGGGGAGGAGTGGAGTAGGGGAAAGGTTCGTGGGCTCAATCCCCAGTAGGGGGGCATGCAGGAGGCAGCCAATCCATGTTTCTCATCTCTCCCTCTCCTCTCTGAAATCAATAAAAATAAATTTAAAAAACAATAACAAAAAAATTCAAAGTATAAAACCTTTGACCTAGAAATTTTATCTCTGGGTGTATGCCTCAGAGAAATAATTTTGCGTATGTAGAAAGAAGCACCTACAAGACGTTCACTGTAACAATGCAGTAGCAAAGAACTGTAACTAATCTACATGTCCACCAATGAAAGAATGGATAAACAAATTGTGCTATATTCATCAAAGCAATACTGATCATGAAGCAGTGAAATTGACTGAACTAGGTCACATGTATTTTGAATAATTCTCAAAATAATAATTAGCTAAACAGAGCAAGTCAAAGAGGGCTAAGTTACAGTGTTTGCACAAAATTTAAAACAGCCTAAGCAATATTATGAAAATAACCATTCAGAGTGAAAATACGTGTGGGAATAATAGGTACAAATTCAGGATAGTATTTGGTTATGAGGCCAGGATAAGGAAATGCAACTGAAAACAAGTAGATAGGACACTTCAGTTGGATTTGTGATATATATATATATTTTTAGCTGGGTGTGGTTTTGCATGTATTTACATTATAAATTTTTTTAAGAGCAATGAACCCTTTGAAGGTGAGAGTGGGTGGGTGGGTGGGAAGCAATTAACCAAAGAACTTGCATGCATATATGCATAACCCATAGACACCTACAATAGGGTGGTGAAGGCCTGGGGTAGGGGGCAGGGATGGGCTAGAAGGGGTAAATGGGGGGTGGGGGGAAGTAGACATATGTAATACTTTCAACAGTAAAGATTTTTAAAAAAGAAAAGATAATAATGCTTGACTTTCCTTAGTCAATGGAATCAAATAAAAATGTAAATAAAAAATAATTCAAAGTGTGGGAACAACAAAAAAAAAGAGTAATGGACCCTTTGCCATGTTTGTACCTTAGCCATAGCTAATTGGATCAGGGGTCCAATCAGACAGAATTTTTTTTTTTCCAAAAAAAGGAAAAGAAAATAATGGTAACTGGGGCAGAGTGGTGAAATATAGCAATTATCGATCTCATTTTTCCTTGCCACCCACTTTCTGTCAATACCTTCCCAGCCTCTCTTTGGCATGAGACACAGGCCTAACGAATAATACATAAACAACAAACAAATAGACTACAAGCTATTAGAGATTGATTATATTTTTCCTCCTATGGTTTTTGAGGGTTTTAAGGCAGTTTTTACAAAGGGCCTTAGAGGGATAGGTATTTTAGGGTATGGTTCTCTCTGGCTGCAAAGGGACTGCACGTAGGGACTCTGCATTTGCATCGATTAGCCTTGAGCATTTTGGGTTTATGCAAGAACTTGGATGGATCTTATATGCTCATTCCTGAAGAGTACAGTGAACTTATTTTCTTCTGAGAAAGCCTACAGTTGAGTGACATGCTCCAGATCTCAAATTTAAATTTTAATTAGCTGAGAAAATCTGACTCTGTGTGTGTGTGTGTGTGTGTGTGTGTGTGTAGAAGCTTTGAAGAATAATGATTGTTCTCTCTCCCTAGAATAATCTATAGGAAAACAAAATAGGTAAGGTTGGCTAAACAGAGCAAGTCAAAGAGGGCTTAGGACCTAAATAGACACTTCATAGCAGAAACCCCCATTGATAATTTATCCCATTCAGAGAGGTGGGTATGGAATTCAACTAGCATTTTGTCTCTGCAGGAAATGTTTAAATATCTTCCATGTTGCCGACTGTCCCTTGGGACTAAGAAAATCGTAGAATGTAAGGGAAAGATAGAAGAGACTTCTTGGAGGCAAAGAAAACAGCCTATTAGGTCAAAATGATCATAAAAGGGGTCCCTGTGGGGTTTTCATTAAGTTTAACTTCATGGAAAATACAGATTGAGGCAATTAGTCCCTTCCAGTTTTATGCAAGCAGTAGCAATGGGAAACATGCCAAGAGGGATGATTAAGGATTAAACAACAGCATGGGAACTTGATCAAGAAGCTCCAAAATTTTGTTGCCAGCACCTGATATTTCTACATCACCACCTGCCTGACTGTGAAAGGTGGGGGCCCTTCTCTTGGACCCCACCTCTCAGTCCTCTTACTGCTCAAGGGAAAGTTGAGGGAGAGAAAGGTTCTGTCTCCCCCAACTTCGAATAGGGAACACCGCCAAGACAGGCAGGAAGAAGCATGCTCATTTCCATCCTTTTTGGCAAGCTCAAGTGGGAGCAAAAGCCACTGCCAATTCTATTTTTTAATACAGATTTTAAAAGGGTTGTGTCTACACATGCAAAGGGAAGTGCACAGTGCGCTGGGTTAATTTAAGCCACACAATATTGTTTTGTAATTAAAAGAAAAAGCCTAAACCTTCGCCGGACTCTCCAGGTATTCTTTTTTAACATGTGGTAGATCCCAATGGGGGTGAGAGACTGAAGTGTAGCAATTGCTTCTGTCATCATGTGTGTGCTACCCAGCCTCACCGTTATCACCCTGCCTGTCCCAGGCCTGGCCAGAGACCATCCCTGGGACTTCTCAGTGTGAAACTAGGAGAGAGAAACTGCTTTTTGTTTTGGAGACAGAGTTGAGTGTCTAGGTCTAGCAGACCCTGAGGTGAGTGCCACTGTGTAATTTGAGTTGGACAACTCTCAAGAGAGAGGAAGAGAATGAGAGAGAACAGGAGTGAGAGTAAGAGCTGGAGATACACAAGGCCCAGTTCTCTCCTCTAGTCCGTGCATAGTTCCCACAGCCTGTTACTCCACAATATCTAGAAAGTCTATTTGATACTTTCCATGAAAACTGTGCTCAAAAGATCTATAGAGAAGTATTAATTTGTTTAATTTGTATTAATATTAATAGCTTTTTGTTATTCTAGTCTTTTTAACTAAAAAGTACCCTGGTCTTATGCCATCACAAACAATGTTGCAATGAGCATCCTTACACCTATGCCTTTATACATGTTCCAGTTTTGGTCAAATTCTTGGAAGTGAAACTGTTTTCGTCTCTTGAGTACCCCACCATATCCAGCCATGCTCAGTTGAGCAATGAACACATGGCAGGTGCAATCACCATACTGTTGTCTGTGACCATGAGGCATTCTTTTATTTTTCTTTGCTCAATCCCTTAACCCTTCCCATCCAGCCCCCAACCTCCTCCCCTCTGACTGCTGTTAGTCTATTCTCTTTATCCACGAATCTGTCTCCACTTTGGTTTTAGTTTATTTTGTTCATTAGATTCCACTTATTAGTGAGCTCATTTGATACCTGTCTTTCTCTGGCTTATTTCACTTAGCATAATGCTCTCCAGGTCCATCCATGCTGTCCCAAAAGGTAAGATTTCCTTCTTTTTCGTGGCCAAGTAGTATTCCATTGTATAAATGTACCACAGCTTTCTTATCAGCTCATCTACTGATGGGCACTTTGGCTGCTTCCAAATCTAGTAAATAGTACTGCAGGGAACACAGGGGTGCACATATTCTTTTGAATTAGTGTTTCAGGTTTTCTTCAGATATATTTTCAGAAGTGGAATTGCTAGGTCATAAGGCAGTTCCATTTTTAATTTTCTGAGGAAACTCCATACTGTTTTCCACATGGCTGCACCATGTGCATTCCCACCAACAGTGCATGAGGATGCCCTTTTCTCTACATCCCCACTAATACTTGTTTGTTGAATTACTAATGATAGCCATTCTGACAGGTGTGAAGTGATATCTTACTATGATTTCCATTTGCATTTCTCCAATTAGTGATGCTGAGTAGCTTTTCATATGTTTATGGCCAGCTATATGTCTTCTTTGGAGAAGTGTCTATTTAGGTTCTTTGCCATCTTTTACTTTTTTTATGGTGTTGAGTTATATGAGTTCTTTATCAATTTTGGATTTAACCCCTGATCAGGTGTATCTCTGGCAAATATGTCCTCTCATTCATGAGTTGTCTTTTCATTTTGTTGGTTTCCTTTGCTTTGCCAAAATTTTTTAGTTTGATGTAGCCCCATTTATTTATTTTTTCTTTTGTTTCCCTTGCCTGAGGAGATATATCAGAAAAAATATTCTTATGAGAAATGTCTTAAATTTTACTGCCTATGTTTTCTTCTAGGATTTTTATGAGCCTAACATTTAAGTCCATTTTGAGTTTATTCTGTGTATGGTGTAAGAAGGTGGTCTAGTTTCATTTTTTTGCATGTATATGTCCAATTTTCCCAATACTATTTATTGAATAGACTGTCTTTACCCCATTGTATATTCTTGCCTCCCTTGTCAAATATTAATTGACCATAAAGGGGTGGGTTTATTTCTGGGCTCTCTATTCTGTTCCATTGACCTATATGTCTGTTCTTATGCCAGTACCATGCGGTTCTTATTACTATGGCCTTGTAGTATAGTTTGATATCAGATAGTGTGATTTCTCCAACTTTGTTATTCTTTCTCAAGATTGCTGTGGCTATTAGAGGTCTTTTGTGGTTCCATATACATTTTTGGAATATTTGTTTGAGTTCTGTGAAATTCACCCCTGGAATCTTGGTAGGAATTGTGTTGAACCTATAGATTGCTTTGGGTGGTATGGAGATTTTAATGATGTTAATTCTTCCTAACCATGAACACAGTATATGCGTCCACTTATTTGTTTGTATCTTCTTCCATTTCTTTCTTCAGTGTCTTATAATTTTTTGAGTACAGGTCTTTTACATCCTTGGTTAAATTTATTCCTAGGTATTTTATTTTATTTTTTGATACAATTATAAATGGGATTGTTTTCTTTTAAAAAAATGATTTTAGAGAGTGGGGGGAGAGAGAGAGAGAGGAAGAGAAATATTGATTTCTTTTTCCATCTATTTATGCATTCATTGTTTGTTTTTTGTATGTCTTGTGGGATTGAACCCACAACCTTGGAATATTGGGACGATGCTCTAACCAACTGAACTACCCATCCAAGGCAAATGGGATTGTTTTCTTAATTTCCCTTTCTGATAGTTTACTATTGGTGTATATAGAGCTCATCTTTTAAACACTTCCTCACAGGATACTTGAATATGATAATAAGTGATAATGAGAAGACAGGTAGAGATAGATGGAGAGAGGGACGAAGAATTTAGCATGGTTTGTGGCCCTCAATGAATGCATGTGCCCTGGCTATAGCAAAAATACGAGGCCATTCCTTCCTTCTGCAATGCACATCCTTCACGAACAGACAACCTGGCCTAACAAATTTCCTTAAGATTTCTATGAAGAGGAAAGCTGGGAACAGAGAAGCATGTGACTCTGGAGATCTGTTAAATCTGTTAGCCCAGGAATCAAAAGAATCATGGGAATTGTATATTTCTTAGACCGGGAATCAAATGGGACTGGTTAAGGAAGCTGTAATAACTCTGAAAAATTAAACTTCCATCCAAGAAAACCAAACCAGGGGGTGGAGCTAGTTCCAAAACATGACCTCACTAGGCTCAAGGGACTGTCGGGCCAGACCATCTGGGGAAATTCCTTCTGGTCCAGTAAAATGTGTTATTCCAGAGGGGAGAGGCAGGGCTCCTAAAGGGTCAGGAAGGTTGTTCTTGGTTAAATTGCTTAACATGCATCATCTGATTTTGTCCTCATAACAGCTGTCAGAGGTAAGTAGGATTATCATCCCTGTAGACCAGCCGTGGGCAAACTACGGCCCGCGGGCCGGATCCGGCCCGTTTGAAATGAATAAAACTAAAAAAAAAAAAAGACCGTACCCTTTTATGTAATGATGTTTACTTTGAATTTATATTAGTTCACACAAACACTCCATTCATGCTTTTGTTCCGGCCCTCCGGTCCAGTTTAAGAACCCATTGTGGCCCTCGAGTCAAAAAGTTTGCCCACCCCTGCTGTAGACCAATGAGGAAACCAAGGCACAGAGAGGTGATGTGACTTGCTCAGGAGTTTGTGCTCTTATCCATCAGAGCCTGAAGAGGAGGCACAAGTTTCTCCCATACAGAGTGCAGTCAAGATGGCAGAGAAGGGTTTGTGTCTCATGTCTGCCACTGGGTGGCTAACCTTGGACAACATCTCTTAGCTCCAAACCACTGTGTTCTCATCTGTACAATAGGTGTAGGAATGGTATCTAACTTATAAACAGAGGGGTAGATAAGGCAATCCATACAGAACATTGAGCACAGTGGTGGGCACATGGTTAGCTTTCAAGAAACGCATTAAGAATCAAAAAATACAGATTTATTTTTTAACTGGTGTTAAAAATCACACTGGTTAAAATTATGCCGTTTATAACTCAATTGTATCTATTTTCTAGTGTCATGAATATCAAAGTGTCTCTTGTCCAGGAAGTGGAATAAATAAGTATATCATAGACTATATGTCACTAGTTCTAATGAAGCCAAGACTACTGTTACAGATTGATTAATTTTATTATCAACTTGCTAGATTCGATGTGTGGCTTCAAAATTGCTCTCCGTGGAACTGAACCTCACCATCCATGGTGTGAACATCCAACTATAATCTTTAAATTGTTAACAAAACTGATAAGTCTA
This sequence comes from Myotis lucifugus, assembly GCF_000147115.1. NCBI lineage: Eukaryota > Metazoa > Chordata > Mammalia > Chiroptera > Vespertilionidae > Myotis > Myotis lucifugus. The sequence goes on along the minus strand of NW_005871076.1, from coordinate 2,709,168 downwards.
GGATAAATCACAAAAACAACCAGCCTAGCAAACAAAATAAACTCTTGCTTGGCCCTCTTGATGGAAGAGTTTGTCCGAGTGGTAAAAAAAAAAAAAGTCTGTTACAAAGAAATCTTTGTTGAAATCACAATACATTAACAGTGACTACGGATCTGTCCTAACTATGATTTGGCCTGGGCCACGCACCTGACACATCAGCCTATTTAGTCCCCTCCACAGTCCTGTGAAGTCGATAGTGGTATTTATTGCCTTTTAGTTAATAAAGAAACCGAGGCTCTCAGACAGAAGTGACTTGCTGGCTATACCAGGTTCTCTGTTATCCCCTTTCCCTGACACCTTGTTAATAACAGATATAAACACTGTAAAGTCCCTGTGAATAGTTGAACTAAATTACCAAAAAGAGTTCTAAAACGGATTACTTAAAAATTATTCTACATATTGTTATAGCTTTTATTGTATGACTCGATGACATGTGGGGAGTAGTTTCCTGGCTTGGTTCAAATCACAGACTTTCTCAACTATGTGCTATAATGAGCTTTCCTACACACAGAGGACAAACTGGTTGCCAGAGGGAAGGGGATGGGGTAAAAGGTGAAGGGGAAGAAGATGTGCAAACCTCTAGTTATAAATAAGTTACGGGGAGGTGCTGTACAGCACAGGGAATATGGTCAATAATATTGTAATAACTTGGCACAGTGACAGGTGGTAATTAGACTTACTGTGGTGATCACATCAGAAGGCATATAAATGTCGAATCACTATGTTGTCCACCTGAAACGAATGTAATATGTCAAGCGTATTTTAACTTTAAAAATGTAGACTTGCTTCTTTTGAAATCCTGAAGCCAAAAGGACAGGAAAATAGGTTGGATGACTCTGTGTCCCTATGAAGCAAAGCTCCCTGGGGTGCGGATTGGCAAGGCTCCCTGGGATGCGGGGTTGGCCCAGGTCCAGAGAGCATTCCCTTCTCACACCGTGGGAAAACTCTCTCGGGAGGGTCCCCATGTCCTCCAGGTGTGAGCACCTGCCGGACAGTGCTCAGCCTCCTATTTATGGGCAGTGGGGGCAGATGGAGAAGGCCGCTATCCTTTATGTTGTTACAGGAGAAAGCACTTGGGAGAAAGATTAGCCTGGAACTGCGACCCCTAGTCAAGGTCAGTCAATTTCAGAGAAGTGGGCTTGGATGGAGCCTCGGGCATGAGCCTTAGGTCAGAGCAGGCCTGCAGCAAATAGGAAGCAGGTGGGGGAAGCGGGGTCTGTGGAAATCTTCCTCACAGACCCTCCTTCCGCCTGAGAGGACCAGGCTGGGGAAAGGGTGCTGTGCTCTCCAGGGTGGCAAGAGGCCAGCGCCAGAGAGTCGCACCAGTTACTCTGGCCTTAAATAAGCTTTCATTTGGTACAACTATGCATATAATTTCCAGCTTCCTCTTGCCTGTCCTTGAGCTCTCCACATGCTTCCTGTCTCAGACCATTGGCACGTGTGTCCTCCGTGAGGAATTTCTTCCCTCTGCCCCTCATATTTCAGGTCTCACTTCCTAGAGTTCTTCCCTGACCAACCTTCTCTAGGAAGGTCTTTCCTGGTGGCCTCCCTTCACTCCGGTTCCTTCATAGCACATGGAGGGAGTTTAACTGCAAGTGTTCTCATTTGCCCATCTGGGTATTTTCTGCTTCTGCCATCAGTCTGTACGTCCCAGGAGGGCACGTCTGGCTCTTCAGCGTTGATCCCAGGGTCAAGCCCGGAGCTAGGGACAGAGTAGGTGTTCAAGAAATGTTTGCCAAATAAATAAAGGAAGGAATGAAACTCCCAGTTACCCACTGGGTGACATACTGGAAGAAAATTTCAATGTATCCGTGGAGTAAGGAATTATTAAGGGGCTTTGGAAAGAGGTTAATTTTTAAAACATCCTCAGAGCAGCATCCCAAGGGAAAAAGAAACAGAAATAATTGGTTTGTGGTATTTCCTGGAAACCTCTTAATGAGATCACCCATTGGCATCCCGAAACTATGGGAATGTTGCCCCTTTCATCGTCTGTCTCTTCCCAGTTGCACTGCCAATGGGATCATAATGATAAAAGTAGTGAGAAAATGCCAGGAGAGTTAGGTGTTTCAATTATCCTGGGATTGCATGAATTTCAAACGGCCATAGGCAAATGTTGACATCTTGGCCACTTTACTACACCCCAGCATGAAAAGCTGAGTATGAAATCTGGATATTTATTACAGTTCCAGTAAAGATGTGGGAGGAGAGGATGTGAAAGGCATCGGCCAGCCTAAGGTTTATATTATAACAGTACATTCATTTATTTAAGACATCTCCGTGCCTCATGACCAAGTCTAAGGCTGGGAGTAGGTGAATCACAAACCCACCTCCACACTGAGACAGTGACTGTCTGACAGGGGCTGAGCCTAGACCTGGTGGAATCAATCATAGTGGCTGCACTGACCTGCTGGCTAGGGAGCTGACCCTGCTTGCAGGGCTTTTATTAGGGCTACAAAAATTATTTTGAGCACAAAGCAGATCTACTTTTTGGAATTGGGGCTGAGCATCGAGATGGGGAAGAACTTTGACAAATCACACTAGTGATGGAGGATGAGAATATCCTCTTTCATCCCTAGTGTTTTGCTGGAAGCCAGTCCACCCTTGCTGCTTGACACAATCGCTGCAGGGAAGAAACATCTGCACAGCTTATGTTTCAAGGGACCTGGTGTATATAACATATGTATATGGCATACTGTTCTTAATATATTTGCTCCCCCTCTTAGCGTTATGTCTTTTAAACAAGACCACCTCCCCGAGAAAGGTTGTTTCCCCAGGTGAGGATTTTTTCCCTGGAGTTAGGGATTAATAGGACTAAGGAAGAGAATAAATTAGTGAAACCCCCTAGTGTTACAGAAATACAATGTACTACTTATGAAGAACTTGGACTAAGACTGTTGGCAATAAATTTGGGACTTGTTGGGCCCACATCCCCAGGGGTCTGCCCACCAGGGAAAGCACCAAAGCCTATACCCCTGGAGACTCACCGACACAGGGCAGTCCCAGGGAAGGCAAGCAGCGAGGCTGGGAGGACATACCCTTTACTGGGTAGGATAATCTCCTTCAGTCACTTCCTTGTAGCTTATCAGTAGAGCAGTGACCCTGGAATAGCCCTTATAATGGAACACAGAGATTAACCTAGACAGGATTTAACTCAACAGAACTAGATTAACAAACGCCCTAACCTTTGAAATAGAATGGATAGGATTAAAATCAACTGGTGTAAATACAGATGTAACAGGACAATAACGACAGAACCTGCTGGAGAATGTGGCTAGGCTGCTGGTCAACTGAACGCTGTCTCCGTGTCATTCCTTCTTCGCCGACTCCGTCCACACCTTTGGGAACCCCTGGACCTGCTGGGGCTGGACCCCAACAGTGTTTTATAAAGGTGAAGCCCACTTAGAGTTCATTCATTCATTCACTCACTCACTCACTCGCTCATTTATCCAAGCTCAAAATTATATCTGTGTGAGTGTGTGTAGTAACTAAGTCCTGTGTAGCAGTTCTCACTTTGCACAGTAGTTCCGGACTGTAAAGCTTACTGTGCAAGCTGAAACTGTGCCAAGTGCTCATCCAAACCAATGGGAAAAATTAGGATGGTTCCATGACTTAAAAACTCTCTTGCTGTTGGTTATAAATGTATTATATGGAAATGGAAAAAAATAGTAAAGTTATGACTTATTTAGTACACTGTAATTTAAAACATTGGACACATTGAGAATGAGTGTAAAAATCGTATCAGGAGTTGTTTGTACAGGGCTTGCCTTCTCATCATATAACAACGTGGAGCAAACATGGTTTGCATGCCTTGGCAAATTATCATATTCCTTCCAAAACCCGGATCAGCTCCTAGCCTTTTATCCTTTGCTCTTCCTATGTCAATGTGAGAGTTTTTGTTTTGTTTTGTTTTTTAATGTGAAATGGTTTGCTAGCATCTCTTTTTATGGGGCATCATAATCCCTTTTGCCATGACCACTTTGTGCATTTATATCAATACAACTGCCTTTCGCTAAACTCTTCTGGCTGCATATCTAGAGTGTATCCAATGGGATGGTGTCAACATTCCATTTCTTCTCTAATTCCACTTCCATTCAACTTGAATTTGACTTCCAGGGTAATCATTTTTTTTTTTGTTTGTTTCTTTGCTGCACTCTCATCTTTTCTGGCTAATTCCCTTGTTTGATTTTCCATATTTGTAGAACGTCACGTGGGTTTGCTGTCCATGTGGAAACTGGATAACAAGTGTGCAGCGACCAGTCACCAATAGACTTTGGAAGAAGTGATATAATGTGTCATTGATCATGTTGTGAACCTTTTTTGATGAAGTGATTTGTTGGCTGAAAAAGCAAGCAGTGAAATTTATTCTTTATGTAATTACTCACTCCACAGTGCATATGTTGTGAAGTTCAAACTAAAGTGTGAACTGCTGTGTTAGAGGACTGATGTTATGTAACTGAAATCATTGCAATTGGAGCTTACACATACCAGAACTATGCAAAATGAGACACAGAAGAGGGGTAACTAAAAAATGTCATGGCGGGGGGGCGGGGGGGTACATAACAGATTCCCACCCAGACTGTGGAGTCAGAGAAGGTTTATCGGAGAAGGTGACCTACAAGTGGAGACTCGATAAATGAGTAGGAATTAGTCTGAACAAGAAGTGTAGGGAAGATTGTTTTAGGAAGAGATTAGATTATGTATAAAGCCCATATTTTAGAAAGCGAGTAGGGCGTGGGTGGTTGTTTCAAGGCTGATTGTGGGTGATAATCCCATTCCATTATCTTGGCTGCCTCCAGCCCCGCAGGCTGTTGCTCTTGGTTACCAGGCAGCACTGGCTGTTGGATCTGGGAACCTCTCACTCTCGTTTTGGGATAGTCACCTGAGCAGGTGAGGAAAGGCAGTCTACTTTCTTTTCCAGACTCAGGGGTCCACTTCTGGAAGCTAAAGAAAGTCACCATAAAGATGGGCCCAGACCAAACGAAATTAACTAAGATGCTGGTTTGTATGACATAGGAAATACAAGTGATTCAGATTCAAATGCAGGATGGTACAAAGCAGAAAGAGAATCCCTCACAACTCAGAGGATTGGTTCAAACCTTTAAAGCAGTGATTTTCAACTTTTTCATCTCATGGTGTACAAAAACTAAAGTTTTATGGCACACATACAAAATATATATATTTTTTGCTGATCTGACAAAAAATAGGTATAATTTTGATTCATTCACACTGGACGGCTATTGCTGTGTTGGATGTTGTCATTTTTTTTTTAAATTTGACAATCTAAGGGAAAAGTGGTCAGTGCCCCAGACTACATAGTCAGGTATCGCATGTTTTAAAAATTCTTACAACACACCAGTGTGCCTCTTGAGGTTTAAAAGACAAACCATGTTTCTACTCAAGCTAATACGGAGTACAGTATCTTATTCTATTTGGCTAGTATCTGAATGGTTGCTATGAGCCACTCAGCCCAGGCAATGCACTGAAAATAATCTTGTTTGATTTCCACAACACCCTTATGAGGTAGCTTTCATTATCCCCCATTTTATAGATGTGGGAACTATACTGGGTCATCATTGGGTCACAGAGCTAGAATTTAAAATTAAGATTTATTCTAAAGCCTATGCCGTTAGCTACTATGCCACAAGTATATTAAATCATAATTAGTGAAAATAAATGCAAATGTCAAATTGAGTGATTATTTTGTATAAGATAAACAGACCAAGATAAATGCTGGTTAAAGAATAGGGCAAGAATGTTCCATTCTGGCAGGTACACTGAGACACAGAGACTGCTCAAAGCAGTATTTTTAAGAAAAGTTTGGTGAAATTGAGTGGAATTCCAGGCATGAGCAATGAATTCAAGATTCTATTAGGAAAGCAAAACAATGGGATTATCTCAATTATTGGGTTAACAATGAGATTTCATCATCTACATTCTAGCCATGAGTAAGGCATTTATTTGAATTAGATAAGAAGATATAATGTCATTTGCAGGAGGACCAGTAAATTTAATAACAGAGATAAATAAAACTGACAATGATCTCACACTTTATAAATCTAAACACGGGACCAAGGTTAGACAGAGGGACGCTGGCTGTTGAAGAATGAGCTTGAATGTTGCTTTTTACACTGTCTACTGGAGACCGGGCATGATTTTTATGTTTTCTTCTACCCCAGGAGATTAAGAAAGAATTAATTCAATTCCCTTTCAACCAATGTGCAGGAGCAAGAAACAACCTTGAACTTTCCCAACTCAAATAGCAGCTCTGTTGGTAATTTAATCACTAACTGAGTTATGTAACTTGCCTATGACAAATGGTAAAATACCAACAACGTGGAAATCTGCCAGAGTGATTCCTTTGTAAGAAGGGGGAGCAAAGCCCTAGCCGGCTCACACGCATATTCTGCTCCCCTGTCTCTTGCTCCCTGCCCGCAATTGCTGAAATTCCGTCTGCATTAGAATAGGATATGGGGCCAGTTCGGGATCTAACAAGAGGGTGAAGCTGTCACTACAATATTTTAGAATACTTGGCTTCTCTCTCTTTCCTTCCCCACCTCCACTTCCACTTGCCAGCCTGCAGCCCATCCCAGGCTCATCCACGGAGCTCCATCAATTTAAAATATTGGCCAGGAGTGGACGTGAGGTCCTCTTGCACGATCTGGCTCCAACCTCATTGTCCAGCCTTATCTCATGCCTCCCTCTCCCTTGCTTGCTCCAATGTTTAATTTTAGACATGAAACATTTTGAATACAATTAATCTGAGCTGTTCTTCCCTTTCCTAATCATCAAAACTTTCATTCTTCAGTCTCAGCTTAAGCTTCATTTTCTCTTGGAAGCTTTCCTTGGTCATCAGAACTATATTGGGCCTCCTTGTCACAAGCTTCCATAGCTCTCTGTGCTTCTTGGCACAAATGCTGCTGCTCAGTCTTCTCTGCAAGAGCGGAGGGTCTGTGTGGGCAGGGATAGGGTCTCACTATGTTACAACACCCAGCACAATGCCTGGCATGCCACCTGGCCTTCGTCAGTGTTTGTAGAATGAATGGATACCTTCTTCATTTTCATTTTGGAAAAGGTATATTCAAAATGTACACAAATGTGTAAAGAAAAATAATGCAACCACCACGTATGGACTACAGATACAAGGTGAAGTCTCTGCTTACCACTCCCTGGTCACATTCTGCTTTCTAGAAGCAACTAGTAGTCTGAATTTGGTTACAACTACTTCCATAAATCTTTAATACTTTTACTACACACATATTCAAACTTACAGTATTATTTTGCCTGCCTTTATAGTTTACTAGAGGCCCTGTGCACAAAATTCATGTTGGGGGGGAGGGGTCCCTCAGTCCGGCCTGCAGCCTCTCGCAATCTGGGACCCCTCAGACATCCCTTTCTCAATCGACCGCTGGCACCTAACTGCTCGCCTGCCTGCCTGCCTGATTGCCCCTAACCACTCGCCTGCCTGCCTAATCACCTCTAACCCCTCTGCCTGGCTGCCTGTTCTTCCCTAACCCCTCTGCCTGCCTGATCTCCCCTAACTGCTTACCTGCCTGCCTGATCACCCCTAACCACTCTGCATGCCTGCCTGATTGCCCCTAACCACTCACCTGCCTGATCACTCCCTAACCACTCGCCTGCCTGCCTGATCTCCCCTAACCACTTACTTGTCTTCCTGCTTGATTGGCCCTAACCACTCTGCATGCCTGCCTGATTGCCCCTAACCGCCTCTGCCTGGGCCCCCACTGCCACGGCTTCGTCAGGAAGGATGTCCAGAATGACATCCGGAAGGTCGTTTGGCTGTCCGTTCTCATTAGCATATTACGCTTTTATTATTAGAGATGTGTGTATCGGTCTGTAACCACCATTTTTCAAGTTTGTGTGAAAATGAGCATCAGTGGATTTTTAAAAATATGTTTTCATTGATTTCAGGGCGAGGGAGAGAGATGGAGCATCAATGATGAGAGAGAATCATTGATCAGCTGCTTTATGCACACACCCCCACTGGGGATCGAGCTCACAACCTGGGCATGTGCCATGACCAGGAATCAAACTGTGACCTCCTGGTTCATAGGTTGACGTTCAACCACTGAGTTCTACCAGCCAGGCAGCATCAGTGGATTTTTCAGAAGCAGTGTGGAATAGTGACAAGAACACTGACCTGGGAGTTAAACACATGTGAATTCCAGTACTGACTCAACTGCATAGCAATTATGCCACACTGGGAATATAAAGCCTCACTTTTCATTTTGTAAAATTTGAATAATAGTCTCCTATCTGTCTGCCTCACAAGGTTGTTACAATGATCAAATGAAAAAACGTTGCTAAAAAGATGTTGAAACCCGCCCTGCAGGTGTGGCTCAGTGGTTGAGTGTTGACCTATGAATCAGGAGGTCACAGTTCAATTCCCAGTCAGGGCTCATGCCCAGATTGCGGGTTCCCTCCCGAGTAGGAGGCGTGCAGGAGGCAGTCTATTGATGATTCTCTGTCATCATTGATGTTTCTATCTCTCTCTCCCTCTCCCTCATGCTCTGAAATCAATAAAAAAATATATATATTTTAAAAAGAATGCCCTTCTAAAAAAAGATGTTTAAACCTGGTATATTATGCAATATTGGGACACCAACCAAATTATATTCCCAAGTGTAATATGGCCAGAGAGTTGTAATAAAACAACAATATGATCAGAACATAAAGTAATTTACTACCTCCTATACTTAAGTTTGTTATCACCTACAACTTATTATCTCCTATCTACATTTAACTGGGGTGCTGTAGAAATAATACCTTCCTGGCAAAGGACAGACTGGGGGACAATCTGGCTCTTGGGAGAAATAGATTTGGATCCCTGAGATTCCACTGCCTTTAAAATCCTGCTGACGAAATTGCTGAAATGATTCCACTTGGTTCCAGAAAGGTATGTATTTTGAAGTTTCTGTATCTATGCTCAGATGTATGTTGAGGTAGTATAACTGGTGATGGTCAGAGTATGGGTTTTAGAGCTCAAAAGACCTCGATTCAAACCTTGTCTCGACTTTCCTTGTTTTTAATGAGGATAATAAAAGAATCTCGTAGGGTTGTTGGGAGGATTAACTGAGCTAATGTGTGTAAAGCAGCAAACTCAGCAGCCCCTCTGGATGTGCCTCAAAACAAGGCCTCATTGAAATCTCCCAACAGGTGAGTCAAGGTCGCCGGGCTTTTGTTCCTCTCACGTGGTCTCAGTTACCTCAGTTCAACTCCTTTTCACATTAAAAAAAAAAAAAGTGTTGGTGTAGCCATCCTATCAGCTGGCATGTGTCTCCTGACACTTCTGAATAAATGACCGAGGTGGCTCTTACGTGTTAAGTCAACAAAGACTGCTGCCACCACTGCAAATTTCTAGAGGTGCCAAACGCTTTTGACCTGAAATATTGACTTCTGATTTGGAAACTGAGAAAGAGCAGCCTAATTTGTCTGATTAATCAGTAAGAAACCAAAGAGAGGGTTTCAAATCCGTTACTAACATCCAGTGTTCATCAAGCCATCTTGGTCTCGTGCAACTGTTAAGGTTAAATCCCGGTGGCAGAGCTCTGGGTGCCTGCAGAACGCTTGCCATCTGTCTCTGTCTTGCCAGAAGCCTTCTGGGTTATTCTTATGGTCAGAATGAGTCGGAGGACACATTTACCTTGGATTCGCACACTGCCATCTGGGCTCCTGGGATCTGGCTTGCTTTGTGAGCACACGTTGCTTTCTATAAACACTTCCCCTATCAAGGTCTCTGCACTAGGAAGGAGGTGGAAGGGCAGGAAGGAGGAACAACAGAACAATGTCCTTTCTGTGCCAGGAGCCTGGGGAGGCTTCCTGGAGGGCATATGCCTGGAAAGGATGGGTGCAGATGAGTAGGTGGAATTTTGCTCTCATAGTTGCTCTGTAGCTTCCACTGTAAGCTCCTGCCACCAGGCCAATACAGCATGGTGACCTGGGAGCTAGACTCCTGGTTTAAATCTAAATTCTGCCCCTTACCAGCTGTGCGGTCCCAGGCAAGTTATTCTATATCTCTGCCTGTCAATGTCTTCATCTGTAAAACAGGGATAATAACACCACCTGTCTCATAGGGTTGTCGTTGGGGTTAAGTACATTCATTGTCCATATCTGTATCCATGCCCATGTCCACATCCACATCCACATCGCTATCAATATCTATCTCTTTAAAAGTGGCTGGGCCATTGTAAAAGTTCAATAAACAGTGACTGTTGTTATTACTGTCTGCTAGAGACTGTAACTGGTGCTAAGAATAGTGCCGTAGTCCTGTAAAACTTAAAAGTCAGAGCTTTTCTGATAAGTTTATCTGTTCTTCAGGGCTTTAAAAAAATAAATAAAAGCATTGAGGTTATAATCTTGGCCAGGACAAATAGCTCGAACTTGGTAGGCTGATGCCTAGAACTGGTTTGGGAGGCAAGGACACCAAACTATGTTTAATGGTAAAGAAAATGAATGCTATTATGTATCTGCTAAATAAGCCATCCTTTCCAAATGGAAGACATCACAGTCATTTCAGTTTGCCGCTGAGCTCGGCCGATGCTGTGGGAGCAGCACAAATGGAACGTAATATAAAAGTATACACATAATGTACTGCTCTAAATTCAAAGAGCGCATTTCTCCTACATGGCTCTTCCCTGAAATTTTCAGAGAGATGGTGCATAGAATGAGGTGGTTATTAAGCTAAAAATGAACAACAGTAAAACAGAGGAGGGATAGCAAACAGTGGTAGAGTTGAAGGAACCATTAAATATTATAGGTAATAGGAACAGAGGGGGATTATAAGGAATTGTGACCACTCTCTTACTGTATGGGAGACTTAAACATACTGTTATCTGAAGTTAATAGATAAAAGTCTTTTAAAAAAAACTTTAAAAAAAGATGTCAGTAGATGGAACACTTACATGTTTGCTCAATAGCCCATTGTTCAGCAATGCTTCTAAGAAAATAACTTTTGTATATACTGAATTCCTCACACTGTAGCCAAAGTCTGCCTCAAAGATGCTGCTACAACTGTAGACAAAAACCCCACATAACTAGAATTCTTGGGGAATGGGTTGGTTTTATTGTTGCTTTTTCTGCTGTTCTGCTTAGCTTGGACTAAGAAAAAAAATACTTCAAGTTTTCTGTTCACAATCTTTTTGGGAGGTGAGGGGAAGGCTTGGAAATACAGTAGAGGGAAAATATTTTAATCTTTGCGTAATTCAGGACTCTACAAAGCTTCAGGGCTTCTTGCTATGACTAGATAGGGGTGTAGATGTAGAACATTGAGAAGACCCGAGCAATCTTCATTCCCACTGTGTCTATCCTGGAAACAGTGCCTTTTATTTTTTTTATTATTATTATTTTTTTAAAATATATTTTATTGATTTTTCACAGAGAGGAAGGGAGAGAGACAGAGAGTCAGAAACATCGATGAGAGAGAAACATCGATCAGCTGCCTCCTGCACATCTCCTACTGGGGATGTGCCCGCAACCCAGGTACATGCCCTTGACCGGAATCAAACCTGGGACCTTTCAGTCCGCAAGCCGACGCTCTATCCATTGAGCCAAACCGGTTTTGGCAAGTGCCTTTTATTTATTTATTTTTTTTTTAATTTTTATTTTTTTTTTAATATTTTTTTATTTTTCGCTTAAAGTATTACAAAGGGTATTACATAAGTGTCCTTTTTTTCCCCCCCGCCCTTGACACACCCCTACCCTCCCTTACCCCCCAGTGTCTTATGTCCATTAGTTATGCTTATATGCATGCATACAAGTCCTTCGGTTGATCTCTTACTCCCCTCCCTCCTGCCCCCCAACTCTCTCTGGCCTTCCCACTGCAGTTTGGCAATCAGTTTGAGGCAGCTCTGCCTCTGTATCTATTATTGTTCAAAAGTTTGTAATGGTCTTTATTATCCATGAATGAGTGAGATCATGTGGTATTTTTCCTTCATTGACTGGCTTGTTTCACTTAGCATAATGCTCTCCAGTTCCATCCATGATGTTGCAAATGGTAGGAGTTCCTTCTTTTTAACAGCAGCATAGTATTCCATCGTGTAGATGTACCACAGTTTTCTAATCCATTCATCTACTGATGGGCACTTAGGCTGTTTCCAGATCTTAGCTATGGTGAATTGTGCTGCTACGAACATCTGGTTACATATATCCTTTCTGATAGGTGTTTCTGGTCTCTTGGGATATATTCCTAGTAGTGGGATCACAGGGTCAAATGGGAGTTCCATTTCCAATTTTTTGAGGAACCTCCATACTGCCTTCCATAGTGGCTGCACCAGTCTGCATTCCCACCAGCAGTGCACAAGTGTTCCTTTTTCTCCACATCCTCTCCAGCACTTGTCGTTTGTTGATTTGTTGATGATGGACCATTCTGACAGGTGTGAGATGGTACCTCATTGTTGTTTTGATT
>NW_005871076.1:2637014-2696608 GCF_000147115.1 Myotis lucifugus | reverse complement strand
TTGGGGGTGACCAGGTCGGCAGGGGTGGCAGTTGGGGACGAGCAGGCCTGCAGTGGGGGGCAGTTGGGGGCAGTCAGGTTGGTGTGGGGGGCAGTTGGGGGCAAGCAGGCCAGCAGAGGGTGGCAGTTGGGGGCAATCAGGTTGGCAGGGGGGGGCAGTTGGGGGTGAGCAGGCTGGCAGGGGAGCAGTTGGGGGTGAGCAGGCTGGTGGGGGGGCAGTTGGGGTGAGCAGGCTGGCAGGGGTGGGCAGTTGGGGGCAAGCAGGCTGGCAGGCAAAGTGGTTAGGGGCGATCAGGCAGGCAGGCACGTGAGCGGTTAGGAGCCAGCAGTCCCAGATTGCGAGAGGGATGTCCTAAACATTAGGCCTAAACCGGCAGTCAGACATCCCCCGACGGGTCCCAGACTGGAGAGGGTGCAGGCTGGACTGAGAGACAACCCCCACCCATGCATGAATTTCGTGCACCGGGCCACTAGTTATGAATAATGCTTCTATGAACATTGATGGACTTATATTTTCATTTCTTTTAGGTAGATAACTTGGAGTTGAATTGCTGGGTCACATGGTAGCTGTATGTTTACCATTTTGAGGAATGTCCCAACTGTTTTTCAAAGTGGCTGCACCATTTTACATTTCCACCAGCAACACATGTTCTAACCTCCACAGCCTTGCCCAACATTTGTTATTATCTGTCTTTTTTATTGTAGCCATCCTAATGAGTGTGAAGTGGTATTTCACTGGGGTTTTGATTTTCTTGTCCTTAATGACAGATGATGTTGAGCATCTTTCCAAGTGTTTATTGGCCGTTTGAATATCTTCTTTGGATAAATGTCTAAATCCTTTGCCCATTTTAAAATTAGGCTAATTGTGTGTGTTTTCAATCATTGAGGAATAAAGTTGTTTATATATTCTGGATACAAATCCCTTGCTAGATATATGTGACTTGAAAATATTTTCTTCCATTCTGAGGGTTTTTTCAGTATCCTTTGAGGCATAAATATTTTTAATTTTAATGATGTTCATTTTTAAAAATTTCTTATGCTTTAAGTGCATTATGTAAGAAACTTCCCTATTCTAATGTCACAAAAATGTACACTTATGTTTTCTTCTAAAAGTGTTATAGTTTTAATGCTCACATTAAAGTCTATGATCCATTTTGAGTTAGTTTTGCATATAATGTAAAGGAGGGGTCTAACTTCATTCCTTTGCACATGGATATCTAGTTTTTCTAGTTTTGTTGAAAAGATGTTTCTTTCTTCATTAGTTTATATAATTTTAAAATTACAGTTAAATATTACAAAATGAGCTTAAAACATATCTGTGTGATAAGAAAAATTGATTTTGTAGATTTCCCCCTCCCTAGCACATTTGACCAAACAGTTTTCATGCATTTGTCCACTTGTTTTATTCATTTATCAATAACATGTTGACTGTCTGTTAGGCAACACTGGGCACACAGTGAGGAATTTGATAGTGGGTGGATTTAACCTGAGGCTAGTTCCTCCCTAGGTAGAGGGAATGACACAAGAAGGTATACAAGAAGGGATGAGGACAGGGGAAGGTTGTTTCAACAGATTCTTGCATCTTCGACTCACTTTTCCCCTCGAACATGCCAATATTTCTTAATACATCAGTTCTTCAAATATTCTGTTCCTGTCTATCTGAAATGCTTTTCCCTTTTCTCCTTGCTTAGTTAACTCCTACTCACTTTAGTTCTCAACTGAATTATCACTTTCTAAGGGAAGATTTCCTGACCCCCTAGGTCAGTTTAACACATGCATAGGGCTCTCTACTTCAACCATGTAGTATTTTCCATAACAGTGATAAAATAATTACTTGGGTAATTAGTGGCTTAATCTACTTCTCCTTTATTGGTGTGACAGCTTCTCCTGGGTGGGTATCATGTCTGTATTTTTTATTTTCTTTTATTGACTTGAGAAAGAGAAGAAGAGAGAGAGAGAGAGAGAGAGAGAGAGAGAGAGAGAGAGAGAGAGAGACATCGATCTGTTGTTCTACTTATTTATACATTCATTGGTTGATTCTTGTATGTGCCCTGACCGGGATCAAACCCTGACATATCTGGACCAACTAAGCTACCTGGCCAGGGCCTCATGTCTGCCTTTTGATGTTCACTGCTACATAGTGCTCCAGAGTGAAAGGACAGACCTGGTGAGAATACAGGTATAGTTAACACTACAAATCTCTATTTCCCATTTATGAAATGAAGATAATAATGGCATCCACCTCACCAGGCTTTTTTGAGGATTAAAGACTAATAGTGTGTGAAGTGCCCGGCATTGTGCTTGGCACATGGTAGTCAGTTGGTTAAAGTCAGCCCCACGAGGCAACCTGCCACGTCCAATGGACCCCTGTGGGAAACGTGCAGTTCCCAGGAGAGAAGTTTGAATGACTATGTGGTGCAGGGACTCCTTCATAACATTCTGGAATCCCAGGCATCCATTCCCTCAGTGTCCTGGTGGTATGATATCTCTAGGAGCCATTGTCTACAAAACCACTAAGAACAATTAGGCAAACTACATTTTTGTGTTGCCACAGAATAACAAGCAACCTATTTGGCCAACTTAAGCATTTTTGTGACAACATTTTTTATAACACTAGAGGCCTGATGCACGAAATTTGTGCAAGAGTAGGCCTTCCTTCCCCAGGCTGCTGGCACCAGCTTCCCTCCAGCACCCAGGACCCGGGCTTCCCTTGCAGCCCCAGCTTCATCTGGAAGTCCAGTCAAATTAGCATATTACGCTTTTATTATTATAGATAGTGTTTAACATACTGCTTAAGTGGGGAGGCTGTGGAGTCCAATGGCCTGGGTCCCCATTCCAGCTGCTTCACTTACCACTTGGGCAAGTTACACAACTTCATTGAGCCTCAGTTACCTCATCTGTAAAATGGAATTATTAACCCTATGTTCATTGTAGGGTTGTGAGGGGACTCGGTGGGACAGTGCACCCAGTACTCAGTGGCTCAAAGAACTGAAGTTAATTCCAGTTATTAGCATGGGAGATGCTCTGGTTTCTGATTATGAGAGATCTAAATCCCCAAATATTAGTTTCGTTAAACTCTTGATAATCTTCCAAGAAGAATAAGAAACAAAGGCATCTAAAAAACCCATTTAGTGGTATTTTATTGTATTTTAGCTACAGTTAATAGAATTGCAAAATTTTTCATTAATTCCTAAGAAGTTTTAAATTAGGAAAACAAACATTGTGTGTGTGTGTGTGTGTGTGTGTGTGTGTGTGTATTCATTGGGGATGGTTAAAATTCAGCCAATGATTTTTGTCTGAGTTTACAGAACATGAAGCAAGTCAATCTCTTGAGTATTTCCATTGTTCCAAATTTAGGTAACAAGTCAGTTTCCATTCATATTATTCCTTATCCTCAGAGAATTTTTTTTCTTTATGTTTTTCAGTCATTTTCCCTTCTATCCCAGAAGAAAGCTGAGATGCTCGTCCATTTCTCCCTGCTTCCTTTTCCCTTTTTCTTCTCCCTCCCTCCTTCTCCTCCTTTTTCTTCCCCCCTTCTCTTTTCTTATAAAGTGACAACATTACATCTCTATGTCTAGAAGAGATCATTAAAATAACATGGACTTTATAGGGCTGTTGGGAGAATTAAATGAGACATGTTGATTCCTTGGTGCAGTACCTAGCATGCAGTGACTACTTCTGCATGTTAGTTGTGATTCTTACTATTTGGAAAAAGGCAAGTTATCAGTTTTATTCCTTTCCTCTTGGTTCTTTTGATCTTTTGTTTCAAAGTCTTGGAACAACTTGCCTGTATGTCTTCCCCTAGTTCCTTTCTGTGGAGGCTGGTTAGCCGCTGTCAGTGAGAGGAGAGCGTCCGAGTTGCATTAATAAATTATTTTGTATGAGACTCCTTAGGAGCCTGGCATCAAGCCAGCATTTCAGATGAGAATTGGTTCCTGGCTGGGATGTATGTGCTCATGGCAGTAGTTAGTGTCTGCTTAGGGCCTGGCAGCTGCTGTCATGTTAGACCTGCCCCAAGGGTGCTGGGCGGGGGTGATGGCCTTCTCTGTGCAACAGACTGGCAAAGGCAGGCTCAGAAGCAAGAATCGTTTCCATAGGGACCGGTCACACCCCCAGGGTCAATTGTGAGTGACTGCAGCCTTGTTCACTATATTAAGTAGGACCACATGGATCTCTGAGCTCCAATATTCTAAATTAATGCACAGAGAGGGACCAAATCCAATGCCTCCTCTTCTGATTGTCAATTGGCCAGCCAATTTGGAGAGGTTTCTTGCAGTCCATCCCTCTGGCCCTACGGACTGAGACAATGAGCAAAGTAAGAAAGACGCTGGTATCTCCCTCTCTGATTCCTCCCCAAGCAGAACCAGGGAGAACCTCTTAAACTTGAGAGAGCCTTTGAATAACCCTGTTAAATACAGACTTCCAGGGCCTGCCCTCAGAGACTCAGATGCAGTAAGTCTGGGGAGGAGACAAGGAAACTGCATCTTGAAAAGTCCTTTAATAATCCTTTCCTTATCTGTGGTCTGTCTCGCCTCCCTCCACCAGTGTGGCATCTGTCAGAAGGCGGGACCTTGTCTACGGGGTTTACTGCTATGTCCTTGTGGCCTGCCTTCGAGGAAGGGAATGAAAATTCGAGGAAGGGAATGAAATGCAGGCCAGCACCTCTCAAACTTCAATGTGCACACGAATCCTTGAGAGCTTGGTAAGAGGCAGATCGCTTCTCATTCACACACTCTGAAGTAGGGGCCAAGGGTCAGACCTCTTGCATTTGAATCCTGATTGCCCTTCTTGCGGTGGGGAGACCCTGGTCCATTATCTTCTCCCATAAAATGAGGCCAATGACAATACCTCCCTCACAGGGTCCTTTTGGGGCATCCAGGAGGTAACACATTGGAAGCATTTAGCTCAGTATATATTGGTGAGTGCTCAATAAATATTAACTCATTATAATTATTGTAAAAAATTCCAAGAAGTTAAATCTTGGACCACACTTCAAGAAACTCTGGCATTGTGGGCAGTGCACAAAATTCAGTGCGCTGAATTAGACGTCCTCCTGGGTTACATTTTGGCTCCACCACTTACTAGTTTTACAGCCTTGGGCAAGCTTCTTAACCTCTCTGTGCCACAGTTTCCTCATCTGTTAAATGGGATAATAGTGGCCCCTACCTCTTATAGTTGTTGGATGGTTGGACATGATGCATCCAAACTCCACACTCTGGTACCAGGCCTCTAGGGGCCCCATTTATGTTACTATTATTAGTTGGAGAACTTTGGTGTGAGGTCGTAAACTTCTGGGGCCTCTGGCCTGGCTACTCCAAATTACTGGTCAGGTGCACCAAATACCCTCAACTAGTCATAAGGCATCAATGCAGCTACCACCCTTCTGCTATGCCTTTAGGTGATCACAGGTGCATTTATTAGCTATGTGCCTTTGGAGAGTTATTCAACATTTGGGTACCTCACTTTCCAGATCTGTAAATAGCAGAAAATAATAGTAGCTGCCTCACTGTATTTATTTACGCATATAAAGCAAAGAGTAATTAGAACAGTACTCAAGATGCTATAAGAGCAATTATTATTATTAGATTGTCATTACTTTATAATACAGTATATAAAGTAGATGTTAGCTATACTTATTATTGTAGTACAGTTATATATTACATAAAGAATATTATAATATCATATTCTACTACGTATACTATAATAATTTGTTATTTTTTGTTTGTAAATGTCTTTATTTTGCCTTTAAAAATGTTAAAAACTGCAGTAAAATACACATAATATAAAATTTACCATCTTAACTATTTTTAAGTGTATAGTTCCCTGGTATTAGCTACATTCACATTGTTATGCAACCATCACCACCATTCATCTCTAATCACAATTTTCATTTTTGCAAAACTGAAACTCCATATCCATTAAACAATGACTTCACATTCTCCCCTCCCCCAGTGCCTGGCAACCACTATCCTGCTTTCTGTCTCTATGCATGTGCCTACTCTAGGTACCTCATATAAGTGGAATCGGTCTTTTTGTGACTGGCTCATTTCACTTAGTATAATGTCCTCAAGGTTCATCTATGCTGTAGCATGTATCAGAATTTTGTTCTAAGGCTAAATAATATTCCTTTGTGTATATAACCACGTTTTGTTTACCTATTCATCCCTTGATGGACACTGGGGTTGCTTCCACCTTTTGACTATTGTGAATCTGCTGCTGTCAACAAGGGTGTGCAAAAATCTCTTCTAGATGGTATTACTTAGTGGTCATAGAAGTTGTATCTGTTCTTTTAAAAAATATACTGTTATTGATTTCAGAGAGGAAGGGAGAGGGAGAGAGAGATAGAAACATCACTGATGAGAGAGAATCATCAATTGGCTGCCTCCTGCATGCCCGGCACTGGGGATCAAGGCTGCAAACCTGGGCATATGCCCTGACTGGGAATTGAACCATGCCCTTCTGGTTCATAGGTTGATGCTCAACCATTGAGCTATAATGGCCAGGCTGTATCTGTTCTTACAGCTTCTGGCCCCAGTCAGAGATCTTTCTCCTTACATTGTCATACCCCATGTGAAGGAGAAAGGCAAGAAACAAATAAGCAATAGAAAGTTCTTTCATTTATTTATCCATGCTCTTACCTACTCATTCATTTCCAATATTTCTTCCATCATTTACTATGTGCAAGGTACTGTGCTAGGTGCTGTGGGACCGTGGCATGGCTTATAACCTGGTGGGTTATTGTGCGTAGAAAAGTTATATATACATAGTGAGTTTTCTTCCTTCTCAAATTGATACCTGGAAGCTCAGAGCTTGGGCAAAACGCTTCCTTCCTCTGGTATTTGGATAGAATTCCACCTCAGGCAGACAAAAATTGTACCTGAGTCCCAGATGGAACAGCCCCTCTCAGATGCTGCAGTTTTTCCACCTGAAGGATTTCAAAATAGTCTCAGTCAAGACTTTGCAAGAAGTGGGAGTCTGTTAGAGGTAAAAACCCGTGTAAAAATTGTGTAGAAGTAAAAACCTGTGGTCAGCCCAGCCGGAGTGGCTTAGTGGTTGAGCGTCGGCCTATGAACCAGGAGGTCACAGTTCAATGCCTGGTCAGGGCCTGTGCCTGGTTGTGGGTTCCATCCCCAGTGGGGGGCATGCAGGAGGCAGCCAATCAATGATTCTCTTTCATCATTGATGTTTCTATCTCTCTCTCCCTCTCCCTTCCTCTCTGAAATCAATAAAAGTATATTTAAAAAACAACAACAACCTGTGGTCAGACTTCCTATCACTCAGAAACATATTTGGATAAGTTTTTTTTTTTTTGGACAGATCATTTCAATATAACTTTAGGCAAACCATAGAAAGAAATGTCTACACAAAAGCACTTTCTAATCCCCGATGCTTAGACCCCTTGGCATGAGCTGCCCTGTGGTGGCAGGTCCCATGCCTTTGGGGAGGTGGTGGCCAAGAGTGTGAGCGCTCAAGCCAGACTGCCTGAGTAGAAATCCCAGCTCTCTAAGAGGACATGAGATCTTCAACTCAGGTCTTAATATCTGGAATCCTAACCTATCCAACTCACAATTTCCTCATCAGTAAAATGAGGTGAACGACAGCCCCAGCTCCTAGGATCGCTGTGCAGATTTAATGAGTTAATAGTGATAATGGGTCTACTTGTCACAGGGCCTGGCCCAGAGTAAGTGCAAATTAATGTCCGCTATCCATCACGAAAATGAATGCGCTCCCCGCTCCCTGCTGCAGTCACACAGACCATGTTTTAATCCCTCCAATATGCCACGCTCTGGTTCCTCCTCTAGACCTAGGCCCATGCTCTGTCCTTTTTCTTCCTCTCCCACTCTCACCCCTCTTGCCTTTCTAACTCTATTCATGCTTCTTGTCCCATCTGTTATATTTTCTTCAAGAAGACTCTTTACCCTCAAGACTGGTTCTGTGTTTCTTTCTTGAGCTCCACAAACACCCTGAACATATCCCTGCCAGTCATCCTGACTGTCACACCAATCAGTCACCTTCTATGAGCTGTGAGCTCCATGAGGCCAGGGCTTGTCCACCTTGGTGTCTGTGGGACTCAAGGGAAAGAAATAAATGGAACATGGACCTGCTTGGAGTGTGAGCTTCTACTGGAAGGACCTCTACTTTGAATACCCAATTTTAAGGTAGAGACCCCCAGTATAGCTTCCCTCATGTGTCTTCCTCACAGAAAGTCTTGAAAAAAGTCTTTGTCAGTTCCCAAGTAGAGTGTCTACCTCCCCAAGTACCATTTTGTTGGCTATTAAAGGGCAGGCATGCAACAGGACTGATTCAGCTTTTCAAGACTCTGCTGCAGTTTTCAGATGAAGATTTTCAGAGAATGTTCTTGTCTGGAGCCAACAGCCAGAGGTTCTGTCCACAACACAGTGAACTGACTTGCCTTCCTCAATGCCCCCCTCAAACCACTGCCTCACTCCTCATTAGCAATTTTCTATCTTGGTTCTTACAATCGCACATTTGTCTCCATTTCATTCCAAGTGAATTGTAATTAGCTATTGGGCTTGGTGGTTGGCTAATTTCTCAGAAAGGCTATGTTCTTAGTGATAAGACATAGTGCTAGTCCCATTCAATCCATCAACCTTCCTGCCAAGTTAATTTCTCTCAGATTGATGTGAGAATCATGGTTATAATAGTAAATATTTATCAAGTGTTTCCCTGTGCCAGGCAAATGGGTTATCTCATTTAATTTTTACAACAGCCATATGAAATAGTTAGCACCCCTTTTACAGCTGAGGAAATTGAGGCACACAGGGATTAAATAATTTGTTCCAAGGGACACAGAAGAAAGTGACAGAACTCAGGTCTGCATAACTTCAAAGACTGTGCTCTTGGCCATGAGACTCCATCAATGCCCTATAATTTTCAATTATAATGTCCCGATTTGAAAGCACCAGGCACACTAAAAAGTATACACTTTGTACCCAAAGTGACTTAGCCACTGTGATCTTACTAAACCCATGCTTTTGATATTACATCCTAGTTTACATTTTGTCTCTTGTTTGAAAGATAAATGGGACAGAAATGTTTCATTTTCTCCTTTTAGTCCTATTGGAATCAGGAGCTGTTTTGTTTGTTCTGGATGAATGCAGACGATTATGCGACTGTCAATGAATGGTTAGCTGGATGGTACCCAGCCAGGCAAAATAATCTGATGATTCTATTTTATGGGAGCCACTTTGTTCCTTTTTTATTCCGGAACTGACTGGTTAACCTAACTCTAATCCAGCCATTTAGCAAAAAAATATTCTTGAATAGGAGAGAGATTGAAGGGACAGTATGGATAGCTCTGTGTGCAAATCCATTTCTGTTACTCAACAAAATACTCAACTATAGCTCTAAACTGCCTCCATTATTCCTTTGTGTGAGTGTTGTATTTGTTTTAAGATTAAGAGTGGAGGGAGAGATGGGTGAGATGTTGGAAATTAGTTACTCCTACTTATACTTTCAAAGCAAATTCTTGATTTACCAAATTCAGAAAATCAAGTTTGATAAATATAACAACTGTTCATTCTTATTCAAATTGCCTTTATGTAAAGCTATGGTGGAATAAGAAAATATTTCTCAGGAGGAGACAATAGAGAATTGGTGAAAACTCATATTCATTCATTCATTCGTTCATTCAATAATATTAAGTATCTAATATATTCTAGGCACCATGCTTAGCACGGGGGTTGTAGAGGCGAATAAGTCAAAACCTCTGCCTTCTCTAAGTTTATAGTGTGTATACAAGTACTCAGATGTGACGAACAAAGTTTGAATATGAAAAAGCAAAGTTTGAATATGAAAAAGTTGGAATATGAGTAAGCAAGAACTATCTCACAGGTATTGTTAACACATGGTTGGATGAAACTCTTGGCTGGGATATAAATTAGAGGAAGCAGTATTCTCTTGCCATAATCTGTTCCAAGGAAAGCATTTTCCATCTAGCCTGGTAGCAATAACAACCTTTCTCTTTTTTTCTATATAACTTGATACATTTTTATTTGCTTTGATTTTATCAGTCAAAATATCTGCAAAACCAGAGCAGGTCACCATTGCTTTTCCTATGAGCAACAGCCACTCACTGGTGATGTGGAGAGGAGGAGAACCTGGCAGAAGATGACCCTGCCATTAAAGGTAGGTGATTCTAGGCACTCATGTGTATCTCAGGTTTGGAGAAGATAGCTTTCAAATGACTTGTTATGGGCAGAAATTCTAAAATAGATTTAGCTTAAGAGACATGTAGGTATTAAAGATAGTTATTCTGACTGCCAACCTGTGAATAATTTTAATGAAGAGAAAAGGGAACATCTAAAAGCAGGCACTGTGAATAGATTTAATCTCAAATGCCAGCTCACACTGATCACAGGAGCCAGAACACTGTGAAGGATTCTGAGTCTTATCTAGAAGACCACTGATAACAGACTACCTTAGATCCAAATCTCCTTGGATAATATAAATCTCTCTGAGTGTTTGACTGAATTCAGTTTCAAAATAATCTTAATATGCTAAAACAGTGAATCAAAACTAACAAGATGAAGGCTAAGGAGAACAACTATCAATTCTTGCATTTAAAAATCAACATTCAATGATGGGTTGGTTACATTTTGGGATTGGGGAAGCTCGGCTTGCTAGCAGTTCATGATAAAAGACTTGACCTTAAACTCCATATGAATCAATAAAATAATGTGGCTACAAAATAACCTAGGGCAATGATGGGCTGCTAGAGTTGAATAGGATAGCTCAACATCACAGGAACTGAATTTTTGAGTCTCTTCCTTCCAATTTGCTGTTTTGCTTGTAGACTTGAACGTGTGGACAAGCTCCGGGTTTCTAAAATTGGACATTTCTTTTCTCTGAGAATAAGAAGGAGTATTATCATATAGAAAAAAGAGAGAAAATGCCTAGAAAATACCAGGATTTCTTTGTCTTTGAAATAGGCCAGTTTTGAAATCAGTAAAAACTTTAAAAAATACATCAAATGATTGTTCAAATATACAGGTTTTTGAAAAGCTTAAAATGTGTTTGGCCCCAAGTGCTCTACCCTTAAACACACTCACATGCACTTTGGGAAGAATTTCATCCATATAATATATTCATTGGCAATTAACTCATTAAAATCACTATTGTGTCAGAACCATTTGATTTTTCAACTTGCCATTTAAGTGTTCCAAAAAGTTCCTGAGAGATTATTTTCTTGAACTATGATATAGATTTTAATAAAAGGAATAAAGAGAATGTGGATTTTTCAGTTTTAAATTAACACAGAGGGAACACTCAGGAATTTTAAGCTTGCTGGAATCTGTTAAAGCCAGGTTGACCTTTGCCACCTTTTTAGAAGGATGATGATGATGATGATGATGATGATGACGATGATGGCTATGATTATTCAACTGCTTGGGTTTGGGTTATTTTCTGATTGTTCCCAGAACAAACTTTTTCCTAATAATTATGCTGCAAAAATAGAGCAAGCATAAGAATTGAAAGCAAAAGTTAGAAAATATTCAGGGTTGGGCTAAAAGCATTAGCGCACATAAAGCCATTAATTTTGAAGGAAGATAATCACTAGACTTTTTAAGCAAAAAGCATGTAATTAGCTTAGTCTTCTTGTAAGAAGGGAAGTTCCAGGATTGGGAAGTCAACAGTTGGTTTGGTAACTCTCATCCAGGTGTCATCTGTTTGATATCTAATTCACAAGAGGTGATGGGGACCTTGGCCTAACATAAGATAGTAAATGCAGGTTGGAGCACAAATTTCCAATGGCTGTGAAGTGACATTTGCTGCTTTTTGGGACTAATTTTTATATTCTCATCTCATTGCCTTTCCATCAAAGATATAAAAAAAAAGACCAGAGGAATAGTCTCTGGAATCCTGCATAATATGTAAGTAAAATAAACCCACATGAAGACTTGAATCCACAATTTTGGCCTTAATAAGACTTGATCTACTGATTGCCCAGAGCTTGGTGTTCAGGTCAGTGCCCTAGCTGTCTTCTGGCTCAGTAGGTGATGATTGAGAGGGTAAACCATGTTACTTTATAGTCTTTGAATTCACAATTCTCAACCCATATTTGCAGAGAGAGCCATGAAGCATTTTAACTAAATTTAGATTTATGATAAAAGTCACAGAATAGGTGCCAAATCAGAAGGAAAAGTATAAATGGTGCTAAATAATACCAACTTGGTTATTTTAGTGAGTACATGATGAAGGGCCTTGGAGTAATAGTTAAGTGTTTGAGTGCAGAGAAGAGAATAGGTTTTAGCACCTCTCATTTTAATCCTAGTATCCTCTGGAAAGCATTATTTGTTATGTGCTGTATTATTATTCCAGAGGAAAAGTTAGCTTCAAACAGGCCATAGCTCATCTCCTATGCTTTTTCTAGCCAAGGAACTTTGAACATTTTTTAGTGACAAGAAATCATCACTGTATGCTGTAAGTTATAATAGGCACAAGCAAGTTGCAAGTTCATGGCTGTTAGGTGTTCATTTCCCCAAGGATATCATGAGAAATACATGTTTATCCCAGCACCCCTTATAATATCTAGTTCTATGTGCCTTTCTGAGATTGTAGACCATTCTCTAAAGCCAATGGGACTGTTAAATTGTCTCCAGCATTTTATAAAATAGCAAGAGTGGTTTTAATTTTGAAAACAAGCATGCAAATATGCTTGTTCAAGGAAGGAAGCAGACATTGTTAAATGCCCCCAAACTCACTGTCTCAGGAAGAAACATCCCAGGTAGCTGGCTAAACTAGCCTTATTTCATGAACAATTCCCCAAAGCAATTAGATTAAAACTTTTTAAAAGTTTAATTCACATGCTATGAGTTTGCTCAGAAAGGCAGAAGGCTGCCTTTGGACTGAGAAAAAGGAGCCAGGGCTGTAGTCCTGACAGTGAATGGGTTTTGGGAGCTGGTGGCATGAAAATGAATCTCAGAGGTTTTTCAAAAGCAGCTAGTGCAACCACCTCCTTCACTTCCTTTCTGACTTCCTTGAGCCATTGTGAGCATTCCTTCCCTTGGCTCACTTGACAATGAGAGCTCTTTGCTCACAGCTTGGCAGCATCATTTGAAAGTGAAAATGTACCCTGTGACCCAGGAGAAGCACCCTAGTGATTCCTGTGCATGCACTCGGGGGCCACGGGCAGGGATGTTCAGTGCTGCATGGCTTACAATAAACCTAAAATGGCAATGACCTCCAGGTCCAACAGAATAGAAATAGACAAATACATTATGATGAAATCATAAGAGAGGACAGACACTGCACAGCACTTGAAATGAATGATATATAGATGTATATCAATATGATAGATTTCCCAAATTTTACACTGAAAAATGCAAGTTGCAAAATGGTATGATACTATTGATGTAAAAATAATCCAAAACCATACTATATATTTTACATGAATTATGAATGTGTGAGTGCACCTATGTATGTGTGCTGTGAGTATATACACGCAGGGGGTTAAACACTCTCATTACCTCTGGGAGGAGAGGGAAGCGACTGGGATTGAGGATATTAGTCAAAGGGGATCTTAGCTTTAGTTGCAATGTTCTAATTTTTTAAAAAGAAAATTGAGTCATGTCTATTACTTAGAGAACTAAGAATGTTTAAAATACTTAAAGATTTCTTAGCATTCTGCCTTTAAAGAAGCCCTGGATAAGGAGATAACATTTCCCAAGCTGGGTTCTGTGGAACACCAATGCTCTGTCAGGTGTCAATGGGCATTTGTTGAGTTCTCATGTTATTAATCCTACAGAAGTCAGAAACTGAAATAGAATTAGCAGTGAACTCAGAGGGAGCAGAAAACTCTCAAACCTTCCTCCCATCTTTAATCTTTGCCAGAATTCTTAAATGATTCCAGCAGCTTTCCTGTCTTTTAGTTGCATTAGAATATTTCTGTTAAAAACAAACTCATAGATAAAGAAAACAAATTGATGATTTCCAGATGGGAGAGGAGGTTAGGGAATGAGGTGAAAAGAGGGAATGGATTAAGATGTACAAAGTGCCAGATATAAAAACAGTCACAGGGATGTAAACTACAGCATAGGAAATATAGTTAATAATATTGTAATAACTATATATGGTGTCAGATGGGTACTAGACTTACTGGGATGATCACTTCATAAGGTCTATATCGCTATGTTGTACATCTGAAACTAATATTGTATGCCAACTGTAATTTAAAAAAGTGTTAAATCATTAAAAAAGAATATTTTTGTTAAGTAAATATGTCTTTAGACTTTAGGACTTAGTTATGAGTCTCTGTATGTAAGAGGGAGAAAGGTGAAGAATGTGTCCTGCCACTTATATATAAATTCAGGATTTTGAAATCTAGTAAAGGTTCACAGGAGTCTTGTCATAGCCTCTGTGTCACATTAAAAGGTGAGAGGAGACCTGATAGGACAAAGGCTCTTGTCTTGCTTGATAAGCTCCTCTTCCTTCTCCCCAAGTCACGATTGTGTAGGAAGTGATGGTGTACAATAGGAGTAGGTTGAAATAGATGGGAGAGGTTTGGGGCAGTTGTTTTGGTTTGAGAGCTCTGTGAAAATGTTTCTGGGTCAGTTGTTCTGGGACTTTAAGAAGGGAGTGGGGTGCCATAAAGTCATGGAGTCCCTTAGGATTCCGCTGGCCTCTGCATGCTGTTTTCTTTCTTTTTTTTAAATCCTCACCCGCAGATATATTTCCATTGATTTTTTAGAGAGAGTGGAAGGGAGGGACAAAAGAGGGAGGAGATATATATATATATATATATATATATATATATATATATATATATATATATCCAGAGAGAGAGAGAGAGAGAGAGAGAGAGAGAGAGAGAGACATGGATGTGAGAGAGATACACCAATTAATTGCCTCCCGCACACACCCTGACCTGGGCCAGGGATAGAACCTGTAACTGAGGTACATGCCCTTGACTGGAATTGAACCTGGGACCCTTCAGTCTGCGGGCCAATGCTCTGTCCACTGACTAGGGCTACATGCTGTTTTCTTAATTTTCATTCCTCTAGAGTCCATGGGTCAAGCCCACTTGGAAGAGTGTGGCTTTACAGCCATGTGGGACTCCCTTCCTCAGGAAGAGTTGGGTACTCAACTAAGCCTGGGAAACACTGGGTAAAACAAAGTTAACATATGTCTATACCAGGGATGGGCAAACTTTTTGACTCAAGGGCCACAATGGGTTCTTAAACTGGACCGGAGGGCCGGAACAAAAGCATGGATGGAGTGTTTGTGTGAACTAATATAAATTCAAAGTAAACATCATTACATAAAAGGGTACGGTCTTTTTTTTTTTTTTTTAGTTTTATTCATTTCAAACGGGCCGGATCTGGCCTGCGGGCCGTAGTTTGCCCACGGCTGGTCTATACTGTAGGGTTCTTGACAGCCTTTAATAGCTAATCCCTACCATGACTCTCCGAGAGGGGACCAGCATTTAAGTGGGTTTCCACATGTACGTGACCTTTTATCTCCTCCCTCCTGGCTGACCCCTGCAGCAGGGAGAGACTTCAGAACACAGGTTGGTAAAAGGCAGAATTAGGAAGAGCTACCTCACCTCAGTGAAGATGAAGTTCCCAAACTGACAACTAAAAGTAATTCTTATTAGACTTGTTAGCTGGCTCTCACACTGATTCTAGAAAGAAAAGATTTGAGACTGTGTGTAGCTTTAGTTCATAAGACCTCACTTATATAAAACAGCAATTTTCAACCTTTTTCATTTCATGGCACATATAAACTAATTAGTAAAATTCTGTAGCACACCAAATATATATATATGTGTATATGTATATACACATATATATATTTGCTGATATGACCAAAAATTGGTATAATTTTGATTGATTTTTTGATTGATTTACAAAATAATAATAATAATAATAGTCATTACCTACCCTTTTGCTCCAAAGTGACTTTTAAAAAAATCAGGATCTTAACTTGTATAAGGATTTCTGGTACCAAGAATTAACCAATCAGATGCAATCTTATTATGTGACCTATATATTTATGGTTCAAGATAGGGCATTTACACCAATGGCTGTTATGTTGGCTGCTGTCATTTTTTTTATTTGACAATCTAAAAGAGGTCAGTGTCCTTGACTAAATAGTCAGGTATTGCATGTTTTAAAAATTCTTGCACCACATGGGTTGAAAATCGCTGGTGTAAAAGCCCACTGTCAAGTCAAGCAGAAACGCCATGCCAACTTGGCAAGCACACAGTGGGCACACATCACTATGACCTTTGATAGGGGGGTGAGGAGTCAGGTAACCAAGTGGGCAGCTCAGCTCTCATAAGGATAGGCAATTCTTGGGCAGAGATGTAAAATTCAGGTTCAGGAAGTTTGTGGACCTTGTGCAGAATTCAGTTCTGCTCTTTCTCAATTTCTTGGAGGACGTCTTAGTCATTACTGGTGTCTGGTGTGTGAGAGCCCATGATGACAAATTACTGAAAAGGCTGAAGCAATTATCCAGTTAATTTAGGCTGAGCACCTATATTATCAACTCCACGAAAATGGCATACTGCTAGCAACAGAACTCACCTATTAATATTATGGCCGAGTAATAAAAAAGTGATGGAAAGCAGAGGGCGAGTGGGCCCTGAAGTCTGCATGTACTTTCTGACAATGAACAGCCCAGATAAATTGTGACAGGTAATGATTAACTTAGTGTTTAAGCACGTCTGAACCTTGCAGAATAAAACTCTGTAAGAATGGCCATCAGCACAGTGGAAGCCCGTGGAGTATTTCCAATGTCTGTTTCCTATGTTAGACGAAATGCAGGGACGTGGTTCCCAGCACAGGCTCTGGAGCCAGGGGCCTGCTGTGTCCTACGTGAGTGTGTGTGTGTGTGTGTGTGTGTGTGTGTGTGCGCGCGCGCATGCGTGTGCACCCTACAACACAAAACCCCTGGCTTGCTGTGAAAAAGGGTCAGGGTGAGAATGCAAAGTGCTAAGCACAGAGTGAGTGCTCAATATAGGAAAGATTACTGCCACCACCACTACCACCACCACCCTCCTCCTCGCATCCTCATATTTACAACCAACTGCTTGGACAGGAGCGTCAGGACCATGTGGCTCCTGGTTTGCTAGAACTGTTAAATAGATTTGATCCACAAACACATCCTAGTCAGCTATGGGAAAGTGGCTTTTTCCTTTTTTTGTTTCAGAAATAGTTCTGTGTGTTTGTTTCTAAGGTTAGGGATTTAGCTGTGTGTGTGGTGGAGAGAACACATGTTTTTATTCGCATGGACTCGGGCTTGAATCCCAGCTCTATTCCTGACCAGGTCAGTGACCTGGAGCAATTTGCTTCACCTTCCTGAGCCTCAGTGGCCTTATCTGAAAAATGGGGAGAGCAATTCCTGGGTTTCAGGGAGCATTAAGGGCCAGATAACATTTGAACAGCACCGGGCACATATACATTCCATTGCTGTTGGTTCCTATATCTAGTGGGAAAAGGATGAGCTCATAGGAATTGTAAGGGAGCATTTTAAACTGTCTTTCAACACAAAACACCTGGTTCCCAGGTGGCTGGATCCAGGATTTCAGCAAACCTCCACCGCGCAGCTAAATCACAGCTCAGTTGATCTGAGCCACAGGGGTGTCTTAACCCAGCAGAAAAACCCATAACGACATCTCCTGAGAACGTGAGTCACTCCGCCAATGCAAGGTTTCGCCATTAGTGGCTAATTCCTAAAGCAGGCTGACTCTGTGGCTGGTGTCCCTGCCAGAGTTGTTCTGGAGGTGGTGCATCGGAACATCTGGGGTTCATCCACAAACCAGTTGCCCGGGTGTTCTTTGTTCCCTAATCACAGTCAGAATGGCTTCCCGGCATGTTTCTGTGGATCCTGCCTTAATTCCCACCCCAGGAACTGGGGCAACAACATGGCTATGGGATGATGGTGTCTCAGGGGCTCAGTTGGTCCTCCTTGGGGCTCTGAGGGGCTTCTGCTTGGGCTGTTCCAACTAGTGGTCATGTGTTTCTTCATTGTAAATTCATGTAATGGTGAGGAGGGCACATCTGCCATGTGCCACCTTCCCAAACCATGTGCTCTCTTTTGGAAGATAAGGGTAGAGAGTTCTGTGAAGGAAATTTCGTGTGTGTGTGTGTGTGTGTGTGTGTGTGTGTGTGTGTATGTGTGGTTGCTAGTCCCTCTCAAATTAATTCACCCCAGGATCCTGTGGTCGCCTTTGCTGATATCAAGAAAAAGTGCGAATACACCTAGAATTGGCTCAGTATGACTGTAAGACAAAGGGGGTGAAGAAGGTATCACTCTGGGATGAAGATGCTTCTATGTACTCTCTCTCTCTCTCTCTCTCTCTCTCTCTCTCTCTCTCTCTCTCTCTCATTTGCTTTAAAATGTATGTGAACTAGTCAAACCCATGTGGCCGTGTCTCTTCAATCACTGGGTTTAATTTGTGTTGTCTGACAGCTTTTCAAAAGAAAATAGCCTCATTGAATCCTCAGGAACCACACACAACACACATTAAAAGCCAAACAAAAGTAAGGCACCATTTACCACAAAACACCAAAAAAAGCCTTTTTCTTAAAAGGTACATTTTTGAAACCTTAAATGAAATACACCCTGCTTAATAAAGCACCCACTTGAGTGTAAAGGCAGTAAAAAGACAAGCAGAACAAATAACTGATGTTCCAAGAGTTCAATTGCAAAGAAAATAAATGTACCCATCGCTAGTTATGTTAAAATGTCCTTTATATGAAATACATTGCTATAAACCAAGAGTGCATGTTAATTATTATTATTTTAAAGTATTGCAAGTGCCCAGGACCATGTACAGGTGATCATTCCCCCCTGGAAGGGCTCTTTTTGTTTACATAGGAATTCAGTACCTGAGAAAGCAAGTTTGCCTGAGGATTCACCAAATACCAACACCCAGTGGGGCACCAGTGTTTGAAAATATCTTCAGAAATCAGGTAGGTTTTATGGATTAATTTCACTGCAAAATGGAAATAGCCTAATTTGTTTCTGATTATATAAAAGGAATAGCTTATCCATGTAAAACATTCAGACTATAATGAAAAGAACATAGACCATATTAAAGCCACTTATCCTTAATCTTAATATTGAGAACAATTTCTAATATTTGGCATATTTCTGTCCTCAATAATAAGTTTTATCATTAGGTATAGCTTAATAAGTTTGAAGACCTAGCTAAAATGGATAAATGCCTAAAAACAGATGAAAAATCAAAACTGGTATAGAGAAGAAATACTATAGAATTTGAACATGTCAATATGTATTAAATAATTTGAAGTGATAAAGACCCATCCTTCTCATAAAACTTCAGGCTCAGATTGTTTTATTGATATCAGATGGTTTTATTGGAATGTTGTACCAAATCTTTAGTGAATATTAACTTTTATCTCAAATGTTTTGGAAACAGAAAAAGGACAAAGTTTACACACATCATTTTATAAGGCTAGCATAGCCTTATTCCAAAATTAGGTGACAACACAGAAATGCAGATAATAGACCAATTTTACTTATTAACAGTGATTCAAAAATTCTAAATAAAATACTAACTAACTTAACTGTAGACTTAAAACTAATACACCAAGATCAAGTAGAATTTACCTCAGGCATACAGGACTGTTCAACAGAAAATTCATTTATATATATTAGTGTATTAACACACTAATGGAGAAAAAATTGTAGATGATATCAATCAAGATTAAAAAATAGCTTTGATAAGATTCAACACAAATTTATGATAAAAAATCTTAGCACTAGGAATAGCAGAACATGTTAACTTATAAAGGTTATTTATACTAAGAATCTATCATAAGTATTATGATTATTGGCAAAGTTTAAGATTCAATTGTCTTTAAGATAAAAATAACACAAGGATGCTCACTATTACTACTAGAGGTCTTGGCTTAGACTAAAGAAAAGATAAAGAATAAAACTGAGGGTTAGAAGGTGTGGTGGATTTTATAAAAATATATGTTTTAATCCTCACCTGAGGATATGTTTTTATTGATATACTAGAGGCCTGGTGCACGAAATTTGTGCATTTGGGGGAGGGGGTGTCCCCCAGCCTGGCCTATGCCCTGTCATAGTGCGGGAGCCCTGCGATCAATCACCCCAAAGAGGTAGGCCCTGCCCACCCATCTGGGGCTCCTCCATGGATTGCCCCAAAGAGGTATGCCGGAGCTGGGATGTGGGACCCCCAGGACCCCCAGGCAGGCCTCGCTGCACAGAGCTGGGGGACCTGGCTCCGCACACAGAGCCAGGAGGCGGCGGGACTCCCAGGCAGGCTCTGTGCCCCCACCCCCTGCACACACACACAGCATCAAGCCCAGCCCCGCCCACCTGCGTGCGTCTGCTTTGCGCACAGCCATATTGTGATGGCATCAGGGCATCACAGTGTGACGACCATTTAGGCTTTTATTAGTAAGGATAGAGAGAAGAAGGGGGAAAGAGAAACATTCTGACCTGGGATTGAATCCACAACCCAGGTATGTGCCTAACCCGTAACTGAACCCCCAACTTTTTGGTGCACAGGACGATGCTCCAACCACCTGAGCCACTGGCCAGGGCTTTTTTCCCCCCCCAAACTTTATTTTTATTGTTGACACTATTTCAGATGTCGTCATCCCCTGTTCCCCCTTTGCCCACCTCCACCCAGCCCCACCCCTCCTTCCCTTTGGCCATCACCACACTGATGTCTATGTTTATGGGTTATGCATATATGTTCTTTGGCTAATCTCTTCACCTTCTTCTTCTCAGTTATTCACTACTCTCCCTGCCCTGCCTCCTGCAAGAAGGTTACATTTGCCTGTTTTTTGCCATGTGATTTGCAGAGCTTTCCTTTGGAAGGGAGGAAACTTTCTGCCCTGTTGTCATCATATTTTACCATATGATGCGTTGGCCAATGGATATGAATGGATTTGAGTGTGCCAGTTCTGAGAAGAAGCTTTAATAGCCATTGTGTGGGTTTGCTGGCTCCCTCATGCTTTCCCTCTGCTACAAGAATGGCATGTTCCTAATTAGGGCTGCTTCTTCAGTTTGGATCCCAGAATAAGAAAACATACAGAGCAGAGCTGTAGCCAACATGTATTCAACATGTTACATGAGTGAGAAATACATTTTTGTTGTCATAAGATTTGGGTGTCACTGAGATTTGGGTGTTGGTTGTTATCATAGCATTAGTTTAATGAGAGCTGATTAATACAGAAGGTAAGAGATAAAACTGTCTTCATTTGCACATATATGATCATTTATCTAGAAAGAACAATAGAATCAAAAGACACTTATTAGAACCACTACAAGAACTGAGTAAGATTGTTGCACATAAGATCAACCCCCCCTTTTTAGCACCATCAACCAGAAAACATAATAAATAATATTCCCACAGCCAATAACATAACCTTCCCACAACCAAGAACTCTATTAAATATCTAGGAGTTTATTAATTATATTAATAAAATAATATAGAGTATCTACAGGGGAAGCAAAAAACTTTAAGGTATTAATTAAGATAATCTGAAAAAATAAACATTCTATGCTTTTGGATGAGACAACTTAATATTATACTCTAAAGACCTCAATTGTCCCATTTAATCTATAACTTTAATACATTACAATAAAAATTTCACTTAGGATTTTTTGAGGAACATGTTAACAACTTACCTTACAATTTATTTGGAGGAATAAAAATTTATGAATGGCCAAGTCAAGCTTAAAAACCATGAGTAGAAAGGGAGTTTGCCCTACGAGCTATTAAAACACAGGACAAGCTGCAGTAACAAAAACAATGGTGCATTGGTGAAAAACCCCCACACAAATAGGCCAATGAAATAGAACAGAGAGCTCAGACACTGACCTATATGTATACGTGGAAACTTAAATATTATGAAAAGGATACCACAAATCAGTACCCAGCAGCTTATAATGGAAAAACTTTCTCACATTATATAGAGAGAAATAAAACTGGGTAATTGCCTCACATAACATACAAATGTGTACTCCACATAGATTAAAGACCAAAGAAGAAAATGTACAACTATAAAGTTAATGTAAAAGAGTATTTTGGTGACTTAAGGGCAGGGAAAAGCTTTTCAAACAAAAATTGTAAAACACAAATCATAAGGGCAAGGTACTGATGACTTTGAATCCATCAACATTAAGGCTTTCTGTTCAAAGAGGACACCATGGACAAATTTATTACACAGATGGCAACATGGGAAAAATATCAGAAATGTCTAAAACCCCCAAGAGCTAAATTAGTAACTCCCATAAATCAACAAGAGAAAGGCTGCAAACCCAATAGAAAAATAGTGAAGGATACCAACAGGTAATTTACAGAAGAGAATTTATGCCTCAAATCATTAATAATCTAAGAAATGCAAATTAAAACAAAAATGAGTTATCTCTTTATGTTTATTAGACTGATAAAAGTTAGAAATATGGGTAAGGACAAGTGTTGGTGCAGATGTGGGGAGAGAGGAACCTCCTCATTACCGATGCGCTACAGCAGCCTTTCTGGAGCGCATATGACACTACTTAGTCAAATTAAGAATATACATACTCCAAACCCAGCAGTTCTACCCCTACGTATTTATTTCAAAGAAAATCTCGCATGGATCTTTAAGAGGATGTTCATGAGGAGATGCAATGTTATTTGTATTGGGGGAGAGTTGAATGCAACTTATGAATCCTGTCTCTGAGAGGATGAGACAGGATTGTTAGATAAGATGTTGAGGGCACACACTTTGGAGTACTAGCAACAGTTAGGAATGAATTAGATGTACACACAGCAGCATGGGCGGATCTTAAAAACAGTACTAGTGAAAAAGTAATACCAATGAGATAGATAGTACACTAGTTTCATATAATTAAAAACACATTACAAAACAATACCTATTCTGCAATATACTAGTACATATATAAAAAAACATGTTAACATATTAGAATGGTTGACTAAGATGGGGATGGGAAATAAATAGGTACATAAAAATAATTCTTAAATCTATGTCCAGAGATTATAGCTATTGACATTTTTGTATTTTTTCATCTATCATAATAATAACTAGAGGCCCGGTGCACAAAATTCATGCACTGGGGGGGGGTGTGTCCCTCAGCCCAGCCTGCACCCTCTCCAACCTGGGACCCCTTGGGGATCGGGCCTAAACCGGCAGTTGGACATTCCTCTCACAATCCGGGACTGCTGGCTCCCAACCGCTCGCCTGCCTGCCTGCCTGATTTTCCCTAACCGATTCTACCTGCCAGCCTGATCAATGCCTAACTGCTCCCCTGCTGGCCCGATCGCCCCCAACTGCCCTCCCCTGCAGGTCTGGTTCCTCTAGTTGCCCTCCCCTGCTGGCCCGGTCGCCCCCAACTGCCCTCCCTCCCCTGCAGGCCTGGTCGCCCCCAACTGCCATCCCCTGCAGGCCCGTTTCCCCCCAACTGCCCTCCCCTGCCAGCCTGGTCACCCCTAACTGCCCTCCCCTGCTGGCCTGGTCATCCCTAACTGCCCTCCCCTGCTGGCCTGGTCATCCCTAACTCCCCTTCCCTGCCAGCCATCTTGTGGTGACCATCTAATGACCATATGGGGGTGGCCATCTTGTGCGAGGGTGTGATGGTCAATTTGCATATTACCTCTTTATTATATAGGATGGCTATCCTTTATAGATCAGTCATTGTGGAATAGGACTAGGCTAATTAATTTACACACTTGATCTAGACCCATTTAATCCTCCTAATCACCTCAGGATGGACCTAGAGGGTATTATACTCAGTGAAATAAGTTAGAGAAAGACAAATACCATATGATGTCATTTATATTTGGAATCTAAAGAAAAAAATAAACAAAATAGAAACAAATTTATAGATACAGAGAATAGACTCATGGTTGCTAGAGGAGAGGGGGTTTGAGGGACTGAGTGAAAAAGATGAAGTGATTAAGAAGTACAAACTGGTAGTTACAAAGTAGTCATGGGGATGTAAAGTATAGCATAGGGAATATAGTCAATAATATTGTAATAACTATGTATGCTGACAGGTGTAGAGGAAATATCAGAGGTAGAGGGACACTATGTGAAGTGTGTGAGACTATGTGATAGTCTGACCAATGTGCTGGACACCTGACATTAACACAAAATAATTTTGAATGTAAACTGTAATAAAAAATAAAGAACCCTAGGCAGTTTTGCTCAATGGTTAAAGTGTTGGCCTGCGAACTGAAAGGTCACGGGTTCAATTCCAGTCAAAAGCATGTACCTCTGTTGCAGGCTGATCTCCAGGCCTGGATGGAGTGTGTGCAGGAGGCTACCAATTGATGTGTCTCTTTCACATCCATTTTTCTCTCTCTCTGTCTCTCCCCCTCCATTCCACTCTCTATAAAAATCAATGGAAAAGATATCTTTAGATGAGGATAAAAAAAAAAGACATTTACTCTAAAAAAAAAGAATCTGAATCATACTATTGGAGTTTTCCTTTTTATATATGAAGCCCTTTATGAAGTCGTATAACTCTTTTGCATTTTGTAGGAGAGAAAAACTGAAGCATTGACCTCAGACATATCTAGGTTTGAATCCTAGCCCTATCACTTTGTGAACTTGACATATTACTTAACATTTCTGAGCTGTTTCCTCCATGAGACAATACAGATAATACTAGCTACTAGAATTGGCATAGTAAATCACAGCACTAAATACATCCTGGGTATTTAGCAATAGGAGCTATTATGATGGTGGCTCATTATTCAACAATGTTAAAGAGTCTTCTAAGAACCAAGCACTGTTTAAGGCACAGAGAATACAGCCAACTTCAGGGAACCCCAGTCTTCCTGGAGACTACAGTCCTTTAAATTGTTGGTAGTCACGTTGAGTGGAGCTGGCGGGAATGAACAGTTTTGTTTCAAGATCATTAGCTATCCCCTCGCCTTCATTACATTTCCTGACAAAGTGCTCTAATAAGACCACATAATCCCAACCTCTCTCACCCTGTAACCTCAAGATAAAGTGATTTTTCTCCTGAATAGAGAAACCCTTAGGGCTGGAGAGGAACATGCAGCTGTGGGTGGAATAGCAGGTTACTATCTTGGTGTGGAGTGGTTGTTATTGTTGCTGTAGTTGTTTTCTAACCATCTTGCCTACTTGTGACTAAGGTGATAATGTTATACCATGTTGATGTTCTGCTTTGAAAAAAAATGTCAATAGATATTTTCAACACTTGTACCATTTTTATAAGCAAATAATTACCTCCCTATACCTGTTGGCTTGATAGGACAATAGAGTAAAAGCTGTTTCCTCTTATGTTTTTATTCTTCCATAGCAGAAAGGTAAGTGTGAAAACAACTGAAAAGTGTGTGTCCCTGGAAAATAAGAAAAGCAGGAGTCTAAATACACAATTTCCAAAAGGAAGCATCCCTCATTATAACTGAAATAGCATGAAATTTTTAGTAATGATGTGTCTTAAATAACTGAAAAAGTATGGGGCTAAATATTACATGTATATACATTATGTGTCAATTAAGCTTTTAAGTACACAAGGGAAGGTTTGATATTTAAGGTCACTTTAGTGTTCATTGTTTTTAATAAATAAAACCGTATCACTTTTTTCTTTTATGTAAATTCAGATTTACGTATGTATTAACATTTTGAAATTAAAAATTACTAAATAAAAAACTCAGATATTGAATGTTTTTCCCTGAATTGTGTTAATCTGTTTTTTGTTTTTACTTTTAAAATATCTTTTTGCCATTATAAATTTTCCAGGTTCATATTTCAAAAATTAGCATGCATATATCTTTATAATTAGAAAAGGAATAAAAAATAAATAAAAGTAATGTATATGCACAACATATTTATTTTCCTAAATTATCTTAAATTAATTTCATTTGAATATTTTACAAAAAACTGTGGACCTTCAAGGTTTAGAAATAGGCTTGGAATCATCTGATCTAGTTTCCCAAACTTTAGTCATTTGTACATCAACTTCATGCTTTTTTGCCAAAAATCTGTGTATGACCTTTATCATATACTAGACGCCTGGTGCATGAAATTTGTACACGGGGGGGAGGGGGGTTGTCCCTCAGCCCAGCCTGTACCCTCTCCAATCTGGGACATCCCTCTCATAATCAGGGACCACTGGCTCCTAACCACTCACCTGCCTGCCTGCCTGATCGCCCCTAACCACCTCAGCCTGCTGGCCTAGTCGCCCCCCCCACTGCCTTCCCATGCCAGCCTCATCGCCCCAACTGCCCTCTCCTGCTGGCCTGATCGCCCCAACTGCCCTCCCCTGCTGGCCTGATCGCCCCAACTGCCCTCCCCTGCTGGCCTGATCCGCCCCTAACTGCTTGCTCCCCTTCAGGCCTGATCACCCCTAACCACCTCTGCCTCGGCCCTCGCCACCATGGCTTTGTCCGGGAGGAAGTCGGATGTCCAGAAGATGTCCGGTTGACCTGGTCTAATTAGCATATTACCCTTTTATTAGTATAGATATTTTAAACCTTATCATTTTTACTTCAAAGGGTTAATTGAAAATGAAATTCTCTATCTTAATCCTACCGGGACAATGATCGGCCTTCCTGGAGCTCTGCACCTTCAAGTTGACTGTGGCCCTGCTTGACTGTCCACAACTTAAAAAATCATATTGGTTTGATTTTTGTCCTTTTGAGATGTTCCTTCTTGGTGGATGGCCCACAGCATGTGAATCTTAAGAGAAACTGGAAGGCCCTCCTAGCCACCTCCTGCCAGGCCAGGCAGCTTTTATGGGTGGCTCTCCACCACTGCTGGTGCTGGTGCTGCTGCTGCTCTGGGTGGTGGGGGAGCCCGCAGGGCCAAACTGGAGGTCTGTGCTGGGGGTGTCTGTCCTGAACTCTGGGGCAGTGGTGGTCATGGTTTCCAGGTTGGGTGGGAGAGTGGTGGTCATGGTTTCCAGGTTGGGTGGGGGAGTGGTCACCCTCAACCTCAGGCAGTTTGGGGGAATGAAAGGCTCTTTGGTCTTCTCATCAAATGGCTGACCAACCTCTTGGCTCGAGGATATGCTACTGGTGTCAGGGGAACGGTAGGGCCTTACCTTGATGGTGCAGCCTGGCATCTTGGTTTTCATCATTCTGAGGATCAGATATGTGCCCATCGCTTTGTCAAATTTTCTTTGTGTTACCGACTCCTGGATGTTGTCCTGCTTAAAGCCGAGGCTCTGCATCATTTTTATTATTTGTGGGTCCAACTCACCCCGGGGCGGCTCGCTGTATGGCCTCAGCTTCTCCTCCTCGCCCTTGTTGAGCCAGGGGTCCTTCTTACGTCTTCCAGGGTTGGTCTTTGGCTAAGGTCGACAGTGAGTAATTTTCTTAAAAGTTTTTGAACCTCCCTTGACATAAAGCATGGTATATGGAAATGTCCACTTAGTATCTTCCTCTTCACATTCACAATGCTGTCCCCCTCAAATGGCGCCACCCCTGTCAGCATCCTGTACAAGACTACCCCCAGGCTCCATACATCAGTTTTGCGGCCATCATAGGTATGATGCTGCAAGATCTCTGGGGCCGAATAGCAGACGGTGCCACAGAAGGTGCTCTGCTTATCGTCGCTCACTTGCCTACTGAAGCCAAAGTCTGCTAATTTAATGGTCATATCACTGTCTACTAGAATGTTGCCTGGCTTTAGGTCCCTGTGGACGATGGCCCTCTGGTGGCAGTACTGGACCGCGGATACTACCTGCCGGAACACGGCGCGGGCTTCTCCCTCGTTCATGGTGCCGTAGTTCTGCAAGTGCTCAAGTAAGTCCCCTCCGCTCACATGCTCCATAGCGAGAAAAAACTTGTCCTGGGTGGCAATCACCTCAAATAACTTTGTGATATTTGGGTGATTTACGCTCTTAAAACAATCGACTTCCTGAAAAAATTTAGAGATGCCCTGCCTTCTAATGGCTTTTACAACCACCTGTGCCCCAGTCAGCATGTGCCGAGCCAACTGCACCTCGGAAGATGCTCCCTTTCCGATGGTCTTCAGGAGGAGATACTCGCCAACAGAGTGCTCCTTGTAGGGCGAGTGGGCTGCAAAGACATTAAACATGGCACCTTCAAAATAAAACAAAAAAGTAAGAAAATAAAATTTAAAAAAAAGAAAAAAGAAAAAAGTAAAGTTAAATAAAATAAATAAAACAACAAAATAAAAATGAAAAGGAAAAATGGAAAAAAAATTAACGAAAAAAAGATTAACAAAATGAAAAAAAAAATGGCCAAAACAAGCTAAGGAGTCCAAGTCCAACAGGTCACCACAAATCAGCTTCCTGGGCTATAACGGACAAAAACCTCCATTTGATAAGGGTCTTACATAGGAGTGGTTTGCAATTTCATCACAGTGGTGCCTTATGAGGTCAGATCAAGAACTGGACCAATCACGGCTGGGGTGTGGTCTGCAATTCCATCATAGTGGCTCTTTATGAGGTCAGAGCAAGAAATGGACCAATCACGGCTGGGGTGTGGTTTGGAATTCCATCACAATGGCACCTTATGAGTCAGAGCAAGAAATGGACCAATCACGGCTGGGGATAAACCACAGTGGTTTTCTAAGTTTTTGGTCTCATGACCCTTATACTCTGGGAAAAACAAAAAGACAACCCTCAAAGAGCTTTTTGTTTTTGTGGGATTTAAATATTGATATTTACTTTATTAGAAATGAAAATCTGTAAGATGCATGTGCACAAACAGACACAAAGGAAAAGTCTGACTGATTCTCATGCTCCAGGCCTCAGCTCAGATGTCATCTGCTTAGAGAGGATGTCCCTGATCCAGCCATTCCTACCTGCCTCACCCAGCTGGTCAGGTTTGTCGTCTTCATAGCACTGACCACAGTGTGGCTGATTCTTGTCCTTCCCATGAAGGGAGGAGCATGTAGTGTTCCCTGTGTCTAGCACAGTGAGTGGCAACAAAACAAGTATTTAATAAATATTTTTTCACTGGATTAACAGGAGAGTTTGGGAGAACAAAAGAAAATATGGCCAACTACTTATTTAATCAAAGTGACTCATAAAAATATCTTAAAAAACTCAGCTTTTGGGGCAGATAAGATAGGACAGAGGAGGGCTGAAGTTTGGGTTTCCAGGTATGTGTGTACTCAGTGAGGCTGAGGAAAGGCCACTGTTGGAGCCTTGCTGTAAAGATTAAAGAAGATGGTGTGTCCCTCCAATGGTACTTGCTAAGGATGCAATAAATTTGGATCCAGCTACAGGTATTTTTACATCTTGAATATCTATTTCCAGATGACACAAGGGACTTCTCAGGTGACCCTGAATAGGCCATTTACATAAATCCCCCAGGTTACTTAAATGAACCATCTCTGTGGACAGAAGTGATGCTGAGACTTATTCATTTGCATTTATAAATACACTGAAATATCTGGATGAAAGAATTTCTGCTGAGGTACAAAATATGTTGGGGCAAATTCTACCCTTTATGGAGGCAGAGAGGGACCAGGCAGGCTTGAGGACATTTAGGAGAAGCCTCTGGCATATTATGTTTCAAACTAACTACTTTGAGTACATTGGGTGTTTTAACCATATGTATAACTTATTATTCTAGTAATTACTTTCCTTTAACATTTCCCTCCTAAAGTCTCAGCTCTGTGTATAGGGAATCTTTAGAGGGAGCCTGTGAGCTTTTAGATTGTTATTTTTACCTACATCAGTGACACTCAGCTCCTAAGCATGATAGTCTCTGATGTTGAGCTGATTGGGACCCAAATGGGGACATCTCATCAATTCTAGACAGATGTTCACAAGTTCCAGTCAGAGATTAGAATAAGCTCAGAAAGGAGGACAGGGAAAATTTTAAAAGAAGCTGCCAGTCTATGAGTTAGTTATATCCATTTATAAGAATGGTCTTAATAGTTACTTAAGAAATAATACCAGTAGAATAGAATATTTTCTTAGCATAATGATCTCTTTCAGCAAGGTAAATACAGACTCAAAGATAAGACTTTTAACGTGCCTGACCAGCATGGCTCAATGGTTGAGCGTCGACCTATGAACTAGGAGGTCACAGTTTGATTCCAGGTCAAAGCACATGTCTGGGTTTTGGGTTGGTCCCCAATAGGGGGCACGCAAGGGATAGTCAATCAATAATTCTCGCTCATCATTGATGTTTCTATCTCCCTCTCCCTTCCTCTCTGAAATCAATAAAATACATTTTAAAAAAATACATTTGATGTAAAATTGTCAAGGGAAAAGCCAAGCTCAAAAAAGAAAGAAACAGGCAATCATCTTTTTCAATATACTAGTACTCTATTACTTATATGCTTGTGATTGTGCCCAAGTGAGCATATAGCTTTTTTATGTTTTTCTTGACCTTGTAGTTTGCTTAGTTTGGGAGGGAGGTGGGCAGTAAATAATTTTACTTCTTGTTCTCAGGAGTAAGAAGGATGTTTTGCTTTACTGTGCCCGGCTCTTCCTGAACGAGGACTGAGTTTCCTGACCCTTTCAAGGGATCCAGACAAGTCCTAGGAACTGCTCCTTCAGACCTTGATGCTCTTTTCTGTTCATCATATCCCCTGGGAGTTCCTTTACCTGCTTTACCTCCAAAATCTCTTCTTCCTCGGGAGGTAGCAGGGCCCCTTCTTGCTGCTCAGAGGCCATGCAAGGTTGCGTTCTTTCCAGGGCCAGTCCTGCATGTGTCCATGAGCCCACACCAGCTCATTACGGGGTGCTTCCTCGACCTCAGCCAAGGTTCTGGTTAGATGAATACCTCGCATGGAGCCACAGGAGAGGTTGCCCACACCCACCCTTAGGACTTAGGATTTCTTCTTGTCTCCTCATACATGAACTATGTGAATGCCATGGGGTCATTCTATTCATTGGCTGCTGAGTGCCCTAGCTCATATTTCCTCTTTTTGTGCCAAAGTTTTCTCAGCTTTTGAACTAGTTATCTTAACAGATGCCTATCACTCTATGCTGGCTGGAAAGATGGAATGCAAAGACCCTAGGGATTGATTTGTAAACTGTCCCTCTGATTCATCACTTTGATAATATAGTGTTGAACATTATAACATGACAGAAAACAGTTGAACCACTAAACGACTCTGGGCAAGGCATCCTAGACAGAGACTAAGGTGCTACCAAAAAATGTTTGGAATTTCAAATTAAGTGGCTTTTGGTGACGGAACACCTTTGTGTTCTGTTTGATTGGAAAGAGTCCAGTGGTTTTGGCTTGAAAGAAGGCAACTCAGGGGACCACCACTTTTATCTACTCAGCCAACATCAAATATTTATTGAACAACCACTAAGTGCAAAGCATGTTACACTACACATGCTAAGAAAACACATCTTTCTCTTCAAGGGAAGGCACACTTTAAAGGATGAATCCAAACAAATGGAAATACTCATTTATTTTCAGTCAGTTATATAAGCACAAAGCAAACAGACAGGTGTGGAATGTAAGAGGGAGCTCATTACA
Organism: Myotis lucifugus; assembly: GCF_000147115.1. Taxonomy (NCBI): domain Eukaryota; kingdom Metazoa; phylum Chordata; class Mammalia; order Chiroptera; family Vespertilionidae; genus Myotis; species Myotis lucifugus. Next base: position 2,665,186 of record NW_005871076.1, on the reverse strand, counting down.
AGGTCTACAAATGGGCACATCTTTGCATCCAGCTACCGGTTCTGTAAATTGTCTCAGAGTCCCCTACATTTAAAAATGGCATCAAAATCCTGCAGGTTCTGTAGAAAATAAATAAGATGTGCCATTTGTTTACTGTGATACTGATCAGGCAGCACCTATGTTCATGTCTAACCTGGCCACCTGTTGATTATTCTCATGATATGCTTAGTATCTTCTTCTATTCTCACCAAAAGTTTTCATGTGGTCTGGTTAAGGGCAGGGTTTGAGACAGATGGGTTTGAGTCCGGCTTCATCACTTACTTATAGTCCTCTCTTTGCAGGTAAATGACTAAATCTTGCTTCCATTTCCTTATCTATAAAATAGATATATCATTGAATTTATATAGTTGTGCAGAGGAAATGAGATCAAGTGAAAAAAAATATATCTGTGTCCAGCTGGTTTGGCTCAGTGGTTGAGCGTTGACCTATGAACCCGGAGGTCACTGTTCGATTCCAGTTAGGGCACATGCCAGGGTTGCGGGCTCAATCCTTTGTCGGGGGAGGGGGAGTGCAGGGTGCAGCCAATCAATGATTCTCTCTCATCATTGATGTTTCTATGTCTCTCTCTCTTTCCCTTCCTCTCTGAAATCAATAAAAATGCATTTAAAAAGTATATCTGTAGAAAGCCTAAAAGGAATAAGTATTCAAGAAACATGAATAATTTTCCTATCCCTCCCACCCCCACCACTTGAATTAAAGTGTGTGGGTCAGTGAATGAAGGACACAGGACCTAAAAATTGTGACCTCTTTCTCCTATGATTGTGCATATTGCACTTAAAGTTCATTTCAGTTTCATGGCAACTATATTATCTCTTGTGTTGTTTACTGTTTTAATCATACTACACATTGGTTCTACATTTAACCATACTAGATACTGTCTCCCCAGCTGAATGAAAGGTCCTTGAACATGAGACTTGTTAGAATCTTTTGTACATGCACTTTTAGGTTATATTTAAAGTGCTCAGTATATATTTTTTCTAATGATTAACTCGAATAACATGATAAATGCCTATGATCAAACCATGATGCCCATCTACTTATTTGCTAGTTTTTGAAGCCAGGCACTACAGTGTACAGGTACTTATTGAAGGTCCAGTGTATGTAGGACACTGTCTTTATACAGCATTTCTCCCAGCCTCATTGGCCATTGTGTCACGATCCTACTCATTTTAGCATTCCTAGATGCAGCATTGCGTCCTGTTGCACGTAAGAATATCCTACATACATTTGACGCATAGAAGAATACATAAATGTTGATGAAATGGAAACACTTGAGTATAGGTCTATGAATTAAATGGATGCACATATAGTCAAGGGGAAAATATGTTTACAGATAATCTAAACAGCTCAGGCAATCTAGGTCTTTTGTAGCTCTTTCAGCTTGGGGTGGGGATGGGCCAAACATTGCATCATGATAAGATGACTCCCAAAAGTCTGACAAGAAAATACGTCTAAACCTCTGCTGATTACTCCATGGGATAAAGAGAGAGAAATGGTTGTTTGAAATTATTTTAGGATTTGTAAACTTATTTATCTTAGTGGGACAAGGAAAAAGAAAAAATGTAGGAAAAACAATGAGTACTATGCCAATGAACTGATGACACTGTTCACGTCCTAAGAGATAATCTTTGAAAGCAGAACATGAATTGAAGAACACATTTACTAGCAGCTAATCTTGCTAATTTCTTTCTTTGGTATAATAAACTTTCATTCACTAACAGACTAGTGCTGACTATGCCAGGTACTTTGTTAAGGAACAAGGAAATGGAAATGAGCCAATTATAGTCCTTGTCCTTAAGGAATATGTAATTTAGTAGTTAACTGATTCTTGAAACAAATACTAAGTGAGAAAGAAAGAGGATAGAAGGATAGAGGGAAGGGGGAGGGAAAGAGAGAGAAATACTGTCTAAAATTTGAAAGTGTGCATATACAAAGGTAATCTTGATGATTAGTCGGAACATTTCATCTCAGTATGTGGACACTAGAATTTCTTTTTAAAAACTTGCGCATGGCCCTGACCAGTTTGGCTTGGTGGATAGAGCGTCGGCCTGCGGACTGAAGGGTCCCAGGTTCGATTCCGGTCAAGGGCATGTACCTTGGTTGCGGGCACATCCCCAGTAGGGGGTGTGCAGGAGGCAGCTGATCGATATTTCTCATCGATGTTTCTAACTCACTATCCCGCTCTCTTCTTCTCTGTAAAAAATCAATAAAATATATTTAAAACAAAACAAAACAAAACAAAACAAAACTTGTGCATGGCATTTCACATTAGTCATCTACTCCATTTGGCAAAACAGACTACACATCATAGACCTGGATTCTGGTCAGAGTTCTTTAGCTGATAGCTGAATGGCCTTGGGCTAATCAAAACTTCTCTCTGAGCAAACTACCTCATCTGACAAAAATAGAGTTGGCTTACCACAGGAGGATGTTGACAGAAAAAGCGCTTTGCAAATGAGAAGTACTATAAGGTATGACTACATTTGTCACTAGAGAACCTTCTCAGTTAGATGTCCTCTAGTTTTCCCAGTTGCCCATCTTGCATGTCTAGTAGACAAAGAGATCTTAATTTAAGCCCATAGCTTAATGGTGACTTCCAAGTTAAGATACTAGTTAAGATCACTTGGGTTTTGGGTGTATGCATGTGTGCACATTTTTCTAGTTCCACAGTTTTCATCATATTCTCAAAGGGATCAACAGGTGCAGAAGAGGCTAAGAACTGCTGGTTTAGACAGAGCGCTTTTGGGGGATACAGAAGGTGCCTTATTTATCTTTGTATCTCAATACCTATGTCATAGCACCCTGCATAGAGTAGAGGCTCCTAAATTTGTTACATTAATAAATATAAAGCCTGGCTGGTATAGCTCAGTGGTTGAGCGTCAACCTAGGAACCAGTAGGTCACCAGTTCAATTTCCAGTCAGAGCACATGCCCGCCAGTAGGTCACCAGTTCAATTTCCAGTCAGAGCACATGCCCGGGTTATGGGCTCGATCCCCAGCACGGCGTGACTAGGGAGTGAGCATACAGCCGATCAATGATGTTTCTCTCTCATCGATGTTTCTATCTCTCTATCCCTTTCCCTTTCCTCTCTCCCTAAAAAACCAATTAAAAATAAATATAAAAATGGGGATGTCTTATGATGGCAAATATTAACATTGAAAACTAGTCTGACTTCATCTTAAGGTTAAGTATTGAATTTCAATGAATTGGTTTTATCCTAGGGATGAGGTATTAATTTCTGTCACTGGTTGTCAAATAGGAAGAGGTGCCAAATTTAGGAAGCCTGGCAACTGCCCAGCTTTAAGCAATTGCTTTTTAGAAGCCTCTTGTTTTCAACCAATTAGGGATGCTCTTTCTCTCCTCTTGGGTTTTATTTGTCTGACTGTCAAGGTTGAAGGCTTCTCAGTCATGCAGGCCTCCTCAAGTCCCCTGCAAACACAAGGGAAGGATCTGGTGAACATGTGCCCCTGAGAAACCATAGCCGAAAAACAGATGCATGCTGGGAGTAGACACAAACTTTCAGTAATATGCTTGGATCTGCTCTGGCTAGATGTTTCTTTTTTTTTTATATATATATATATTTTATTGATATTTTACAGAGAGGAAGAGAGAGAGAGAGATAGTCAGAAACATCAATGGGAGAGAAACATCGATCAGCTGCCTCCTGCACATCTCCCAGTGGGGATGTGCCCGCAACCCAGGTACATGCCCCTGACCGGAATCGAACCTGGGACCCTTTAGTCCGAAGGCCGACGCTCTATCCACTGAGCCAAACCGGTTTCAGCTGGCTAGATGTTTCTTACAGAAATGCAATTCTGCTAATACAAAAACTTTCCTGACACAATTACCTGAAATTGTGACATTTATATTCATACCTCCTAAGAAGAACAATGGAAACAGGTGAGGTGCTTAGCTTGTCGAACTGTATCACAACTAGAGGTAACAGTACACGTTGTCCATGATGTCATATAATATTGAAACACTGGGAAATGACCTACATGCCTGTAAGTAGACTAGTTAAAAGAATTTTCATGTAATTCTCTATATATGAAGGCTCTGGCCTTGGTATGCAATCTTAACAACAGAATATCTTACCCCATTCAACAGAGTGAGGTAGTTGTAATGTACCGAAGTGGCACGATAACTGACACATTTTTAAAAGTAAAAATGTTATTACTTTTTAAAAATATATTTATTGATTTTTTACAGAGAGGAAGGGAGAGGGACAGAGAGTTAGAAACATTGATGAGAGAGAAGCATCGATCAGCTGCCTCCTGCACACCCCCTACTGGGGATGAGCCTGCAACCAAGGTACATGCCCTTGACTGGAATAGAACCTGGGACCCTTCAGTCCCCAGGCCGACGCTCTATCCAGTGAGCCAAACCAGGTAGGGCTGTCATTGCTTTTTTAAAAAACATGTTATTCTGAAATATTTATGGACTCCTAATAAGCTAAAAAATAAGTCCCATGTACCCTTTATCTTGCTTTCCCCAATAGGACACTTAAAATACATCATAAAGAAAAAAAAGGTTACAGAATGTCATATATGGTAGCATCCTATTTGTGTAAAAATAAAAGTAAATATAGTAAATATTTCTGGTGAACAGGATATGATTTGCAGCAGAAGGAGCAAATGAAGGACTTTTACTTCTTAATTTATAAATATCAGTACTACTTTATGTAGATATCTACATTTATATATCTATATAGATGTCTATATACCTATATACTATAGATTTAGATACATATTTCAGTGAGTATGTATTGCTTTTATTTTTCAAAACACACAAAACTGTACATTTAGGAGGGTGGTTTCTATGATGGTAAATTCATGCAAATTTATTAAAGCTTTGAAAAATTAGTTATTCTGTTTGACAAATTTTAAAAGAAAATAGAAGCTAAATTCAGGACTGTATATGGGCATTTGGTTTCTATTGCTATTGAACTCTCACCACTATAGTCCTCATAGAGTAAGTCCCAAAGAGGGTTTGTTAATGAACCACAAAACTCATTTTCCATGATTCCATGGATTGTCAGACCCGATAGGCAAGACTAGACTGCAATCTTGGAAGCCAAAGTAAAAGGTAATTCTAAAAGGCTTTGGTTTCTTTGTTCAAATGTAATTTTACTAGCAGAGTATACTATGGCCATTTCTCCCCAAGCCAGCTTTTGGATGAGTACGAACCACTTGTAGCTAGAATTCAAACCTGGCCTTGGTATGCAATCTTGACTATTTTAAGCTCCCTGATTCCCCATGTGCTTTTATCAACCTTTCTCCATTCTGCAACTATTTTAATTATCTGGTACATGATCAAAAACGCATTCCCAGCTGTATTGTACCAGTCAGTAGTGGCTGACGGGGCCTTCCTGTATTGTTTCTCTATAAGCGTCCGAGAGTATTTGTACTCTCCATCCTATCTATTTGGAGCTGTCCCAAATTCCACAGGCTGCTCCACTGTGGGGAGGTGGCAAGGGAAGGGAAAATGAAGGGAAGGTGACTGCTGCTGACTGTCCAGAGTGTGTAACATAACACTCAATTAGTCCCTGCTAATGTATTTAAACATTTGTTTATTGTAATTTATCTCTGGCACATTATGAGGTTGTTAATGGTGCTAGAAAGGACGAATTGCTGTTTCTGTGATTAAGTTGAAATGAACACAGACGCACAGTTAATGAGACATGGTATTTATATGACACTCATAAGTCGAATAAATAGATTTTTCTTCTTTGAATGCTAACCAGAGGCACATGATTCATTTATGGTGTTTATGTGACTGAATGAATGCTGATTATGTATGCAGAATTAGCAAAGAGGTTGACTCATATGAAGAATATTGTTAATTCTATGTCCTGTTTATCAGAACAGCCTGACTTAAAGAAAAACAAAAATGCACTCTGGAAGTTAAATTGGCAATAATTCCATTCCCTGACAGTAGCATACATTCTCCCATGTATATCCATCCATCCATCCATCCATCCATCCATCCATCCATCCAATGTTTATTGCAAGCCAACTAGTTGCCAGGCTCTGTGTATGAGACTGAGGTTATCATGGTCAGTAAAAAAAGAGACCCAGCCTCTCTCTGTTCTCACAGGGTTTACAAAAACCTTGAGTAGAAACTGCCATTGATAAGGAATGGCTGTATATTTGCCAACTCAGTTGAGTGCTCTGAAGGAAAAGAATAGGTTCTATAAGGATGTATAAGATAAGAATTTAATCTAACCTGGGAGGGTCAGGGTAGGCTTTCCTGCAGAAGTGGTGTTTAAATTAAGATAGGAAGATGACTGGGAGTTAACTGGGTAGAAGACAGTTTGTGATTGATGAGTGTGTGGTGGGTGAGTGAGTGTGTGTGGGCATGTGTATGTGGTATAAGTTTTCCAGCAGTGGAAATTATATATATGAAGGCTCTGGGTGGGAAGGAAGATGAGGTGTCAAGGAATTGAAAAAATGACAGGTGGCTGGACCACAGAGAAGCAGGGTCAAGTGACTGAGCATGAAATGAGGATAAACAGGGCCCAGAACATTCAGAGCACTGTCAGCTATGACAAGAAATAGATGAGATGGCAAAAGTTTGAAGAGTTCGAAGCATGATGAACATGCTCTTCTTCCCCCAACCCCACACACATTATACACAAGGTAAACAAAAAGGAAACACATGTCCAAAAGCCAATGGGGCACTATGTTATATTTTAGATACTTGTCTGTTAAAATTGCATCATATTCTTATCTAAGGTTCTGTGCACAAGCATGGCAGGAAAATTCCCCAAGAGGTTTTTTAAAAAATGAAACATTCCCACCCTAGCCAGTATGGCTCAGTGGATAGAATGTTGCCCCATGGACTGAAGGGTCTAGGGTTTGATTCCGTCAAGGGCACGTACCTCGGTTGCAGGCTCAATCCCCTCCCTGGTTAGGGTGCTTGCAGGAGGCAACCAATCAGTATATCTCTCTCACATTAATGTTTCTCTCTCTGTGTCTCTCCACACCCTTTCTACTCTCTCTAAAAATTAATGGGAAAATATCCTCAGGTAAAGGATTAACAAAACATGTATGAAACATTCCTTTAATTTTGTGAACTGTGCATCAAAGAGCTCCTTTATGGAGCCCTTTATGAAACTGAGACACATAAATATATATGACCACTTGGTCCTGGCATGATAGGTCAGTTGGCTAGAGCAGTGTTCTGATACACCAAGGGTGTGGGTTCAATCCCTGGTCAGGGCACATACAAGGATCAACCAATGAATGCATAAATAAGTGGAACAAAAAATTTATGACATTCTCTCTCTCTCTCTCTCTCTCTCTCTCTCTCTCTCTCTCTTCCTCCCTTTTTCCCTCCTTCCCCCCTCTCAAAATAAAAAAATAAAAAAATTATATGACCACTCTGCAGGCATCAAAAAGGTACAAAATTCCCAGCTGGACCCATAAGCCTGTAGCTCAGGGAGTAGTTTGAGCTTTTATTGTGTTTATAGAGCTAGTGGAGCCTCACACTTATGGAGACAAATTGGAAAATCAATAGAAACTGATCTGCTGCAACCTGAGTTAGATCAATGAGTGTGGGCATTTCTGAGACCCCTGGACATCTTTGGTGTCAGAGAGCCCACCATATGCTCACCCTGTCATTGGAATCCCAAAGAGTTTTGATGATTAAGATGTGTTTTATGTGGCTACTTCCTTGCAGAAGCATGTGGCCTAAGAAGATACCACAGCCTCTTGGTTGTTTTCATAAAAAATGTCCACCGTGTACAGACAGGTGCACCTCCCCAAGTCAACATGCTACAGTCAAAAGAGGAAGCCTAAAGTGCTGGAGTCACATGCTGTTTATTTAGTCATCCTAGCTTTATGACTTGGAAACATTAATAGGGAAATGCATCCAACAGGGAGTCAATAGTCCACTGTGAGGCAGGAAAGCACAACTTGGGTCTGGAGAGTGAAGACCTCCTGTGAGCTCAACCAAAACATTCATGTCAAAGATCCAAAAAATGCAAATAAAATCCATCACAGGGCAAGCTCAAGAGGGCTCAGGTCTAGCCAACGAATTCTGAACAGGGAGGCTGAAGAGAAAAGGAGACTATGCTGCATACATATATATGAAAATAATCTCCTTGGCGACTAGCTTTTGAAATCAAGATAATAAAATAACAGGTCTTCAAGGACAAAAACATGCGAGGAATTTTATTTGTAACTTGTAAAACAATAGTGTCTGTCTTCAGCAACTAACCTCAAGAGAATCACTTTTAGAATCTAGAGTAGAACACCGAACTTGGAAATTACGCTTTATAAATATTAATCAGATGGCCCACAGAAGTCTATAAGATATAGACGTTATTTGCCCTCAAGTAGGTAAGCCAATTGATGGTGGTTGTCGTGCCTCTGTGCTAGGAGCAGTGTGTGTGTGTGTGTGTGTGTGTGTGTGTGTGTGTGTGCTCGCACGCGTGCGTTTTGGGGTGGTGGTGGTGAGAAGTAGGTACATTCATTCAGAGACAGGAAAAGAGAAAAACACTTTTTTTTTCTGACCATTTGTTTTGATGGAATGGATGAAACTGACTGTTGTGGTGTCATGGAAACCTAGCCATGGAAACCTTATAGAAATATCAGGAGATTAAGGGAGGGAGTGTTGAAGGGGAGACTGCTACCACCTGATTCCTATAGACACTATAAAAATAATCACCCTTACTCTCCTATTTTCAGTGAGAGAATCTCATTACTTAGAAAAAATCATGCTCACTGTTCTGCAGGTTTTCTGTGCAAATTGCTGATAAACAACTTGGAAAGCAGTCACTCAGTCATCTTAAGTCGAATTGAATGGAACATCCAGTTTTGAGGGCTGAGGAAAGGAAGCATACCTTCATATCTAGTGCCATCCCCTAGCCTCTATAGCCCACATCAAATATCTCAACAAGTCCGACTACTTTTATGTCATAAATATGCCTTGGATTACTTCTCTTTTTTAAAACAATTTTTTAAATTGATTTTAGAGAGGAAGGGAGAGGGAGAGAGAGATAGAAATGTTAATGATGAGAGGGAATCATTGATTGGCTGCCTCCTGCACAACCCCACTGGAGACTGAGCCTACAACCCAGGCATGTGCTCTGACCAGGAATTAAACCATGACCTCCAGGTTCATAGGTCGATGCTGAACCACTGACCCACACCAGCCAGGCTTAAATTACTTCTCTTTATTTCTGCCTCCAAGCTACAACCATTACTGCCCTCCCCCTCCTAGTCAAATTCTTCTCCTGTATGCTTTCCTGGCCCTCTATGCTTTTCTTTCACAGAACTCCCACACTTTATGTTCATCTGCGTGATACTTCATTCATTTGCTTGTTCTTGTATTAATTCACTCACTCACTCATTCATTCATTCAACAAATATTTATCAGAAGGCTATTCCAGACCAAACACTGTTCTAGCCATGAGTGATACAGAAATGAGAAAATAGACAAGGTCCCTATTCCACGGTTGACCCTTGAACGGACAAAGACAGGCATCTTATCTAATAAAAGAGAAACATGCAAATTGACCATACCTCCACTATACTCACAAGCCACGCCCACAAGCCAATCAGAGCAAATATATGCAAATTAACCCAACCAAGATGGCGGCTGGCAGCCAGGGAGCTGGAGCAAGCAGGAGGCTTGGTTGCCCCAGCGATGGAGGAAGCCAAGCTTCCTGCCTGCCCTGGCTGGCTGTAGCCTCCGCTCAAGGCAACAATGGTTCAATTATAGAAGATAAATAAATCCCAGATACCTGCTTCCAGCCAGCCTCCACTGGGAGCTTGGGTGGCTGGGGGATGTGGCCAGCCTGCAAACAGCCATCAGCCCCTCACCCAGGCTGGCCAGGCACCCCAGCAGGGACCCCCACCCTGAAGGGGCTGTGGCCAGCCTGCAAACAGCCATCAGCCCCTCACCCAGACTGGCCAGGCACCCCAGCAGGACCCCCCACCCTGAAGGGGGTGTGGCCAGCCTGAAAACGGCTCTCAGCCCCTCACTCAGGCTGGCCAGGCACCCTAGCAGGGACCCCCACCCTGAAGGGGCTGTGGCCAACCTGCAAACAGCCATCAGCCCCTCACCAGACTGACCAAATGAATTTTCAAAAGAATAGGTGTCTCATCCTAGCCTGTTTGGCTCAGTGAATAGAGTGCCAGTCTGAGGAATGGAGGGTCCTGGGTTCGATTCTCATCAAGGGCACATACCACAGTTGTGATTCCTGGTCCTGGTCGGGGCCCATGTGGGAGGCAACCAGTCAATATATATCTCTCTCTTTCTCCTTCCCTTCTACTCTCTCTAAAAATCAATGGAAAAATATCCTCAGGTGAGGATTAACAACAACAACAACAAAAGGAATAGGTATCTCCTCCAACCCCTTCATTTTCAACATCCACACGGGTGATCTGAGGATGAATTTTGGTTGGTAGCAACATTTTCCCTAAGTTTATTTTATTTTTTAAAGATTATTTTCTTTTTGATTATTAGCTCATCTCTTGTAAAACTACTAGATGATGAGTTATTTAACCCCTCCCAGCCTCAGTTTCCTCATCTGTAAAATGGGGATGTTCATATTTTACTTCACACATTTGCTTTGAAGATTCAATAATCTAAAGGGCAAAATGCCTGCCACAATATGAATGTGCAATTACGGGCTCTTCTCTTTGAGCAAATGAAACAGCACTATCTTCTATTGTTGTAAATAAACAGATGTACTGACATCAGAATAAGAGAATGGCACTGAAATAAAAATAACATAATTGGTCACTCCACTGCAAGGTAACTGTTGGGGCAAGGAGGCTTCTGCAATCCAGGTCACCAGTCACTTGTCAGAGTGACTGAGCTGACACCAAGCCTTACTCCGGAGTAGGTATTTTTGTGCATTTAACCTTCTCTGGGCTGGTGATTATGCACCGTGTTTGTTCCCTGAGCACACATTGTTCTCATGTGGATGGCATGGTCACTAAAATCCTACTTTAGAAGCTTCCTAGTTGCAAATACTAGGCAATGTCACCACAGAGGCTTACAGGTTGGGCAGAGGAGCTGAAGGAATCCCGAGGTGGATACACATCTTCTCTTGTAGTACCCGCTGAGGGAAGGGTGTCTGCATCTTTCAGACCTCAGCCTGAATGTGAGTCCTGCCCACCAGCCACCTCTGCGCTGCCTCACTCCTGCTAACCTGCTCTTCACCAGTAAATGTTTGTCTGACCTTACTGGCATTTTCTCTTAGGGGTGGGGGGAGAGCGAGAGCGCGAGAGAGCGAGCAGAATATACAGCAAGAATAAAATATAGATCACTAGTCATTCCACCTTCTCCTTACCTTCAAATAACAATATAACTTTGATTGCCATTTGGTTATAGCCCTCCGGATAGACATAGTAAGTAGGTAGGAGCATGGGCTGTGGAATAACATGGCCTGGTGTAAATCCCAGCTGTGTCCCTTAGCTAGGGGGGCTAACAAAAATTATTTTTAGCTTCTGTGTCTCAGTGTCCTCATCTATGAAATAGAAATTTCTCCTGGAGTACTGTGAGGGTTAATCGAGATTAGTGCATGTAAAAGAGAATAGTGCCTAGCACATAGTAGCTGCTCAATAAATTCTATCTGGATGTATAATTATATATAAATACTAGAGGCCCAATGCACAAAATTAGTGCAAGGGGCTCGGCCCTTGCAGCCACAGTGGCTTGCCTCGGCCCTCACAGCCCCAGCTTCGTCCAGAAGGTTGTTTGGCTGTCTGGTTAATTAGCATATTATGCTTTTATTATTATAGATTTAATTAGAAACACTTAGTTGTGTGACTTGAGAAAGAGAAGAAGAGTGTCTCCGATTCACAGCTGATTCCCTAAAGCACATAGTAGGTAGTCAATAAACCTTTATTAAATGAGTAAGAGAGTAAGCTGCTGAATGAATTAATAAAAAAACACAAGTGGATAAATTATGAGAATGGGTTAGTGTAGTATAAATGCAGGGCAGCCCAATGAAAAATGACTGGCTGAGGCAAATCTTTGGGTGCTGGCGGTTTTCTAGAATTATTGGTAAAACCTGTTCTAAGTACTTGAGGCCACTTGGGAAGAACAGAATCTCATGGAATCACTCTGGAATGATGAGAGGAAGGGAACTGTAGCAGCCACATCAGTAACTAAATGTGGAGATGGTGTCTCCCCAGGCTGCTCAAACACCATGCTCATATTTCTGAGGAAAGCCAAAGGTCTCCATTCTGGAGTCTGTCTCCTGCTTCTCCACACCCCCAAAGAGGCTCCTGATCTGTGAATGCTAGAATGTTCCTCTGACTCCTGGAGTCTCATGGCCACTGCTACTGGGGTTATTATCAGTGTTGAAGACATAACAGAAACTGGCCGCTCCCCATGAAGTCTCTGAAAAACCTCTGCAGAATTTCTCCCAGCAAAATGCCCCATCTTCCCTTCCAACTCAGACCAGGGCAACATTTCCCGCTGATGAGCAATTCTCAGCTCTCAGTGAGAGGCAGTGCTTGGTGCTTGGAAATGACCCAAATATCAGTATTTTCAGTCATGGGGTTCTTCGAAGAGAGCGGTCTTAGGGGCTCGGAGAGGAGGTGCGAAGGGAATGTGTGCCAGGGATGCATGGCTGAGGCCTGTGTGAGGCCTGGCATCACAGAGGGCAGTTTCACAGCTCACAGGGAGGCCTGTTTTCCACCTTGGTCGAATACCATGACATCACTCTTCCAGTTACAGGAAATCCAGAGTGCCAGCCTCAGCCACAGCAATTCCCTGAGATCCAACTCAAACATACCACCACTCCTCAGTCCTGGAGGCTGAGGACCATGAAAGATAAGCCAGTTCCCAGCCTCCTTCTGCTGGGGGCGAATCCACTGAGCGGGTGGACACAGGGCAGCTTTCTGAGTGCATCCATGGCCTAACGTCAGGGACACACACTGCTTTTTATTTCTTCCTTTAAAAAGAAACATTTGCCCTGGCTGGTGTGGCTTAGTTGGCTAGTAGGTCACTGGTTCAATTCCCAGTCAGGGCACATGTCCAGTGGGCTCCATCCCCTGTAGGGGGTGTGCAGAAGGCAGCCAATGGATGTTTGCTCTCACATAGATGTTGCTCTCTCTTTCTCCCTCTTCCTCCCTCTCTTTCTGAAAATCAATAAAAAATATTTTTTTAAAAAACAATAAAAACATATATATATATATATATATATATATATATATATATATATATATATATATATATATAACATTATTTAAATTCCATTGACAGACTACCAGGACTGAAATCCCAGCTTTGCTGCTTACTAACCATAGATCTTTGGCAAGTCCCACAAGCTTGCCAAGCTTCAGATTCTTCATCTGTAAAATGGAGGTGATAATAGGATTGATCCTCATGGAGCATGTGAGAATTAAATGAGAGTGTTCACATATAGTACTTAGCCCAGTACCTGCCCTGTATTACACACTCAATAAATGTTTTCTATTATTGTTGTTGGCAATGAGGATGGGCAGTCCATGTTATTTTGACATTTATTGACCTCTCTTCCTCAAATACTCATCTTTTTTTTCAAAGTAAAGTTTAAAACATTTTTTTTAAATTGATTTCAGAGAGGGAGAGAGAAAGAGAAATAGAAACATCAATGATGAGAGAGTCATTGATTGGCTGCCTCCTGCACCTCTCTACTTCCCCCAGGGATTGAGCCCAAAGCCTGAGCATGTGCCCTGACCAGGAATCAAACTGTGGCCTCCTGGTTCATGGGTCAATGCTCAACCACTGAGCCATACCAGCTAGGCTCAAAGTAAAGTTCTATTGAGGTAAAAATTTCACACAAAAAGGGGCAGAGACCTTTGTTGATGAATGTTTACAAAGTAAACATTGTAACCACCACTTAGATCAAGACAGGTAGTACCGCCCGCTCCCAGAAGCTTCCTTGTGCCCCTTCAAGTGCATCCCCACTACTCTGACTTCCATTGCTATGGATTAGTTTTTTGAAGTGAAATCATTGTCCTCACCATCACCTAAATAACAATATAGAACATTTTCATCAACCCACATGGATCCCTACTCCACCCAAACAGAATTGCTCTTTCGAGGTCTCTTACAATAAGTTTTGGTTTTGAATTTGTATACATGGACTTAGGTCACACGGTATGTACTCTTTTAGGACTGGCTTCTTTTACTCAACCATATGCTTACCTGTGAGATTCATCCATGTTGCTGTGTGGAGCAGAGACATTCATTTCTTCCCACTGCTACATAGTGTTACTTTCTATGAATATTCCACAATATAATTTCCATTTTATTGTTGATGAATATTTGTGTTGTTTTGAGTTTTTTTGCTATTACAAACAATGCTGCTATGAACTCTTCAACAGAAATATATATATATATATTTCTGTTTCTTATATATTTGAGTGACATTGGCTATATCAGAGAGTGTTTATGTGTTTACCATAGTAGATAATGCCAAACAATTTTCAATTTTGTACCAATTTACTTGCCAGGAGTACATGAGAGTTCCAGTTGCTCTACAGTCTCACCATCACTTACAACTTGATGTTCCTTTTTAAAAAAAGTTAGCTATTCTGTTAGGTATCTCACTGTGGTTTTAATTTGTATTTCCCTAGTGTTTAAGATGTTGAGCCCTTATTTGGCCATTTTCATATCCTCTTTTTTAAAATAAATATAAGTCAGACACAAAAAGCTAAGAACTATATGATTTCACTCATATGTGGAATATAAAACTGAAACGTATGAACACAAACAGCAGTGTGGTGGTTGCCAGAGGGAGGGGTTCCTAATATGAAGTGACATGAGAAGATTTGACTTTGCATGGGGAGCACATGGTCCAATATACAGATTTTGTAACTTAGTAATCCACACATTAAACCTATGTGTTCATGTTGACTAATGTCACCCCAATAAAATTTAATTTAAAAATATTTTTATTGATTTGAGAGAGAGAGAGAGAGATGAAGCCTGCAACCTGGGCATGTGCCCTAAGAATTGAATCATGACCTCCTGGTTCAAAAGTCAATGCTCAACCACTGAGCCACTCTTGCCGGGCTTCATATCCTCTTTTTTGTGAAGTGCCTACTCAAGTTCTTTTGCCCATTTTCTACTGTACTAGCTGCCTTTTTCTTGCTGATTTATGAGAGTTTTAAATATAAATATTATAGATACATATCCTTTGGTAGATGTATGCAAATTTATATTCCTACTCTGAAGCTTGCATTTTCATTCTCTTGACGATATCTATTGATGAGAAGTTTTTAATTTTAATATAGTTCAATTTATCCACTTTTTCCCCTCATAGCTGGTGCTTTTCATGTCCTGTTTAAGAAATCATTGCTCATCCTAATGTGATGAAAGTATTTTCCTATGTTATAGAGTCTAGCAGATTATTGTTTTTCCTTTCATATCTGAAGCTGATTTTTGTTAGTGGTGTGAGGTAGGGGTCATGATTTACTTATTCTCCCCACATGGAAATCCAACTGACTCAGCATTACTTGCTGTAAAGGCCATCTTTTCCTCATTGCACAGTGATGACACTATTGTCAGAAATCTGGTGACCATATATGAGGGAATCATCTCTGGGTTTTATTTCATTGGTTTATTTGTCTGTTCTTATGCCATCACTGCATTTCTTAATTACTGTAGCTTTATAATAATTTTTAAGACCTGGTAATGAAAGTCTCCCAGTTTTCTTCTTCTTATAGCTTATCTTCACTAACAATGAGACAATTTTTTTCATGTGCATGTACACACACACACACACACACACACACACACATACTCAGACAAACCTGCTATGATTTTGATTCAGATTGCATTGAATCTATAGACCAATTTGGGGAGATAAACATGGAGTCTTTTAATAAATGAACATGGTAGAGCCCTTCATTTATTTAGGTTTTCTTTAATTTCTGTTTTATATTTTTCAGTGCAGAGATCTTATAGATCTTTCACTAGATTGGTCTTGCTTATTTCATGTTTGATTGATGTTATTATACAGGGTGTGGTAAAAGTAGATTTACAGTTGTGAGTTTGTGAAACACAGAGCTTATTCTTGTATTATTATGTATTAATTATTATAATATTTTCCATATGAACAACTGTAAACTTATTTTTGTCCCACCATGTATGCTGTATTTTTAAAATGTCATTTTCTAATTGTTGTTGGCATACAGAAATACACTTGATTTTTGTACACTAACATTGTATCCACCAAGCTTGCTAAATTCAATTATTAATTTCAATAGTCCATCTGTAAAATTTTTAAAAAGTCTGTGTATATAATCATGTCATCTGCAAATCATTACAGTTAAAATGTAGTTTGGGAGGCTTACATTGTCAAATTACAGAATTGATTCATCTCTTCTCCCAACACTTAAAACAAAAAGCAAACTGCTTTTAGCTCTTTAAAATATTTAACTTATAGTTTTGTGATTATGTGGGATATACAGACCCATGTTCCTAAAGCAACATCTATGCCTACTCATAAGAAAATTTAGCACCCAAATGAACTCCCAAATTTCATACACTGAAAGAGTGTTTTCCCTTTACATTTTACCATGCTAAGTTAGAAATTAATCTTTGGGGACAAAGGTGCTGAAAAGTAAATTCAAGTTTGCACATATACCAGCAAGTACCCTCCCATCTGATTTCATACAAGTGATTACTGGTAAATATTTTCAAAATATGTTATTTTCTACCTAAATGTAATTGGACAGCACATTCAATAATATTGTAAATATCAACTGAGATTCTAGCACTTATGGAAAGAAATAATAAATATGACACAAGGCCCCCATACCCACCTCCTATGATCAAGGCAGACATTGCTGATCAATCATGACATTCTCTATTATTTAGTCCAGAAGTGGCCTCATAAGCTTTCTTAATGCAGAGTCCCAGGCAAATCTCACCACCAGTTGATTGAATGCATCACTTAAAATGATTCCTATTTGCCATCTTTAGCTTAGAAGATGGCAGCACTTCTGGCAGCACTTAACTCTACTATATCCTTAAAGCTCCTAGAGGTTTGCTGCTTCCAACTTAATTGTCTTAAATATTCCTCTGAATTGTCGAGTATGGTATAGCAGTGGTTGAACATTACTACATTTAAAGTGGTATGAAAGAAGACAATTTTCTGACTGGCTAGCTGCCTCCAGCAGGCCTGCTCAGGTAGGCAATTTCTTGGTGAGGGAACCTCAGATAAGACCTAACCCTCACCTTTGTAGCTTTAGACACTATACATTCACCTGTCCCTGAGTTTATCAAGCTCCCAGGATTGACTCATAAGGAAACTAACTGGAGATGGATTTAGAAATCAGAATGCCAAATGCCTGATTAGTAGAGAGAGCATTAAACTTTCCAGTGGCTAGAGGACTAGTTTCTACTATTCAGGAGATGCCTACTCATTGAGCTATCTGGGAAACTGAATTAGGAATTCAAAATTTAGTGGTCCTGGAGTGGAATCCCAGGTTCAAATCCAGGGCTTGGTGCTCTCAGGCAAGGAAGCTTTCATTTCTAAATCTCTTTTTTCTCATCTGCATATGGAGGGCTGGGTGGGTGGGGGGGCATAGTAATTATTTCTGCGGATTCAATGTACTAATGCATATGCATCATGTAACAGCTTAGTTTCAGGCACATTGTGAGAAGTCAATAAATGAGAAATTATGGGTACAGACTCAGCACAAGAGAATAGAATATTTTTAAAGACTGTTCTTCCCAAACTATGGAAAAATTTGAACTGTCCCTCCTCCTTTTTAGGGGCCAAAATCATTAGGGTTCCTCTGATAAAGTACCTGTCACTTTCTCTCTGTTGGATAGTTTTGGCCAAATATTGACAAATTCTCACACTGAATCTCCATTTCATGCTCACTTCTACCTACTTCCAATGACTGTCACCAAAATATTAGACCATGTGAAAGGACTACATTATAAGTTATTTATATTGGTCACATTCCAACCCCAAGGATAGAGGCTGGGCATCTTGATTAGACAATGGACTGAGAGATACTTTGGTCTTTTGACTGACCTCAGGAGATAGCTTGAGCTCCTCGATAAAGCCTTGGGAGAGGCAAGGAGGAATGGCAAGGTCAGGGGTATGTGTCTTTGTTGTGATTTTATTGGAGATGGAGGTGAAGAGGAAGAAAGAAATGTGTCCTGGGTGACTGATGTGGGTAATGGTCATTTCACATGTGCTATCTCAGTTATCCTTCGTAATAATCCCATAAGTTGGGTCTTTTATCCACATTTCATGGACAATGTACAGAAGGTGTGAATAACTAGCCTAAAACCCCACAGCCAGGAAGTGGTGGGTTTGGACATCTGGTTGACTTTTATCCAGAGCAGTCTGCTTTAAGAGTCCATGCTCTCTGCACCACACCTTACTGACTGCTTTCAGCTGAATGTTCAGAGGTTGAGATTTATTTTAATCTTATCTCAAAGATTATGGTTTAAAGACTCTATCAGTTAGTGCCGTGGTCGGCAAACTGCGGCTCGCGAGCCACATGCGGCTCTTTGGCCCCTTGAGTGTGGCTCTTCCTAAGCCTTAGGAGTATCCTAATTAAGTTAATAACAATGTACCTACTTATATAGTTTAAGTTAAAAAAATTTGGCTCTCAAAATAAATTTCAATCATTGTACTGTTGATATTTGGCTTTGTTGACTAATGAGTTTGCCGACCACTGAGTTAGTGTGATAATAAAATCTTTGTCCATTTATATAAATATTAGAAGCTAGAAAGCTGTGAGGGGAGCTAGGGGGAGGAAGAAATTATTGGTACCGGTAGTTCTCAGAATTGAGTGTGCATCAGAGTCACCTGGAAGGCTGGCTAAACCACAAATTGCTGGGCCCACCTGGGAAGACTCACTGGGCCTGGGGCTGGGCCTGAAAATCCGCATTTCTGACAAATTCACAGGTGGTGTTGATGCTACTGGTCCAGTGGTTACACTTTGGGAAGCACTGGCTGCTTTAAACAGTGAGACAAGGAAACAAGAATGGAAAAGACACTGGGCCTGAGGGTTAAATATAAAAGTTTTATTCCCTTACAGCTCCTTAGCCTTTGTTTTACAGGGTCCACACTCTTGCTGTCTATTACTTCTACCACCAGTCCAATGTGCCTATGAATTCTGGGAGGGCAGAGAGAGGTGCTCGAATATCAGAAAGGCTAGGAGGGCCACCAGCAGAGAGGGGAGAGGAGGCTGTGAACTTGGTGAATTATATAGCAACTCGGTCACCCACCAGTATCCTTTCCAGAGGGAGAACTGAGTGTGGCCTGGCCTTCTTTAGGGAGAGCTGGACCAGATTAGAAAGGAGTGTCAGCAGATGCTCTTGGACCATTCTAAGGTGAAGGGTCTGGACAGCCAGACCTCCATCTGGGAAGGACAGATCATTGTACTGTCAAGATTTGGTTCTTGAATCACTTAACCATGTTTCTGTACTGATCTGTGAGCCAAGCCAAGCCAAAGTTTTCCTATCCAAATACTTCCCATGCATCTCCCAGCGAATTACAAAAAAAACAAAAACCAAGTTATTATCACACTAACTGATCAGTTATTATCACACTAACTCAGGCTCTTGGGGCCCTCTCTATGGTAGACTTGGAAACTCACCTCAGGAAAAAGAGCCCGAGAAGGGTAAACAATTTGCTCTACTACTTACTATCCAATGTTGGATTTTGAGTTTGAAATGTGGTTTGAAATAGATAGGGAAACATATTTTCTTCTTAGCAGATTGTCCTTGGGCAAAGAAGAATGTCAACAAACATCTGCAGTTACTGCCTCAGCCGAGGTGTTTGTTTTTCTATCTCTCTCGCTTTATGTTGTTTTAGGTGAAAATAATATGATAATTTCTGGCATTGTTGGCTTTTACTGAGCTATAGATTTGCAAGATTCTTGAGAGGCCTTGTTTTCTTGGCCTTGAAGGAGAAATGTTCATGCTAGCTGTTTTTAGTTATTTTGAGAGGCCATGTGATGTTAACTTATGCTTTGCAATAATTTCTGAAGCACCTATTGTATGCCAGGCACTATTAGGTGCGAGCATTATCAGTAGTGAAAAGAGTGTTGAGCCCAAAGTATGAAGACCTGGGATTGAATTTCAGCTTTACAGCTTACTAGCTACATGTCATGTAGTTTTTCAGAGCCTGAATTCCATCTGGAAAATGGGTACACACTCAGCACATAGGGTTCCTGCAAAATGGCTTTGAAAATCATAAAAAGCCATACAACTACATGGTGGCATTTCTGTAGTATTTGAGCCATCTTCTCTTGGCATTATGCACACAGACTTCTTTGTATGGCCGTGAGTTTGCACCACTCCTAGCACATTTGTGGGAAGAAGGAAAGAAGGGAAGAAGGGAAGACATGCAGTAGGATGAACAGATCCTTAGCCTTCAGGTTTCAGTTTCAGTTCTCTCTGAGAAAAGGTCCATGATAAAGTAGTAAACCAACTACGGTGAGGCAAGAGCTGAGTTGTTTGGGTTGATTCATTCCAGTCCAGGCCTGGGCACTAATCCACATCTTCTTGCCTACTGACCATTGAACCTTTGATAGTGCTTCACTTCTGAGCTGTAATGTTGGGAAATGAACACTTTACTCTCACTCTGTTCACCTCACTGGGCTGTTTTGAGGATCAAACAAGGTAGATGTGACTAGTCCTTGAAAATTGTGACATGTGATATAAACAAGATGTTTTCTTATGTCTGTCTTTTTTATTTACACCCACCTCTTTCTCTCAAAAGGTATAGAAGGAGGCCTTATATTATTTTGTTGGCTTCCTAAGGGCCTGCTTTTTTATGAACTTGGGGAACTAATGGTGGAAAATTAAAACAAGATAGTTTAAATGAGAAAAAAATAACCATTCTAAACACCTTTAGGAGGAAGCCCACAGTAAGAAAGGTGAACAAAATGGGTAGCAAGAAAAGTGAACAAAAATACTGCTGTAAGAAGGAGAAAAAGAAGCTGATGTTCAGCAGCCAGCAAGGAGGGCGGGAAGAGCAGGCGATGGGTAATTAGGAGGCCTTGGTTGATGGTAGAACTGATCACAGAGAACTCCCGCACAAGAGCAACAGACTGAGCTTTCCTGGGTGGAGGTGGCCTGCTCCACAGAGGTCTAGGTCCTCCTCACTTTCTTCAGTTATCTGTCTGCTCTGCTAATGGGACCAAGGGTTCTTATGACCTTGATTAAATTTAGCTTTACATCCTAGCTCTAGAAATCAGCTCGCTCTCTCTCAATCTCTCCCTCTCTCTCCCTCCACCTCGCAGAAACCTAGCCGTTCCCCTGGATAATCAGAAACCCCTGAGGCAACAGAAGACAGTAGCCTAGATAATGATCATGCAATTGGGACCTCTGGTCAGCTAAAGATAACATTTTGAATCTTGACCTAAATTATGTTTCAGTACCTGAGCCCTATGGTGGAATGGCCCTGGCTACTTTCCCATGAAACCACACAGAGGGACACTGAGCAGACCTCAGAACTGTTTGTAAGACCTGAAGAAATGATTCATCTCCTCACCTCCAACCAATCAGCTCCCAGCACAATCCCGAGCCACCTAATCCATGGTGTTTTGTGAATTTGCCCTATACAATTTGTAACTCCCACCCAGAGGAATTAATTTTTTTTGACACACACACACACACACACACACACACACACACACACACACTAGAGGCCCAATGTATGAAATTCATGCAAGGGGCTTGACCCCCCACTGCCACAGCAGCTGCCTCGGCCCCTACCGCTGTGGTGACTGTGGGCCTCTGCCTCGGCCCCCGCCCACCATGGCTTTGTCCAGAAGGAAGGGCGTCTGAAAGGACGTCTGGTCTAAGTAGCATATTACACTTTCATTATTATATATGTATCTACAATAATAAAAGCGTAATATGCTAATTAGACCAGACAGCTGAATGACCTTCCAGATGTCCTTCTGGACATCCTTCCAGACGAAGCCAGGGCTGTGTGTGTGTGTGTGTGTGTGTGTGTGTGTGTGTGTGTGTATATATATATATATATATATATATATATATATATATATATATAAAATGATTTCATAGAAGAAGGGAGAAGGAGAGAGAGAATCATCAATGATAAGAGAATCATTGATCAGCTGCCTCCTGCATGCCCCCTACTGAGGATTGAGCCTGTAACCTGGGCATGTGCCCTTGACTGGAGTGGAACCTGAGACCTTTCAGTCTACAGACTGACGCTCTAGCCACTGAGCCAAACCAGCTAGGGCGAGTTCAGGCTTTTGAACATTAGCTTCCTGTTCTCCTGGGTGGCTCCATTCATCAGTAAAATAGCCAATACTTCTCCACTGCAATTATTGGTGTCTTCGGTTTGTTTCTGCCAGTGCCAGGTGGATGAACTCTTCCTGTTCTGTAACATTAACTGCAACCTGACCTGTGCCCTGGTCCATGTGTGAGTCTCAATAGTGGGGCACTCTTCAAATATCTATAGCATCAGGCTAGTTGTACAAACCAGTGAAATGTGCAGGAAAAGAAAACAGGGAGTTCTGGACACTGAGTACACTCAAGAACATACACCTAAGGTAAAGGTAGCAGCTGCTCCAGTTAAATGAAACCATTCTAGTTTTTCTAGAACATCTAACTTTTTAAGAAAAGCAAGAAAGCTTTGCATATCTGTTTATATTCTCACAGCAACCCTATGGACTAGGGAACATTCCCCCTCTCTCCCCACTTTATGAATGAGGATGATGAGGCGCTAAGGAATTAAAAGCCTAGTCCTAAGTCATCACTGGACAACATCAGAGCTAGATTTAGACCCAGACCTGCCAGACTCCAAAGCTGGAACTATTTTCCTTACACCAAGATCCTGATCAATTTGGGAAATGGAGTTGGTGGAAGTTGTAGATTGCACAACAAGTTCTGAACAGCTTGGAATTTTGAGGTGTGCTTCCCTGTGTATTTTGGTACATTGCTATCATTTTGTCTTTTTCAGATGGCTGATAGCAGTTTATATATAACTGAGAACTGACAGTCTGTTTATCCAAAATGCTGTTAGAAAGACCAATTCCGGCTCCACCACACCTCTGAAACCCAGTGGTGGAAAGCCAAAGTGATGCTATCTGTGCTGCCTGCTTGGGTGCAAAACACTGCAAAACACCATTCTCTGAGGGGAGCCCTGACGGGACAGGCACAGCCATGCCCCAGGTCGATCGGGAGGCTGACCACCTTCCAGTTCGTGTCCTCAGTCATGATGAATTCTAGACAAGTCATTGTATCACAGTAACTAGGGAGTCCTCTGTCACGTGTGCCTTCCCCAAAATGGGTTTCTTCCTGGCCCTTATTTACAACCACAGCCACGAGGATAAGACTTCCCTTCTCACTCTGTCTCACCATTGAGACAGGCTAGTGGAGTAACAGTGGACTTGGAGTCACTGAAGTCAGTCCATAAACACAGAGCAGCTCTGTGGGCAAAGTCCTATGCTGAGCACAGACACACACAAAAGATGCATCATTCAAAACCTTGGCCTCTGCACAGTTGAGCACCTCATAACATTGGAGGAAGAGAGGAGATCAAATGTATAGACGGGGCTGGGCATGGGGGTGTGCTTGGTGTCTGGATGCTGGTTGTTCAACTGCGATTCTGCACTCTGAGTAATTCCATGTGAAAGTGAAAGAACTTAATCAGCAGAGCACAGAGAGAAGCTTATCAGACATTTTCTGCCACAAAGGCTAGGTAAGCTTGGGCTGGTTGCTTCATCCGGAGTCAGACTGTCTGGGTTTGACTTCCACAGTGCCGCATACTGGCTGTGTGACTGCGGCAGCATGGTTAATTGCTCAGAGCCTCAGTTTTGTTATCTGTAAAATGGGAACACCAGTGAATTTCCCACAGGGTTATGAGAATTAAATAAAATAATGTATGTGAGTTGCTGGCACTATGCTTAACACATACTTAGTGCTGCATAAGCATTAGCATAATTTAATAAATATTATTATTAGTGTGTTCTAGGGCTCAGTGTTGTGTTTTTTTTTAATAGATATACTCATTTTATTGGTAACCTCATTTTCTCATGACTTTACTTATACCTCAAGTCTTACCCCCCTGAACGTCATGTTCATACACACACATGTATGTATATATGCATATGTGTAGGGGTGCCCTATCCCTCCAGCTCCTACACCCACTGGGTTCCCACAATACCCTTTCCTCCTCTTTCTTTTTAGCTCTAGGGATGGAAAAGTCTTCTTACTGTTGCTGGTCCCTGGAGCCATAATATCCTTTGTTGGCTCCATTTACTCTATAAATAATTCCTTTATGAAACCTATGAGTGGAATTCTGTTTCTTGTCTGCCAGGACCTTGTACTTTGGAAGGCATATAAATAGAAATGCATGGCGTTTTCCGAGTAAACACTGAGACTGAATGTGTGTTGACTATGTAGCTGTGTAGAGCTGATCTAGAGATCTTTCACAATATGGGAGAAATCTAGGTGTCTTTTCACTTGGTTCAATTCCCAGACCCATAAAACAAAGGCTTTATGGGGGAAACGTCTATGGGTTGACACACAGTGGAAGTCCCATTGACCCATACTCGAGGGTGGGGGTAGAGAAATCTGGCTGAGTACTATTTCATTTTAATAGTCTTACTGCTCAAAGGAAATGCTTTACTCAATTTCTTTCCAGTACAGGTATGAAAAATTAGTCTGCATGCCTTTCTTGGAAGAAGAGTTTTGAATTCTTTATTTTTATTTGGAGCAGTTCTGCACATTCCTGAAAAACAAGCCTTAAATCCAGAGAGCTGGGTGACAGGGCAGAGGCAGCATGCCAGGAAACATATTAGCATGCTTAACTCTGCTTAAGAAAACAGATCATATGAACCTAAGAAGGTTATACAAAAAATAAAGTGAAACATAAACAAGGAACCCTAAGAGAGAGAATGTAAAATGAGACTATAATACAGACAAACAAGCAAAGACAGAAAAAGAAATAAAAAGGGAAAATAGAAATAGGTGGAGAAGAGTAAAACAGTTAAAGAAGAAGCCAAGTTAATAATAAAGTGTTCAATCCTTTTACCTTTGTATTTTTGATAGGGATAGAAACATATCTCTGAAGCTATGTGGGTTTTATTTCAAAATAAGATATTCCAGCTAATGGGGGCTATCCTGCCATCCCCACAATAAGGAAGGAGCTAGAGTTCTCCACAGGGTGACAGGCACTAACTGAATTGGCAAACGTGGAGTTGTGGGTGAGAAAAGTTTCATGAATGAAGTTAGCAGTGAGTTGTGTATTTTTATTTCAACTTTGCAGACTGCTGAACACACACATCCTTCAAAACATGAAGGATTTGAGTTCATTCAATAGTCAGCCCTCTTGCTCTTATTAGAAAGAGAAGAAGAAAGAGGAGAGCAGAGGCTGAAAATGAGGATGAATGCCTGATGAGGGGAGAACTGCTGCCTCAGCCAGACCCTTTGTTTCCGCAGATGCTACTGCACCTATCAGAGCTCTGAGCTGGTGCTCACAGCAAGCCTGGGACAGGGCCAGCACACGTGTTCCAGGTTCAGCTGAGCCCTGAGAGGACCTTGTACTTTGAGATGAACTCCTTGTCTCCTCGTTCCACAAGCAAGGCCATATGTGAATCTTTCTGGACCTTCCCAAACCGACGTTTTAGGCTATTGCTCACAGGGTCCTTCTCCTCCATGAAGGCCCATGTGATACAGTGCATGAGGACTTAGTGTTAAGTTTCCTCTCCCAGCAAACTGGTCGTGCTCCTGTTCCTGGTAGACAAAGCTACATGATACATTATATACATATGCTTTATTTCCTCTTATAAGTTAATGTAACTCACTGTCTTTCTTTTTTTTGTCTTGGTGGACAGGAATCTCACAGCAAATACAACAATGTTCAAAGTTAATTTTTTTGTTTTAAATAGCAAGAAAACTTCTTCAATGAAAAACCATGTAGAAGGCTGAAGATAAAACAGACATTCAAGGTGCTGTTCTGAGTGGAGTACAGACAGAACAGCCTAGAAATCTGGCACCTTACCACCGCCCTCCTTCCTTGGTGGCTCCTAAGTCACCTCTAAGAATCCTCTCAGTAGAAAAGGTTTCTCAAACACAACCCACAGAGCACACACTATAAAAGACGGACTGACACATTTGGCTGTGTTAAATCAGTTTCTGTATTTTTTAAAAAAATACACCCTAAATGCAGTTAAATAAGTAAATAACCAGCTGGGAGAAGATGTTTGCACTTGTTATAATGAACAAAGAACTTGTTTCTGGATTATACCATGAATTACAAATGAACCATAAAGAAACAAACCTTCCCATGGAAAAAAAAGGGCAAAAGATAGAAATAATTTTCCAAATTATAGGCATCTACCTAAAGTCCTACCAGCAAAGCAAGGGCATTAAAGAGAGATATAAAGAGAAAGGAGAAAAAGATTCAGAATAATTGAATTTATGCCAGAAGAGAGGAACTGACTGGCCAATCAATATATGAAAAGATGATCCTTACTAGTCATTGGAAAATTATAATTAAAAGGTCAATTTCATACTTATCAGACAGGGAAATGTTTTAAAACTCTGGCAGAGCTATTGCTGGCAAGGATGTGGGGAAATTCTGATAGCCTGGTGGCAGGTGTGTAAATTGGTGCACGCACTTCGGAGAGTAATTTGGCAATGTCAAAAGAGGTTGAAGCTGCACAGATATACATAGCCTACATGGCAGGAGTTCTCTCCTAGATATAAGTTTATATATACACACACTAGATAAAGTCTCCACATGCACACAGTGATACGTATGTCCAAGAGAGCTCATTACAGCAATTTTTGTAATAGTAAAACTTTGGAAAGAAGTTCAGTATCCATCAGTATGTAAATGGATAAACTGTAGTTTATTTATTCAATAGAATGCTATTCATCTGTTGAAACAATCAACTTAGATCTACATATATCAATATAGATAAATACTGAAAACATAATGTGGAATGGAGAAGGTAAGTTGCAGATTAAAGGTACACTATATAACCATTTGTGTAAGGTTAATGTTGTGTAACCTTGGCTTTTACCCTAAGCCACTGGAGTACCATGATCTGATTCACATTTTATGATGATTGGTGTGGCTGTTAGGTTGAAAGTAGAATATAGGGGGCATAGTGGAAGCAAGATGGCTAGTGATCCTGGCAAGGTCTGGACCAGGTAGTAATAATTGGAAAGGTTGGACTCTGGCTCTATTTTTTATTTTTAAGATATTGATATACTGATAGATTGGTTAGAACAAAAGAGAATTTTGGGGTCTCATCAACTGAGATGAAAGACTGAAGGTAGAAGAGATTTGGTAGGGATAGAAGTAAGTGGAACGGAAAAATAAGAGTTCATCTTAGACATGTTGAGATAAAAAATACTCATTAGATATTTCGTTGGAAGTGTTGAGTTAGCTGTTGGTTATAAATCTGAGGTTCATGAGAGAGATGGAATTCTTGAAGTTGTCAGCATAAGATTAAAGCCACAAGATGAATGAGATCATCAAGCAAGTGAGTGTGAAATGAGAATTGATGGAATCCCTGGGGCACTTCCACCTTGTAAAGTAGAAGAAGAGGAAAAATCAAAGAAGACAAGCCTTGCCAGTGTGGCTCAGAGGTTGAGCATCAACCTATTACCAGGAGGTCACAGTTCAATTCTTGGTCAGGACACATGCCCAGGTTATGGGCTCAGTCTCGAGTAGTGGGAATGCAGGAGGCAGCAAATCAATGATTCTCTCTCATCACTGATGTTTGTTTCTCTCTCTCTCTCTCTCTCTCTCTCTCTCTCTCTCTCTCTATATATATATATATATATATATATACATATCCTATATAATAAAGAGGTAATATTCAAATTAACCCTCACAAGATGGCTGCCTATGACCAGGCTGGCAGGGGAGGTTAGTGAGAGATGACCAAACGACTGAACAAGCAGGCTGCATGGGGCAACCAGGCCGGCAGGGAGGTTAGTGAGGGATGACCAAATGACTGAACAGCAGGCTGCGCGGGGCGACCAGGCTGGCGGCGGGGCCATGAGGGGCGACCAGGCCAGCAGGGGGGGCAGTTGGGAGTGACCAGGCTGGCAGGTGGGGCAGTTAGGGGTGACCAGGCCAGCAGGGGGTTGCAGTTAGGGGCAACCAGGACGGAAGTGGGGGCAGTTGGGAGAGATTAGGCTGGCAGGGG